>NW_027590299.1:175000-499145 GCF_964213995.1 Mustelus asterias | reverse complement strand
GCACACCTCATTGATGGGGGGCCCTCCTAATTTGCAGAGGTGGCTCCTCATTGACGGGGTTGAGGGGCCACTCCTCATTTACAGTGTCACTCCTCATTGACAGAGGGCACTCCTCATTGACAGAGGGCACTCCTCAGTGACAGGGAGCACTCTTCATTGACAGGGAGCACGCCCCATTGACAGGGAGTACTCCTCATTGACAGGGTCACTCCTCATTGACGGGTGGCACTCCTCATTGATAGGGGGCATTGCTCATTGACAGTGGGCATTCTTCTTTGACGAGAGGGGGCACTCCTCATTGATGGGGGGCCCTCCTAATTTGCAGAGGTGGCTCCTCATTGTCGGGGGAAGGGACCACACCTCATTTACACTTTCACTCCTCATTGACAAGGGGCAATCCTCATTGACAAGGGGCAGTCCTCATTGACTGAGGGCACTCCTCATTGAAAGAGGGCACTCCTCATTGACAAAGGGCATTCCTCATTGACAGAGGGCACTCTTCATTGACAGGGGGCACTCCTCATTGACAGGGGGCCCTCGTCATTGATGGGGCATTCCACATTGACAGCCGATCTCCCCATTGAGAAGGGGTACTCCTGATTGACGGGGCAGGCACTCCAAATTTACAGGGGTCACTCCTAATTTACAGGGCTCACTCCTAATTTACAAGGCTCGCTCCTCATTGACAGAGGGCACTCCTCATTGACAGAGGGCACTCCTCATTGACAGAGGGCACTCCTCCTTGACAGAATGCATTCCTCATTGACAGAGGGCCCTCCTCATTGAGAGGGGCACTCCTCATTGACAGGGGGCCCTCGTAATTGACGGGGCATTCCACATTGATAGCAGACACTCCTCATTGACAGGGGGCACTTCTCATTGACAGGGGGCACTCCTCACTGACAGAGGGCCCTCCTCATTGACGGGGGGCGGGAGCACTCCTCATTGACGGGGGGGGGGGGACTACTCATTGACGGGGGCACGCCTGATTGACAGGTGGCGCTCCTCATTGACAGGGGGCAGTCCGCATTGGCAGGGGGCACTCCTCATTGACAGGGAGCACTCCCCATTGACAGGGGGCACTCCTCATTGACAGGGGGCACTCCTCATTGACAGGGTCACTCCTCATTAACAGGGGGCAGTCCGCATTGACAGGGGGCAATCCTCATTGACAAGGGGCACTCCTCATTGACAAGGGGCATTCTACATTGACAGCAGACACTCCTCATTGAGAGGGCATGCACTCCAAATTTACAGGGGTCACTCCTAATATACAGGGGTCACTCCTAATTTACAAGGATCTCTCCTCATTGACAGGGGGCAATCCTCATTGAAAGGGGGCACTACTCAATGACGGGGGCACTCCTAATTGACAGTGGGCAATCATCTTTGACCGGGGGCACTTCACATTTAAAGAGGGCACTCCTCATTTACGGGGGGGGGGGGGGCACTCCTCATTGACGGGTGGCTCTCCACCTCGACGGGGGGCACTCTTCATAGACAGGGGGGGGGGGGGGCACTCCTCATTGACAGCGAGCATTCGTCATTAACGAGGGGGGGGGAGGCACTGATCATTGATGGGGGTCACTCCTAATTTACAGCGGTCACTCCTCATTGACGGTGGGGCACTCCTCATTTACATGGTCAGTCCTCATTGACGGGGGAAAGCCTCATTGACAGGGGGCACTCCTAATTGACAGGGGGTACTTCTCATTGACAGAGGACAATCCTCATTGACAGAGGGCATTCCTCATTAACTGGGGGGCAGTCCTCATTGACGGGAGCACTCCTCACTGACAGGGGGCACTATTCATTGACAGGAGGCACTCCTCATTGACAGACGCCCCTCCTCATTGACAGGGGAACTCCTAATTGACGGGTGGGCACCCCTCATTGACAGGGAGCACTCCTCATTGACAGGGAGCACTCCTCATTGACAGGGAGCACTCTTCATTGACAGGGAGCACTTCCCATTGACAGGGAGTACTCCTCATTGACAGGGTCACTCCTCATTGACGGGTGGGCACCCCTCATTGACAGGGAGCACTCCTCAGTGACAGGGAGCACTCTTCATTGACAGGGAGCACTTCCCATTGACAGGGAGTACTCCTCATTGACAGGGTCACTCCTCATTGACGGGTGGGCACCCCTCATTGACAGGGAGCTCTCCTCAGTGACAGGGAGCACTCTTCATTGACAGGGAGCACTTCCCATTGACAGGGAGTACTCCTCATTGACAGGGTCACTCCTCATTGACGGGTGGCACTCCTCATTGATAGGGGGCATTGCTCATTGACAGTGGGCATTCTTCTTTGACGAGAGGGGGAGCACTCCTCATTGATGGGGTGCCCTCCTAATTTGCAGAGGTGGCTCCTCATTGACAGGGGGTAGTGGCCACTCCTCATTTACAGGGTCACTCCTCATTGACAGAGGGCACTCCTCATTGATAGGGGCACTCCTCATTGAGAGGGGCACTCCTCATTGATAGGGGCACTCCTCATTGAGAGGGGCACACCTCATTGACAAGGGGCACTCCTCATTGAGAGGGGCACTCCTCATTGACAAGGGACACTCCTCATTGACAAGGAGCACTCCTCATTGACAGAGGGCACTCCTCATTGACAGAGGGCACTCCTCATTGACAGAGGGCAGTCCTCGTTGACAGGGGGCACTCCCCATTGACAGGGGGCCCTCGTCATTGACGGGGCATTCCACATTGACAGCCGATCTCCCCATTGAGATGGGGTACTCCTCATTGACGGGGCAGGCACTCCAAATTTACAGGGGTCACTCCTAATTTACAGGGGTCACTCCTAATTTACAAGGGTCGCTCCTCATTGACAGGGGGCACTCCTCATTGACAGAGGGCACTATTCATTGACGGGGACACTACTCATTGACAGGGGGCACTACTCATTGACAGGGTCAGTCCTCATTGACAGTGGGCACTCCTCATTGACCGGGGGCACTTCTCATTAAAAGAGGCCATTACTCATTTACGGGGGGGAGGGGGGGGCACTCCTTTTTGACGGGGGCACTCCTCATTGACAGGGGGCACTCTTCATAGACGGCGGGGTGCACTCCTCGTTCACAGGGGGCACTCCTCATTGATAGTGGGCATTCTTCTTTGACGAGGGGGGGTCACTTCTCATTGATAGGGGGGATTGTTTCATTGACGGCGGGGGGGGCACACCTCATTGATGGGGGGCCCTCCTAATTTGCAGAGGTGGCTCCTCATTGGCGATGGGGAGGGGCCACTCCTCATTTACAGGTTCACTCCTCATTGACAGAGGGCACTCCTCATTTACAGAGGGCTTTCCTCATTGACAGGGGGCCCTCCTCATTGACAAGGGGCACTCCTCATTGACAACGGGCACTCCTCATTGACAGAGGGCACTCTTCATTGACAGAGGGCACTCCTCGTTGACAGAGCGCACTCCTCATTGAGGGGGGCACTGCTCATTGACAGGGGGCCCTCATCATTGACGGGGCATTCCACATTGACAGCCGATCTCCCCACTGAGATGGGGTACTCCTCATTGATGGGGCAGGCACTCCAGATTTACAGGGGTCACTCCTAATTTACAGGAGTCACTCCTAATTGACAAGGATCGCTCCTCATTGACAGGGGGCACTCCTCATTGACAGGGGGCACTACTCATTGACAGGGGGCACTCCTCATTGACCGGGGGCACTGCTCATTAAAATACGGCACTCCTCATTTACGGGGGGGGGGGGGGGCATAGGCACTCCTCATTGACGGGGGCACTCCTCATTGACAGGGGGCACTCTTCATAAACGACGGGGTCACTCCTCGTTGACAGGGGGCACTCCTCATTGACAGTGGGCACTCCTCATTGACCGGGGGCACTTATTAAAAGACGGCAGTCCTCATTTACGGGGGGGGGGGGGAGGCACTCCTCATTGACGGGGGCACTCCTCATTGACAGGGGGCACTCCTCATAAACGACGGGGTCACTCCTCGTTGACAGGGGGCACTCCCCATTGACAGTGGGCATTCTTCTTTGACGGGGGGGGGTCACTGCTCATTGATGGGGTGCACTCCTAATTTACAGCGGTCACTCATCATTGACGGTGGGGCACTCCTCATTTACAGGGTCGCTCCTCATTGACGTGGGCACTCCATATTGACAGGAGGCTCTCCTCATTGACATGGGCACTCCTCAGTGACGGGGGTACTCGAAACTGACAGGAGGCACTTCACATTGACAGGGGGCACTCATCATTGACAGAGGGCACTCCTCATTGACAGAGTGCTCTCCTCATTGACTGGGGGACAGTCCTCATTGACGGGGGCACTCCTCATTGACAGGGGGCACTCTTCATTGACATGAGGCACTCCTCAATGACAGGGGGACCTGCTCATTGACAGGGGTCCCACCTCATTGACAGGGGTACTCCTCATTGAAGGGCGGGACACTCATCATTGACAGGGAGCACTCCTCATTGACAGGGAGCACTCCTCATTGACAGGGAGCACTCCCCATTGACAGGATGTACTTCTCAATGACAGAGGTCTCTCCTCATTGACGGGGGGCACAACTCATTGACAGCGGGCATTGCTGATTGACGGGGGGGGGGCACTCCTCATTGATGGGGGCCCTCCTAATTTGCGGAGTTGGCTCCTCATTGACGGGGGGAAGGGGCCACTCCTCATTTACAGGGTCACTCCTCATTGACAGAGGGCCCTCCTCTTTGACCGAGGGCACTCCTCATTGACAGGGGTCTCTCCTCATTGACAGGGGCACTCCTCATTGACAGGGGCACTCCTCATTGACAAGGGGCACTCCTCATTGACAGAGGGCACTCCTCATTGACAGAGGGCACTCCTCATTTACAGAAGGCACTCCTTATTGAAAAGTGGCACTCCTCATTGAGAGAGGACCTCGTTATTGACGGGGCATTCCACATTGACAGCAGACACTCCTCATTGAGAGGGGGTGCAGTCGGGAATGGGTTAATGAACTTTGTCACACTTAAGCATTAAGACCCAAACTCTGTGATTTTGTTGAGAACAGTGCAGAGTTCATGTTTTCGTCAAAGTTCGGTGTTTTTCATGTCTGTGCCAGTTAAAAGGAACAGCTATTCCTCTGTCTGCATTTGTTATCAAGAAATGCGATTAACCCAGCTCGAAATAAGCTAAACAGTCTCCATTTTTATGTACCTTTGTTTAACACGATGGAGTTGACATGTATGCCTTCTGTCATTGAATCACCATAGATTCATATATATATTCAGCATACGTTATTCATCTTATCCTGATATAAAGTATTATACAAACCTGTTTGTATATTAGTTAACTTGTTTGTGCAAAACCGTGATGTTCTTTCAAGGATATAAATGACGAACAATCGTTGCCTTGGAGTTTGAACAAACTACGCAGAGGAAGATACTGCTAAAACAACAAGAATCTCACCATGAACAATGACAGCCATCTCAGAGAATTACAATGTAATGAGGGCGGGGTCCGGGACATATATAAGCTCTGTTCTTCCTTGTGTTCGATGAGAAGGCTGGGGGTCCACTGTTCGGAACCTCACTTCTCCCACAATTGTGAAAATAAACACTGCATTTTGATCTACTAATAGTGTCAGAGGTTTTTTACCTACAACAATTGGGGGCTCGTCCGGGACAATCTGTTTACGGTCCGGTCGAATGGCCACGACTGAGACACTGGAATAGATTATCGAACTTTAAATAGAGTGGGTCAAAATGCAGTGGGTCATCATCTGTGATAAGAGTGTGTGATGTTCTGACGTGATTGAGATAGAGACTGTCTGAGTGATCGCCAGAGTTTGAAGGAAAAGCCTTCATGTGTAAGAGTTAGAAAGAAAAGCCTTCTGAGGAGAAGCTGGCTTAAACAAATATATAGTATAAGCGGTGGTACGGAGGGTTCTGATCACCCCTTACAGGTATCACCGGACTCCGATAAGAGCGACCTGGGCGGGGGAGAGCGAGAAAGGAGAATATGTCACTCCAGGTGGTGAGTATAAACTTATCAGTGTTATGGCGGGACAAAGACAGTGGGGACCCCCTGGGTCCCTAATAAATGAATTTATGATTAAGAGGGATAGACTCATAAAACAGATGATGAAAGGGTGATGGGACTTAGACCATCCACTAGACCAACAACGAAAGTGGTTGGAAAAGGAAAAGAAAAACAAAACTAAGAAAATTGGAGTTCTCTTAGTTCATCAATTGGCCGGATTAATGAACAAGTTTCAGTCTTGGGTAAGAAATGGACTGATGTCAAAGAAAAAAATAAAATGTTAATCAACAAAGGGGTGAAAAAGCCTCCGAATTTGGGGAGCGACTGTTTAGAATATACCAAGAATGTTAGGGAGTACCCGAAACTGCCCGAACAGTTAGAGCTTTTTCAACAAGCATTTAAAGACGGGCTGTCACCAGCTCACCAAAAAATCCTTAAAATGGCAGTTCTCAATACCCAGACTTATGTTGAATTAGTGGAATGGGCATCTGGAATTAGGGATGGACCAGATGAGAAATGATACCTGTAATTAAAACAGGAAAATGCGAGTGCAAACAGTTGAGGAGATAAACCAGGGGTGCGTGCCATAATTGTAGCAAACGAAGTCACTTTGTCAGGCACTGTAGGGCTCCAAAGGGGGGGTAGTGAAGTCTGCAAAATGGCAGATAATGAAGGATGAGGGGATCTGCAGGTTCTCGCATTGACGTGTACTTATCAAAGAAAAAAGAATTAAGAAAGAGGATGCAAAAGGATGGCTGGGATACGTCTCAGATCTCAGGGTAGCAGAAAACGTGGATATATAAAGAAAAGAGAAACCAGGCAAAGAAGATAGGAGTATTGATAATGTATCAGTTAGCTGGATTAATTGAGCAAGATAAAGGAAAGATTAGAGAACTAGATTTCAGAATAAGAGAATTGGAGAAACGAAACCATGTCTTCGAAGTAAAACAATAGAAAGGGTAAACTGTTCCTCTACCTCCGAATGAGTCCACACAGGGACCAACCACTCCTCCAGAGTAGTGGAAAGTGCTCGAATACAACCCAGCACCAGTCACCCGGAGGGGAACTGGTGCGCGGCCAAAAGCAAAATTATAAACCCGTCACCCTGTGTAAAACAGAGATTCAGAGAGTATTAGGGAATGCTCCCACTTATTGGAGCAGAATTAACACAATAATACAATTAAGAAGAGGGATCAGTGAATGTGAGAATCAAAGGAAAGATAAAGAGGTATCTGGCTTGCCAATGTTGTTCCAATATCCCGATACGAATGAACAGGGGTGGTGGAATTGACCCAGTGTAGATAATCACCAGACGGCACGATACTCAGTCCTGAAACACTCAGAAGAACAGGGACTAAAGGCGAGCCCCAGGAAGGCCCAAATAGGGAAAGCGCAGGTGTTATATTTGGGACACCTGATATCTCAGGGGACAAAAGAAATGCCATTGGACAGGAAAACAGCCATACAGCAAATGCCAAGACTAGTAACCGTCCGTGGGGTAAGAAAGGTTTTGGGGTTGTTTAAATACAGCCGCAACTTTATACCAGAACTCGCAAGGCGAGCCGAATCAATACAAAGGCTAGTAAAAGGGGGGAAACCCGCTCTTGAAGTAATAGAACGGGGATCAGAACAGGTAAGGGCATATAGTTAACTAAAAGTAGTAATAATGAAGGCTCCAGGACTTGAACTGCCCGACGCGAGTAATGATTTTCACATCTATTGTAATCACGAAGGGGGATTTTATTCGGCAGCAGTCACACAGGTCCTTGGGGACAAACAGAGACCCGTGGGTTATTATTCCACAGCGGAGGGCCCCGTAGTAACCGGGTTATCCAGATGTATAGCCGCACTAGATTGCGTGGCATGGGCAGTAAAGGTCAGCGAGCCCACCATAATGACGGGGAATATTGTTTTACACACCAAACATACCTTGGTGCAAATGCTGAACACAGGAAAATTGCGGTCTGTGTCAAACATGAGAGGGGCGAAGTGGGAGGCAGTGCTTCTCACACCCACTCAGTCCATCACCATTGTACGAGACATGGAAATGAACCCCGCAGAAGGAATGTTAGGTGAAGGGTCTCCCCAGTCATGTCGGGACGGAGACGAAGAGGTCGAGGAGAGTAGAATAAAAGATGCGCCCCTGGAGGCACCAGATTTGCTCCTGTTTGTGGATGGATCACGGAAATATGCAGATATAGGCCCATTACGGGACAGGATTAGACGATATGTATTAGAGTTAAGCTCCCAATTAAAATATATGCAGAAAACAGTACGGGACAGACAAACAGTGATAGATGAGCACAATAAACTAGAACAGACCCCGGAGGTACCCCCGGCGGGCAGCAAGGTTATGGTAAAAACACTACCAGGAAAACCTGGATTTGCCCCCAAATGGAAAGGCCCCAATGAGGTCATTATCAGTGGAGACACCTGTGCCTGCATAGATATGCAAGGTCGGGGTGTCTGTAAGCATTGGACTCAGTTAAAGGAATACACCAATAACCAAAACAAAACAGTTAAAAGGGGAATAAAGGGTTAAAGGAAAACAAGCAGGCTATGAATCTCTCTCTTTCTCTTACTCGAGAAAGAGAGAGAGAGAGAGAGATGTAAGATGTAATTGCGATCGAGAACCTCATGTGGTGGAATGGGGTCGAGCAGATCAATGCGAGTTTAATAAATTACGTTCTCCAGTAAATTTTACGATAATGCATCGGACAGAGATTTGGGGAATGTGGGAATAATAGCATTAGATTACATCTGAAGAGTCGTAAGGAGAGTTAGCCATTTAAGCACACAGTAGATTCGATCTTGCATCTGCCTGTGTAAATATAATTATTTTAGGAGGGATATTTAAAAGTGATAAAGTAAATGGAATATTTGGATCAGGCTTTTGTTAAATTTGAAAATGTATTTTTGATAGAACTGACAATGAAAAGATAAATAGAAAGAATTATTCCTGTGTATATGAAATGATGATTAATCACTTGTTTATGTTCTTCTGAGTTATAAGACTTGCAGTAATTTTAAGATATAGTCAAAATGTAACAGAGAACGGAGTTACATGAGGTAGAATGGGAGTGCGTGTGTCATACTGGGAATTATTATACTGCCATAATGCATTCTAATTAAAATGTGTTACATGGATCAACCATGAAACTGTATTAAATAACAGACGGACTAAAAGGGAGTGCCCGCCTATAATACCAAATTGACAAATCAATATAATTAGAAATGACGGAAATAATTCAATGGAATAAATGAGATAAGAAAATGCTGGGGAAGTATTTATTACAAACGGTTAAAGCTGAAAGTGAAAAGATTTCTTCAATTTACTTCTGTTTTGAGTTGAATTACAGCTTGGAAGGCAGCAGCATAAAAGCGACTGTTAATCAACGGTCTGTATTCTTAAATGTTTTACTTCCATCCCAGTTTAAGATGTTAAGTCTGAATAAATGTTGGAAGCTTCCACGTGTATCTTTGTGTTAAACAACGTGATTGCGTGAATGTTTTGTTGTTGTTCGTTTTAATGTTGAGAAAGTATTTAAACCTTGGAAGGATCATGTGCGCTTTCCTTGTCTTGAAATAGAAATTATAAGAGTGTAGTTGAGAAGTTAAAAAAATAATACGTAATTTTGTGAAAAAGAGAAAAGCAGGAACAATAGAATGAGGTGAATATTCTGTCTATGAGTCAGTTTAAAGTCTATCAAATCAGTGAATCGTAGTTCCGATTATCCCAAGTTACAGCACGAGATTAAGTCAGTTAAAACCTCAGTTGTTAATACAAATAAAGATGTTGTCCTTGAGTATTTTTAATTTGCATTTGATGCCAACCATTGAATACCATGAATTATTGGAACTTGTGTTGCCAGTTAGTTACCGATATGAAATTCAAGACTTGTGTGATGTTCCGATAATATGCAACAAATTACATCATTTAAATCATCTAACATTGATGATAGTTCTGATAGTGTAACTAGTTAAAACTATGTACTACTGTTGGAATTGTGCCATCTATTGTTCAAGGTGATGCAATTTTAAGAACACTGCAAAGCTTAAAACCGAGCCAGCTAGGAAGCAAACCAAAACATTTCTAATCAAGTAACTCTTGTTATTGTTATATGTATTGTGCTTGTTATCGTTCTGAAAATGAAGGAATTCTGATCTGGAGCTCAGTTTACAAATGGAAACAGATTAATTTAAAAATTAAATTAAGAGGGTTTTGAGATACCCGATATAATATATATGGTGTATTGATAAAAACATAAGTCTGTGAAGAAAAAGGCTAGTTATTCCAAACATGTAACCATTCTTTGCCATAATTTGTAATTGCTTGAACATTTAACATTAACATGCCAGGAAGTGAAACTGGATTACTTAAGAGAGAGAACATAGAACATAGAAAGCCACAGCACAAACAGGCCCTTCGGCCCACAAGTTGCGCCGATCACATCCCCACCTCTACGCCTATCTATAGCCCTCAATCCCATTAAATCCCATGTACTCATCCAGAAGTCTCTTAAAAGACCCCAACGAGTTTGCCTCCACCACCACCGACGTCAGCCGATTCCACTCACCCACCACCCTCTGAGTGAAAAACTTACCCCTGACATGTCCTCTGTACCTACCCCCCAGCACCTTAAACCTGTGTCCTCTCGTAGCAACCATTTCAGCCCTTGGAAATAGTCTCTGAGAGTCTACCCTATCCAGACCTCTCAACATCTTGTAAACCTCTATCAGGTCACCTCTCATCCTTCGTCTCTCCAGGGAGAAGAGACCAAGCTCCCTCAACCTATCCTCATAAGGCATGCCCCCCAATCCAGGCAACATCCTTGTAAATCTCCTCTGCACCCTTTCAATGGCTTCAACATCTTTCCTGTAATGAGGTGACCAGAACTGCGCGCAGTTCTCCAAGTGGGGTCTAACCAGGGTCCTATAAAGCTGCAGCATTATCTCCCGACTCCCAAACTCAATCCCTCGATTAATGAAGGCCAGTACGCCGTACGCCTTCTTGACCGCATCCTCCACCTGCGAGGCCGATTTAAGAGTCCTATGGACCCGGACCCCAAGGTCCTTCTGATCCTCTACACTGCTAAGAATGGTACCCTTCATATTATACTGCTGCTTCATCCCATTGGATCTGCCAAAATGGATCACCACACACTTATCCAGGTTGAAGTCCATCTGCCACTTCTCCGTCCAGTCTTGCATTCTATCTATGTCTCGCTGCAACTTCTGACATCCCTCCAAACTATCCACAACACCACCTACCTTGGTGTCGTCAGCAAACTTACCAACCCATCCCTCCACTTCCTCATCCAGGTCATTTATGAAAATGACAAACAACAAGGATCCCAGAACAGATCCCTGGGGCACTCCACTGGTCACTGACCTCCATGCAGAGAAAGACCCCTCCACAGCCACTCTCTGCCTTCTGCAGGCAAGCCAGTTCTGGATCCACAAGGCAACAGCCCCTTGGATCCCATGCCCTCTCACTTTCTCAAGAAGTCTTGCATGGGGGACCTTATCGAACGCCTTGCTGAAGTCCATATAGACCACATCCACCGCTCTTCCTTCGTCAATGTGTTTGGTCACATTTTCAATGAACTCAACCAGGCTCGTAAGGCACGACCTGCCCTTGACAAAGCCGTGCTGACTACTTTTGATCATACTAAACTTCTCTAGATGATCATAAATCCTGTCTCTCAGGATCCTCTCCATCAACTTACCAACCACTGAGGTTAGACTCACCGGTCGGTAATTTCCCGGGCTGTCCCTGTTCCCTTTCTTGAATATAGTGACCACATCTGCAATCCTCCAATCCTCCGGAACCTCTCCCGTCTCCATCGACGATGCAAAGATCATCGCCAAAGGCTCCGCAATCTCCTCCCTCGCCTCCCACAGTAACCTGGGGTACATCCCATCCGGTCCCGGCGACTTACCAACCTTGATGCCATTCAATAGTTCCAACACACCCTCTTTCTTTATGTCCACATGCTCGATCATTTCTGTCCACCGCAAACCAGCAGTACAACCACCCAGATCCCTTTCCACTGTGAATACCGAGGTAAAGTATTAATTAAGCACCTCCGCCATTTCTAACGGTTCCGCACAAACTTTTCCCCCTTCACCTTTTAAGGGTCCTATGCCTTCACATCTCATCCTTTTCCTCTTGACATATTTGTAGAAAGCCTTGGGATTCTCCTTAATCTTACCCGCCAAGGCCTTCTCATGACCCCTTCTCGCTCTCCTAATTTCAAAGAACAAAGAACAATACAGCACAGGAACAGGCCCTTCGGCCCTCCAAGCCCGCGCCGCTCCCCGGTCCAGGATTGAATCCTGAATCCAGGATCCCCGCCCAATTTTCCAGCCTATCTACATACCAATATCCTATCCACCGAGCTGTCCCTCACAGCTGCGATGCTTTGTTCATTACAACCTATTAACTCACCCCCACCCCCCCCAATCCAGACCATGTGAACTCCAGGGAGAGGCGAAAACCCAGAGTGAAAAACCCCAGGGCCAATATGGGGAAAAAAAATCTGGGAAATTCCTCTCCGACCCCCTGAGGCGATCGAAACGAGTCCAGGAGATCACAATGGCCCTGATCGGAAAATGCTTCCCAACCCTAGTCATTTCCACTTCCACGAACACCATATGAATTCCCTGCCCCCGAGACAGTTTCCCAACTATCCGCAGTCTCGCTCTGTACTGGCACCAGCAAGATGATCATAGAATGAAGCCTTGAAACGAGAAACCAGGAACAATTAGCCCGCGCCGCTCCCTGGTCCAAACTAGACCACTCTTTTGTATCCCTCCATTCCCACTCCGTTCATATAGCTGTCGAGATAAGTCTTAAACGTTCCCAGTGTGTCCGCCTCCACCACCTTGCCCGGCAACACATTCCAGGCCCCCACGACCCTCTGTGTGAAATATGTCCTTCTGATATCTGTGTTAAACCTCCCCCCTTCACCTTGAACCTATGACCCCTCGTGAACGTCACCACCGACCCGGGGAATAGCTTCCCACCGTTCACCCTATCTATGCCTTTCATAATTTTATACACCTCTATTAAGTCTCCCCTCATCCTCCGTCTTTCCAAGGAGAACAACCCCAGTTTCCCCAATCTCTCCTCATAACCAAGCCCCTCCATACCAGGCAACATCCTGGTAAACCTCCTCTGTCCTTCCTTCTTAAGCTCCTTCCTACATCCCGTATACTCCTCTAAATCCTTAACACCTCCTAGCTCTCTGAACCTTCTGTACGCCTCTATTTTCTTATTCACCAGGTTCATCACAACCTTCGTGCACCACAGTTCCCGTACCCTACCAACACCCCCCTGTCTCATCGGAACGTTGTCATGCAGAGCTCCAGAGAAACATTCCTTGAAAATCCTCCACTTTCCTTCGGTACTTTTCCCCAAGAATGCCTCCTTCCAATTTACCCGTCTAATTTCCTCCCTGATGACACTGTATTTCCCTTTACTCCAGAGAAACACTTTCCTAGCCTGCCTGATCCTATCTCTTTCCAATGCTATCGTGAAGGAGATAGAATTATGATCGCTATCCCCAAGATGCTCACCCACCGAGAGATCCTCCACCTGTCCAGGTTCATTAGCCAGCAACAGATCAAGTACAGCCTCTCCTCTAGTAGGCTTATCCACATACTGTGTCAGGAAACTCTCCTGGACACACCTAACAAACTCCTCTCCATCCAAACCCCTAGCCCTAGGGATATTCCAATCTATGTTTGGGAAATTAAAGTCTCCCATCACGACAACTCTGTTATTCCTACATCTCTCCAGGATCTGTTTCCCCATCTGCTCCTCAACATCTCTGTTACTATTGGGCGGCCTATAGAAAACACCCAGCAACGTTACCGACCCCTTCCTGTTCCTAACCTCCACCCACAGAGACTCCGGAGTCAATCCCTCCACGGCGTCCACCTTCTCTACAGCCGTGACACTATCCCTGATCAACAGTGCCACTCACCCCCCCTCTCTTGCCTCCCTCCCTGTCCTTCCTGAAACATCTAAAACCCGGCACCTGAAGCACCCAGTCCTGTCCCTGAGACATCCAAGTCTCCGTAATGGCCACCACATCACAATTCGAAGCAGCAATCCACGCTCTAAGCTCATCCACTTTATTCACTACACTCCTGGCATTAAAATAGACACATCTCAGACCTTCAGACTGAGCACTTCCCTTCTCCATCACTCGTCTAACCTCCCTCTTACCCTGTTTACATTCCTTATCTATTTGCGAGCTAACCTCCTCGCTCTCAGTCCCCTCATTTCAATCCCCCCCCCCCCAACCTTTCTAGTTTAAAGTCTCTCCAGTAGCCTTAGCCAACCTTCCCGCCAGGATATTGGTCCCCCTGGGATTCAAGTGCCACCCGTCTTTTTTAAACAGGTCACACCTGCCCCTAAAGAGGTCCCAATGATCCAAGTACCCAAATCCTTGTCCCTTGCTCCAGTCCCTCAGCCACGCATTCATTCTCCACCGATTCCTGTTCTCATTCTCCCGCGGCACAGGCAGCAATCCCGAGATTACTACCTTTGCATTCCTCTTTCTCAGCTGTCTACCTAACTCCCTATATTCTCTTTTCATGACCCCTTCCCTCTTCCTGCCTATGTCAGCAGTACCTATATGCATCACGACCTTCGGCTCCTCTCCCTCCCCCTTCAGGATTTCTGAGACTCGACCAGAGACATCCCGGACCCCTGCACCAGGGAGGCAAACCACCATCCGAGAGTCCCGTCTGTGTCCGCAAAAACGCCTATCTGACCCCCTCACCGTAGAGTCCCCAGTTAGCACTACCCTCCTTTCCTTACCCTTTTGCACTACTGGGCCAGGCTCAGCTCCAGAGACACTGCCACCGCTGCTTCCCCCAGGTGGGCTGTCCACCCCAGTAGTACTCAGACAGGAGTACTTATTATTAAGGGGCACATCCACCGGGGTGCTCACCACCAACCGAGCTTTCTCCTTCCTCACTGTTACCCAGTTACCCTCCTCCCGTGGTCCCGGTTTGACCACCTGCCGATAGCTCCTGTCAATGACCTCCTCACTATCCCTAACCCGGCGAAGGTCCTCGAGCTGCAATTCCAGTTCCCTAACATGGTCCCTTAGGAACCGCAGCTCAACACACCCAGCACAGATATGGTCGTCCGGGAGGCTAGGAGCCTCCAGGACCTCCCACATCCTACATTGGGGACAACATACTGGCCTCACACTCATAATTGCCCCTTTAAACACACAGGGAAAAAAAAGTGAATGAAAATTTTAAACTTACCTTTCCCCCTCCTGTTTTCTCCAAAGCCCTGCTCTCACTGGGTCTTTTTTTTAGGTTAGAGGAGGAGGGAGGGTAGGATACTCTACAAGTGTAGAGTATCGGGATTCCTCTCTGTTCCAATTTATTGGGGAAAAAAAATCTCTCTCTCCCAGACCTCCCTGCGCGACCACTTCCGGGTTTAGATATTTTTAAAGAAAAAACCCGCGAAAAAGTAAGTTAAAAAATAACAGCGCTTACCCGCAGCACTCCTCTCGCGAATCTCTCCCTCTCTGCTGCACTTCCAAGACGCAATGAGAGAGAGAGAGAGAGAGAAAAGAGTTGGAGACTGGCTTTGCAGCCAGACTCAAAACTCTTGCAGCATTCGACTGCACTCAACACACAGCTTATTCGGTTATCTGTGTTTTTAAAAAGCTGTGTATGGCAGCATACAATTGGCATCTATGACCACGAAACACTGGTGTTTCCCTTGTGAGACAATCTGTCTATAGAAGAATCATTTCTGCTTAAACATTGCACTTTCAAATGTGGACAGACAAATGATCAAATTAGATATAATGTAAGAATACATTATACAAAGATCGGAGTTGTATGGTATGTGATTTAAATGAGAAAAGCGATGTCTTTTGATAGAATGTCCGGCTGCAGCCAGTGCAAAGTGTTGTTTGATTCGCACCAAGGCAACTGAAGGGTCTGTTTATTTCTTCAGAATAAACCTGACTGATCTGAAGTCAATATATCTTTCTTTAAGCATTGCTTTCGAAATAACGGTTATTTTACAGAAAGAAGGAGAGAAAGAGAGAGAGAGAGCAGCCAAAACCAGCGCTGAGATTGATCGAAACAAAACATCTGTTTCTCAAGCATAACTAAATTATATTTTATTACATACAAGCAGTCTCCAGCTACATCAACAACTTGGCCATGAGTAAGTTTGTTTACCTTATATTGTACTGTCAGAGAATGCAGCTACGTTTCTAAGTTGGACTCAGAATTCCAAGCTGATGAGGCCAGATTAGCTTCAATTAACTTAAATCATACCAGAATTAATTACATTGGACAAAAGTACTTTGCACTGGCGAAGGCCATCCAGACATCGGAAAAAAAACGTGGATGAAGGTCTTGCCCACCATATTCAATGAGATTAAGGGTTGCGACAAACCAAACAACCGGAATAACCCCTTATGAGCTAATGACAGGACGCACGATGCAATTACCAAAAAGCATCATAGCAGGTGGGACCGATTTAGGTCCACTAACAGATAAAATCAGGAGATATGTTTTGGAACTAAGCACCCAACTAAAAGGGATGCATAAATCGTTAAAAGACAATCAAGAAATAAGAGATACAGAGAGAGCTTGAAATGCTCCCGACAGTCCCAACAGTGGGATGTCCTAGTAAAAATATCACCGAACAAATCAGGCCTTGTACAAAAATGAAATGAGCCGTATGAATTTATAATTAGTGGAGATATCTGTGCCTGTATATGCTCAGTTGAATATGGTGAAATTAATTGGAAAAATATGTGATATACTCCAGTTGCAGATATAAACAAACAACAACTGACCTCCAAGCATGCTGAACGGGCGCGCGGAAACTTTGCGCGTGGGCGATATCGCCTTTGGACCATTGTTTAACGGTCGCGCGGGATATTAGTAAGTGATAAGATGCTTCTCATGCTAATACTCACGACCCTGGCCCTGTTAGCCATAGCAGGAGAATATAAATTGAATTATGAGGAGTTAGGGATGAAGCACAGTGATCTTCTCTGTAATGATGACTCTGTCTATTGTATGAACACCTTTGTGTATATGCCTTATGTGTCTGCATCACAATCGAATCTGAGCAAGTGCTGGGTCTCTTCACACATTCCCACGCACGGAGGAAAGGGAGGAATTCCCTTATTTCCTATTCCTTCATCAGCTCCAGAAGTCATTGAATGGGTTTTAAATCAGAATGGAACACAGAAAGGGACAAGGCAACTGACATTTAAAACCGCATCGGGTACCACTATGCAGGGTATCAGCAACAGTGATGTTGTTTCAAGGAGGGTGCACTTTATCGTCCTTTAAGAAGAATTACTAGTCCAGCTACGACAGATCAGATTCCCCACCCAACTTCTTTGTGAAAAATCAACAAAGGGGAGTTATCTGCCTGACAAGAAATGGAACCATACCTGTTGGCCGTAGCTACTGTGTACAGCAGATTGATATCACTGATGACGCTGAGGCCATGGTACAGATCACAATCCAGTGCCCCATAGCCACGGTCCCGGTTAGCCTCTCCTCCGCTTATATAAGAGCGATGACTGCATATAATGGTCCCTATTTTGTCTGTGGAAACAATGCCTATCCGTGGCTTCCCTGGAATTGGACAGGATCGTGTTATCTGGCATATGTGGTGCCTTATATTCAACACTACACTGACTTATGGGACCACCCCGAGATATACCTGCTTAGGGCTAAGCGAGCCATTAGTGAGACAGAACGATTCTTCATGATAGCCTACCCATTTTTTGGGAGGGCAAAGGCAGCACAGGAACTTATACAGATGGCCTCAGCCCTAGAGAAAATTGCAAATGAGACTAAAAATGGGTTGGAGGAGGTGAGCACGGCCATCTCTGAAATGTCAGCAGAGGTCGTAGCTATTCGAACTATGGCGTTGAAGAACTGATTGGAACTCGATTATGTGCGAGCCTCCCAAGGTGGAACATGTGCCATAGTTGGCTCGAAATGCTGTACGTCTGTTCCCGAAGCTTCGGAGAATATAACTCGCTTAGCAGATCATATTAAACAAGTAGCAAAAGCAATACAGGAAGAAGGGAACCAATATCATGATTATAACCCTCCGGGCTGGCTGGGGCAATGGTTCGGGTCGTGGGGTTCATACCTGATGCATGGATTGATTGTATTAATTGTAATTGTAATTACTTGCTGTGTGTGTATGGCATTATTGAACGCCTTTTGCAGAACAGTAACAGCGCGTATTATGACAGTCGCAAGTATACATGGGGAGGGGGCAGACCTCGCGACTCAGGATCTTGGCCCTTTCCCCGATAACATCTGGTTCTGAGTTGGTCATAGGTGCCATGTTTGGACCTGGCATCCGACCAAAGGGGGGGGGGGGAGTGAAGTCGGGAATGAGTTAATGAACTTTGTCACACCTAAGCATTAGACCCGAACTCTATGATTTTGTTGAGAACACTGCAGAGTTCATGTTTTTGTCAGAGTTCGGTGTTTTTCATGTCTGTGCCAGATAAGAGGAACAGCTATTCTTGTTATTAAGAAATGTGATAAACCCTGCTCGAAATAAGCTAAACAGTCTCCATTTTCCTGTACCTTTGTTTAACACGATGGAGTTGACATGTATGCCTTCTGTCTTTGAATAACCATAGATTCATATCTATATATATTCATCATAGGTTATTCATCTTATCCTGATATAAAGTATCATACAAACTTGTATGTATTTTAGTTAACTTGTTTGTGCAAAATCTGTGATGCTGTTTCAAGGATATAAATGACGAACAATCGTGGCCTTGGAGATTGAACAAACTACACAGAGGAAGATATTGCTAATACAACAAGAATCACATCATGAATAATGACAGACATCTTAGAGAATTGCAATGTAATGAGGGCGGGGCCTGGGACATATATAAACTCTGTTCTTACCTGTGTTCGATGAGAAGGCTGGGTGTCCACTGTTAGGAACCTCACTTCTCCCACAATTGTGAAAATAAACTGCATTTTGATCTACTAATTGTGTCAGAGGTTTTTTATACCGACAATAGGATCCACTAGCAACCTAATTTTCCCAGTCTACCTGCAAAATTAAGTCCTCCATGAATATTGTAATATTGCCTTTTTTATATGCCTTTTCTATCACCTGATTTATTTTTTGCCCCACATCCTGAGTACTGCTTGGGGGCCTGTACATTAGTCCCATCAAGGTCTTTTTACCTTAATGATTCCTCAACTCCACCCACAGAGATTCTATGCCTTCTGGTCCTATATCGCTTCTACCTTCGATTTAACTTCATTCCTTACGAACAATACGACCCAGCCCCCAGCCCCCTTCACCCATCTGCCTGTCCTTCCGATGGACACATATCCTTAGATATTTAGATCCCAGCCCTGATCCCCTTGCATCCACACCACTGTGATGACCACAACATCGTACTGGCCAATTTCAATGTGTGCGACAAGCTCATTTACGTTGTTCCGTACACTGCACGCATTTGGTTAGAACACACTAAGCCCTGCATTGACCACCTCCCTTCTCATTCTTGTCCCTTTTTTTGCTCCTGCCTGAGGTTAGATTCCTGCCACCTTCTATACTCTCTGTTCTATTATGTGGTGGGTGGGGGGGGGGGGGAACAGGGGGGCCTGGTATCAACAGCTCTTCCACTCATGGAGGGGACAGGGAACTCGACATTGGTTACTGATGACGCGGGAAGAGGATCAAACGTTGGTGGGTTCATCGAAGCCACACTCGCCAGAGAGGATCTTAAAACTGTCTCCAGTCCCCAGGCATCAACCCCCAGGGAATGTCGTTCCCCCTGATCAGGTCTATGTAAGATGGACGTAAGCGTCAGGAATGAACTATGGGCTGTATTATATTGTTAATATGCTGTGGATTCTGCAAGAAGCCTGTATGAAGTAAATAGAGAAACATGTACAATTGTTCGTAAATGGCTTCAAATGCTGTTGCTGTACCGGGGGGGGGGGCGGGGGGGGGGTGGGGGGGTATCATATTTACAGGGGAGAGTGTTATATATGTTGGGGAATTCCGTTCAGGGAACAGGCCATGTGATCTCAGGTGTGAGGTGAGCTGTTGGGATTCTCCCACATTGGGCAGTCAATATTTGGAGTGTTGTTATCTTGAAGGTGCTGCTTTTCTGTCCCAGTGTCCCCCTCTCACACGCTCCTCAAGGTGCTGACTGTCTGTCCCGGTGTCCCGGTGTCCCAGTGTCCCCCTCGCACGCTCTCCTCAAGGTGCTGACTGTCTGGCCCGGTGTCCCAGTCTCCCCAATTCACACTCTCCTCAAGGTTCTGACTGTCTGTCCCGGTGTGCCAGTGTCCCGCTCGCACACTCTCCTCAAGATGTTGACTGTCTGTCCCGGTGTCCCAGTGTCCCCCTCTCACACTCTCCTCAAGGTTCTGGTTGTCTGCCCCGGTGTCCCAGTGTCCCCCTCTCGCACTCTGCTCAAGGTGCTGCTTGTCTGTACAGTGTCCCAGTGTCCCCCTCTCTCACTCTGCTCAAGGTGCTGCTTCTCTGGCCGGGTGTCCGACATCCCCCTCTCACACTCTCCTCTCTGCTGACTCTGTTTAGTTGTCCTGGTGTCCTTCTCCCACGCTCTCCTGAATTCACTCTGGCCTCCTTACAACCTCACAAGATAAAATGCTGAGAACGTTTGATGCGAAGCCTCTTGACCAGGTCCTTCTGTACGTAACACTGGGAGACAGTTCGATGTGAAAACTCTTCCTCAGGTTGTACTGGATATAACACTGAAAGTTCGTTCTATCTGATGCCTCTTCCTAAAATTGGACTGAACGTAACACTGAGAGATGTTTCTATCTGAAGCCTCCTGACAAAATTGGACTGTATGTAACACTGAAAAATAAATCTGTCTGAAGCCTCTTGCTAAAATTGGACTGTGCGTAACACTGAGAGATATTTCTATCTGATGACTCTAGCGAAGATTTGACTGTATGAAACGCTGTGATATTGATCTATGCGGAGTCCCTTACAAAGGTTTTTCTGCACATAAGCTGTCCAAGAGATCGGCTACAGCCTGGTTTTAGCAATCTGTGTCAATCCTGATTAATGTTAACCTCATCTAAAACCCACAACCATGATAACCATAAGACAATAAGATATCGGAGCAGAATTAGGCCATTCGGCCCATCGAGCCGGCTCCACCATTCAATTCTGTCTGATAAGTTTCTCAAACCCATTCTCCCGTTTTTTTTTCCCTGTAACCCTTGATCCTTTGACCACGCAAGAACCTATCTATCTCTTTCTTAAATACACTCAATGGCCTGGTCTCCACAGCCTTGTGCGGCAATGAATTTCACAGATTCACCACCCTCTGGCAGAATAAATTCCTCCTCATCACAATTCAAAAGTAAGAAGTCACACATCAGCAGGTTAAAGACCCACAGATTTATTTGGAATCATGAGCTTCCAGAACGCTGCTCCTTCATCAGATGAGTGGACAACTGGTGTTGTGAGACTTCTTGCTGTGCCCACCCCAGTCCAAAGCCAGCATCTCCACATCACAGTTCTAAAGGGTCGTCTCTTTCCTCTGAGGCTGTGCCCTCGTGTCCCAGTCTCTCCTTAGAATGGAAACACCCTCACCAAGTGCACTCTGTCCAGGCCTTTCATTATTCTGCACGTTTCAATGATAGCCACGTCCTCATCCTTCCAAACTCCATCGAGTACTGACCCAGAGTCCTCAGACACCCCTCATGCATGAAATCTTTCATTGCACGGATCATTTCTGTGAACCTGCTCTGGACGCTCTCCAAGACCAAAACATATTTCCTTATATACGGGGCCCAAAATTGTTGACAATATTCTGATTGTGGCCTGACCAGAGTCTTATCAACCCTCAGCAGTACACCCCTGTTTTTGTATTCTAGCCCTCTGGAAATGAACGCTAACAGAGGGAGCTCCGTTATATGGAATGAATATTGAAATATTTACGGCCTGGTCCGACATTATTTCCAACTTTCCATACACCCCTGACCCTCAACACCGCATCGAGGCTGTAACTCTGGGTATACGAAGTGTTGGATTGAACAGGGTTAAGCGAAGCTGTTTGTTTAGTGACTGTAATTGATGTGAGTCTCCATGGATCCGATTAGTGTGCCTGGAGGGATTCCCTCTCTATTAATAATGGATTCCGTTCAATGTGTTGTCCCACTGAGGCAACGAGAGCGAAACTCCGGCACTAACAGAGATCAGCGGCTGTGGAGAGAGAGGGAGGAAGAGGAGAGATCAGAATCAGGGAGCAATGGAATGGAATGTTCCAACAATGAATCAGAATCTGGGAACAATGGATTTGAATTTTCGAACAATGGATCAGAATCTGGGGACAATGGATTGGAATCTTCCAACAATGGATCAGAATTTGGGGCCAATGGATTGGAATGGTCCAATTAAGGACAGGAGTTTATTCCTGTGGATTTCTGAGTTTACTGCAGATGATTTGTGGATACCGTCAGTTTATCGGATTCTATATCTACTGAAGGCGATTCAATGCTTTTACTATCCCCGCCTGGCGATTGTTGGTGTTCCGGGTAAGTCCCTGGCTGGAATTGTACCGGCCCGACCGCCATGGGAATCGAAGCAGGCGAGGGGCAGAGCATGGGAAGGTCTGTTAAACACGGGTGCGATTTTGCAGCTTGGGGAATAGTGCGGCTGTAAAGTCCCGTCCCCTGTGTTCAGTTCCTAATTTCAGAAAGTCTGTTTAACTGTATTGATTTTCTTGTCATTTACTGTACTGAGTTTGCGGCTCATGTTCTTTCTGTTGAATCTCTGTATCCAGTTATTAATTCTTTCAGCCACTGACAATGGTCTCAGGGTGTATGGGCTAATATGTCTTCTGTGTGCTGTGACTTTCCATCGACATGTGACTTCCAACGAAATTTCTTCGTGAGTAAAACATTGAGACAGTACCCTTTTTACCCTCTACATGTCACACCAGTTCACTGCCTATCACCCACCCAGTCACCAGGCCTCAGAATCCGTTTTAATGATCACAGGTGCACAGCAAGATCTTTCAGAAAGAAAACATGTTTTGTAAAGTTTCAAGTTTATTCATCAGTGTGACAAGTAGGATTACATTAACATTGCAATGAAGTTACTTTAAAAATCCCTTAGACACAACACTCCAGTGACTGTCTGGGTACAATGAGGGAGAATTTACACATGACCAATGCATCTAACCAGCACAACGTTTGGGAGAGAGAGGAAACCAGAGCAACCGGAGAAACCCCACTCAAACGCAGGGAGAATTTGCAGATTCTGCACAGACAGTAGCCGAGCCTGGAATTGATCCAGGGCCTCTGGTGCTGTGAGGCAACACTGCTATCCTCTGTACCACCAAGTTACAGAAACCCAAACACCCAGACACAGCCACACGCACATAGATAACTACACACGTGCTGATAGAACCAAAAAGATTTAAGCACTTACTCCCAATCATAAACAAACTCAAGAATAACCAAAATTGCTATAACAATCCAGAACAATGCACACTTAAGAATGGTAAACTCGTATGGCACACTCTTGCTCACACACACACACACACACACACACACACACACACACACACATACACACACACGCACGCACACACAGGAGGGAGGTGGGTTTACAACTACTCCCTGCCCACTGATGGCGGGGTGAGCAGTAAAACAGCCTGACAGCCTAGAACTCAGGTCCAAGCCCGATTTCTTGCCTCTTGCGACCTCACCGGCAACGGATATGCGGCGGATTCAGTCTCCTGTCCATTTCTGGCAAGAGGCTGAATAAATTATTGAAATTTATTTCAAAACAAATTTAAATAAATTAGCAAGCCCGGGATGGAACTGGGCGACACACTTGCCTTTGCAGCCTCAGCGGGAGACGTTGTGTCCGGTGAGGAAAACAGCTGGACCACACATATGCGGACGAGTCATGATGCTCTCGCCGGTGGAACCAAAGACCATTGAGGACACTGGGCAAGTTCAAGGGCAAAGGCAGGTGCCCCTTTCTCAGAGCCCACCGGGCAGTACCAGGGGATGGGGCCTGAGGTGGCGGGGTCTACAAGAGCAGGGCCTGAAGGTAGTAGGACTTGCAGGCCATGGGCTGCAGGGGTGGGACCTGAAGCGGCGGGACTGAAGGCAGCTTGGCCCTTAGGGAGCGGGCCGAACCGGTATGGAAAACCACTCTGCACGCGTTTGATGAGGTACGTTGGTCCCTGCTGCCAAACTGCAAGTAGTTGTTGGGGGTTAAGAGATCCTAAAGCCACTCTGCACGCGATTGGTGGAGTAGAGAGGGGGGCATCGCTGCCTCTCTGCATGCACTGTGGGATATGGAGGGGGCGTCCGCTGCCTCTCTGCATGCACAGTGGGGTAGAGAGGGGGTCTCGGTGCCTCTCTGCATGCACAGTGGGGTAGTGAGGGAGTCTCGCTACATCTCTGGATGCAAGGTAGGGTAGGGAGGGGGTCTCGCTGCCTCTCTGCACACACAGTGGGATAGGGAGGGGGTTTCGCTGCCTGTATGCATGCACAGTGGGGTCGGGAGGAGTGCCCTGCTGCCACTCCACATGTATTTGGTGTGGGGGAAGTTGGGGTATTTGGTCCGGGTGGTCGGGGGAACGGGTGGCATTGGGCATTATATACGTTCGGGGACTCCTCAGGAAGAGCTGCGGCCCCCGGACTACCTGGGGGCAGCTGCTGTGTTGAAGCGAGCTGCAGCAGCAGAGAGCTGACAGATGTCTCTCTCAGACCAGGCAGCTCACTGCTCGCTGCAATTGTGCATTTGCAACCACAGAGGTTTGGTACGTGGTCGGTATCCAAGCGAGCGCTGTGAGAGCTGCAAGTGAGGGGGCCACTGCTGAGGGTGGTCGAACAGCCATCGAGTTTTAACAGCACGAAATGAGACTCTTCAGCCTATTATGTGTGAACTGGTCATCAAACACCTATCCAATCGAATCCCATTTTCCAGCACTCGATCCACAGCCTTGTGTGCTCTGGCGTTTGAATTGCTGATCTAAATGCCTCTTGAGGTTGTTCCCGCTTCTACCATCCTCTCAGGCCGTGAGCTGCAGATCCCAGCACCCTGCAGACATAGAACATAGAACAGTACAGCACAGAACAGGCCCTTCGGCCCACGATGTTGTGCCGAGCTTCATCTGAAACCAAGATCAAGCTATCCCACTCCCTATCATCCTGGTGTGCTCCATGTGCCTATCCAATAACCGCTTAAATGTTTCTAAAGTGTCTGACTCCACTATCACTGCAGGCAGTCCATTCCACACCCCAACCACTCTCTGCGTAAAGAACTTACCTCTGATATCCGTCCTGTATCTCCCACCACGAACCCTATAGTTATGCCCCCTTGTAATAGCTCCATCCACCCGAGGAAATAGTCTTTGAACGTTCACTCTATCTATCTCCTTCATCATTTTATACACCTCTATTAAGTCTCCTCTCAGCCTCCTCCGCTCCAGGGAGAACAGCCCTAGCTCCCTCAACCTTTCCTCGTATGACCTACCCTCCAAACCAGGCAGCATCCTGGTAAATCTCCTCTGCACTCTTTCCAGCGCTTCCACATCCTTCTTATAGTGAGGTGACCAGAACTGCACACAATATTCCAAATGTGGTCTCACCAAGGTCCTCTCAGTTGCAGCATAACCCCACGGCTCTTAAACTCCAACCCCCTGTTAATAAAAGCTAACACACTATAGGCCTTCTTCACAGCTCTATCCACTTGACTGGCAACCTTTAGAGATCTGTGGATATGGACCCCAAGATCTCTCTGTCCCTCCACAGTCTTCAGAACCCTACCTTTGACCCTGTAATTCACATTTAAATTTGTCCTACCAAAATGAATCACCTCACATTTATCAGGGTTAAACTCCATTTGCCATTTTTCAGCCCAGCTTTGCATCCTATCTATGTCTCTTTGCAGCCTACAACAGCCCTCCACCTCATGCACTACTCCACCAATCTTGGTGTCATCAGCAAATTCACTGATCCACCCTTTAGCCCCCTCCTCTAAGTCATTAATAAAAATCACAAAGAGCAGAGGACCAAGCACTGATCCCTGCGGCACACGGCTAGCAACCTGCCTCCAATCCGAAAATTTTCCTTCCACCACCACCCTCTGTCTTCGGTCAGACAGCCAGTTACCTATCCAATCGGCCAACTTTCCCTCTATCCCACACCTCCTCACTTTCATCATAAGCCGACCATGGGGGACCTTATCAAACGCCTTACTAAAATCCATGTATATGACATCAACTGCCCTACCTTCATCAACACACTTAGTTACCTCCTCAAAAATTCTATCAAATTTGTGAGGCACGACTTGCCCTTCACGAATCCGTGCTGACGATCTCGGATTAATCCGCATCTTTCTAAATGGTCGTAAATCCCATCCCTAAGGACCCTTTCCATCAATTTACCAACCACCGAAGTAAGACTAACCGGTCTATAATTACCAGGGTCATTTCTATTCCCTTTCTTAAACAGAGGAACAACATTCGCCATTCTCCAGTCCTCTGGCACCATCCCCGTGGACAGCGAGGACCCAAAGATCAACGCCAAAAGCTCTGCAATCTCATCCCTTGCCTCCCACAGAATCCTAGGATACATTTCATCAGGCCCAGGGGACTTATCGACCTTCAGTTTATTCAAAACTGCCAAGACATCCTCCCTCCGAACATCTATTTCCTCCAGCCTATTAGCCTGTAACACCTTCTCTTCCTCAAAAACATGGCCCCTCTCCTTGGTGAACACTGAAGAAAAGTATTCATTCATCACCTCGCCTATCTCTACTGACTCCATACACAAGTTCCCACTACTGTCCTTGACCGGCCCTCACCTCACCCTGGTCATTCTTTTATTCCTCACATAAGAGTAAAAAGCATTGGGGTTTTCCTTGATCCGACCCGCCAAGGACTTCTCATGTCCCCTCCTAGCTCTCCTAAGCCCCTTTTTCAGCTCATTCCTTGCTAACTTGTAACCCTCAATCGAGCCATCTGAACCTTGTTTCCTCATCCCTACATAAGCTTCCCTCTTCCTTTTCACAAGACATTCCACCTCTTTTGTGAACCATGGTTCCCTCACTCGGCCATTTCCTCCCTGCCTGACAGGAACATACCTATCAAGGACATCCAGTATTTGTTCCTTGAAAAAGTTCCACTTTTCATTAGTTCCTTTCTCTGACAGTTTCTGTTCCCAACTTATGCCCCCTAATTCTTGCCTAATCGCATCATAATTACCCCTCCCCCAATTGTAAACCTTGCCCTGCCGTACGGCCCTATCCCTCTCCATTTCAATAACAAAAGACACCGAATTCTGGTCACTATCTCCAAATTGCTCTCCCACAACCAAATCTAACACTTGGCCCGGTTCATTTCCCAGTACCAAATCCAACGTGGCCTCACCTCAAGTCGGCCCATCCACATATTGTGTCAGGAAACCCTCCCGCACACACTGCACAAAAACTGCCCCAACCAAACTATTTGAACGACAAAGGTTCCAATTAATATTTGGAAAGTTAAAGTCCCCCATGACAACTACCCTGTGACCCCCACACATATCCATAATCTGCTTAGCAATTTCTTCCTCCACATCTCTATTACAATTTGGGGGCCTATAGTAAACTCCTAGCAACGTGACCGCTCCTTTCCTATTTCTAACTTCAGCCCATATTACCTCAGTGTGCAGATCCCCCACGAAGTGCCTTTCCGCAGCCGTTAAACTATCCTTGATTAACAATGCCACTCCTCCACCTCTTTTACCAGCTTCCCTACACTTAGTGAAACATCTATACCCCGGAACGTCCAACAACCATTCCTGTCCTTGTTCTACCCACGTCTCCGTAATGGCCACAACATCGTAGTCCCAAGTACCAATCCACGCCCCAAGTTCATCTACCTTGTTCCGGATGCTCCTTGCATTGAAGTAGACACACTTCAACCCACCTTCCTGTCTACCAGTACCCACCCTTGACCCTGATACCTTCCCCAATACCTCACCACCCTCACTGACTTCTGGACTACAACTCCCTTTCCCACTCCCCTGACAAATTAGTTTAAACCCCCCTGAAGAGCCGTAACAAATTTCCCTCCGAGGATATTGGTGCCCCTCTGGTTCAGGTGCACCCCGTCCTGTTTGTACAGGTCCCACCTTCCCCAGAACGTGTTCCAATTATCCACGTATCTGAAACCCTCCCTCCTACACCATCCCTGCAACCACATATTTAACTGCACTCTCTCCCTGTTCCTCAACTCGCTATCACCGGCAACGTACCAGAGATGACCACATGTTTCGGCTTGGCTCTCAGCTTCCAGCCCAGCTCCAGAAATTCCTGCTTTAAATCCCCGTCCCTTCTCTTACCTATGTCATTGGTACCAATGTGCACCACGACTTGTGACTGTTTCCCCTCCCACTTCAGATTCTGGAAAACACGGTCTGAGACATCACGGACCTTGGCATCCGGTAGGCAACATACCATCCGTGAGTCTCTTTTGCTGCCACAGAACCTCCTATCTATCCCTCTAACTAACGAGTCCCGAATAACTATCGCCCTCCCGCTCTCCCCCTTTCCCTCCCGAGCCACAGAGACGGACACCATAAGACCATAAGACATAGGAGCGGAAGTAAGGCCATTCGGCCCATCGAGTCCACTCCACCATTCAATCATGGTTGATTTCAACTCCATTTACCCGCTCTCTCCCCATAGCCCTTTATTCCTCGAGAAATCAAGAATTTATCAATTTCTGTCTTGAAGACGCTCAACGTCTCGGCCTCCACAGCCCTCTGTGGCAATGAATTCCACAGACCCACCACTCTCTGGCTGAAGAAATTTCTCCTCATCTCTGTTCTAAAGTGACTCCCTTTTATTCTAAGGCTGTGCCCCCGCGTCCTAGTCTCCCCTGTTAATGGAAACAACTTCCCTACGTCCATCCTATCTAAGCCGTTCATTATCTTGTAAGTTTCTATCAGATCTCCCCTCAACCTCCTAAACTCCAATGAATATAATCCCACGATCCTCAGACGTTCATCGTATGTCAGGCCTACCATTCCTGGGATCATCCGTGTGAATCTCCGCTGGACCCGCTCCAGTGCCAGTATGTCCTTCCTGAGGTGTGGGGCCCAAAATTGCTCACAGTACTCCAAATGGGGCCTAACCAGTGCTTTATAAAGCCTCAGAAGTACATCCCTGCTTTTGTATTCCAAGCCTCTTGAGATAAATGACAACATTACATTTGCTTTCTTAATTACGGACTCAACCTGCAAGTTTACCTTTAGAGAATCCTGGACTAGGACTCCCAAGTCCCTTTGCACTTTAGCATTATGAATTTTGTCACCGTTTAGAAAATAGTCCATGCCTCTATTCTTTTTTCCAAAGTGTACGACCTCGCACTTGCCCACGTTGAATTTCATCAGCCACTTCTTGGACCACTCTCCTAAACTGTCTAAATCTTTCTGCAGCCTCCCCACCTCCTCAATACTACCTGCCCCTCCACCTATCTTTGTATCATCGGCAAACTTGGCCAGAATGCTCCCAGTCCCGTCATCTAGATCGTTAATATATAAAGAGAACAGCTGTGGCCCCAACACTGAACCCTGCGGGACACCACTTGTCACCGGTTGCCATTCTGAGAAAGAACCTTTTATCCCAACTCTCTGCCTTCTGTCTGACAGCCAATCGTCAATCCATGTTAGTACCTTGCCTCGAATACCATGGGCCCTTATTTTACTCAGCAGTCTCCCGTGAGGCACCTTGTCAAAGGCCTTTTGGAAGTCAAGATAGATAACATCCATTGGCTCTCCTTGGTCTAACCTATTTGTTATCTCTTCAAAGAACTCTAACAGGTTTGTCAGGCACGACCTCCCCTTACTAAATCCATGCTGACTTGTCTTAATCCGACCCTGCACTTCCAAGAATTTAGAAATCTCATCCTTAACGATGGATTCTAGAATTTTGCCAACAACTGAGGTTAGGCTAATTGGCCTATAATTTTCCATCTTTTTTCTTGTTCCCTTCTTGAACAGTGGGGTTACAACAGCGATTTTCCAATCCTCTGGGACTTTCCCTGACTCCAGTGACTTTTGAAAGATCATAACTAACGCCTCCACTATTTCTTCAGCTATCTCCTTTAGAACTCTAGGATGTAGCCCATCTGGGCCCGGAGATTTATCAATTTTCAGACCTTTTAGTTTCTCTAGCACTTTCTCCTTTGTGATGGCAACCATATTCAACTCTGCCCCCTGACTTTCCTGAATTGTTGGGATATTACTCATGTCTTCTACTGTGAAGACTGACGCAAAGTACTTATTAAGTTCCTCAGCTATTTCCTTGTCTCCCATCACTAGATTACCAGCGTCATTTTGGAGCGGCCCAATGTCTACTTTTGCCTCCCGTTTGTTTTTAATGTATTTAAAGAAACTTTTACTATCATTCCTAATGTTACTGGCTAGCCTACCTTCATATTTGATCCTCTCCTTCCTTATTTCTCTCTTTGTTATCCTCTGTTTGTTTTTATAGCCTTCCCAATCTTCTGACTTCCCACTACTCTTTGCCACATTATAGGCTCTCTCTTTTGCCTTGATGCATTCCCTGACTTCCTTTGTCAGCCATGGCTGCCTAATCCCCCCTCTGATAACCTTTCTTTTGTTTGGGATGAACCTCTGCACTGTGTCCTCAATTACTCCCAGAAACTCCTGCCATTGCTGTTCTACTGTCTTTCCCACTAGGCTCTGCTTCCAGTCGATTTTTGTCAGTTCCTCCCTCATGCGCCTGTAATTACCTTTATTTAACTGTAGAACCTTCACATCTGATTCTGCCTTCCTTCTTTCAAATTGCAGACTGAATTCTACCATATTATGATCACTGCTTCCTAAGTGTTCCCTTACTTTAAGATCTTTTATCACGTCTGGCTCATTACATAACACTAAGTCCAGAATAGCCTGTTCCCTCGTGGGCTCCATCACAAGCTGTTCCAAAAAGCCATCCTGTAAACATTCAATGAATTCCCTTTCTTTGGGTCCACTGGCAACATTATTTACCCAGTCCACCTGCATATTGAAATCCCCCATGATCACTGTGACCTTGCCTTTCTGACATGCCCTTTCTATTTCGTGGTGCATTTTGTGCCCCTGGTCCTGACCACTGTCAGGAGGCCTGTACATAACTCCCATTATGGTTTTTTTGCCTTTGTGGTTCCTCAACTCTACCCACACAGACTCCACATCGTCTGACCCTATGTCGTTTAGTGCTATTGATTTAATTTCATTTCTAATTAACAAGGCAACCCCGCCCCCTCTACCCACCCCTCTGTCTTTTCGATAGGTTGTGAATCCCTGGATGTTTAACTGCCAGTCCTGAACCCCCTGCAACCACGTCTCTGTGATGCCTACCACATCATACCTGCCAGTCACAATCTGGGCCACAAGCTCATCTATCTTGTTCCGGACACTGCGGGCATTTAAATATAGCACCTTTAATTCCCTATTGACCGTCCCTTTTTGTTTTCGTAGTGTGGTGGACCTTGGTTTACTGAGCCTTTCCAGACACTGTGTCATATTTTGTGAGATGGGGACTATCGTAACCTCTCCTGAGTGCTGTCTTTTCGTGATTTTTTGTAATCCTAAGCAGCTACGCTTCCCACTGATTCCTTCACCTCTTGGTTCCCTGACTTTCCCTTCCCCCCCAATCTCTAGTTTAAAGTCCTATTGACCACCCCATTTACTCTCTTCGCCAGAACACTGATCCCAGCTCGGTCCAGGTGGAGACCATCCCAACGGTATAGGTCCCCCCTGCCCCAAAACTGATGCCAGTGTCCCATGAAAAAGAACCCTTCTTTCCCACACCACTCTTTCAGCCACGTGTTAACTTCCCTTATTCTTGCCTCCCTATGCCAATTTGCACGTGGCTCGGGCAGTAATCCGGAGATTATGACCCTTGAGGACCTGTTTTTTAATTTGAATCCTAGCTCTTTATAATCTCTAAACAGGTCCTCTTTCCTAGACTTGCCTATGTTGTTGGTACCAACATGGACCACAACAACTGGATCCTCCCCCTCCCTCTCCAGTATCCTTTCAAGCCGGTCAGAGATGTCCCGCACCCTAGCACCGGGCAGGCAACATACCATGCGGGACACTCTATCCTGCTCACAAAGGATCCTATCTATCCCCCTGATAATAGAATCTCCTACAACTACAACTTGCCTATTTACTTCCTCCCCTTGAATGGCCTGCTGAACCATGGTGCCTTGGTCAGCTGACTCATCCTTCCTGCAGCCCTGTTTGCCATCCACACAGGGAGCAAGTGCCTCGTACCTGTTGGACAGGGTCAAGGGCTGAGGCTCCTGAGTTCCTGACTGCTGGTTCCCTTTACCTGCCTGACTTGCAGTCACACCCTGCTGTCCCTGGCCACTGGCAGGATTTAAACTATTTACTCTGACAGGTGTGACTGCCTCCTGAAACACAGTGTCCAGGTAAGTCTCCCCCTCCCGGATGTGCCTCAGTGTTTGAAGCTCAGACTCCAGCTCATCAACTCTGAGCCGGAGTTTTTCAAGCAGCCAACACTTACTGCAGATGTGGTCGCTGTAGCTCGCAATGGGATCTGCCAGCTCCCACATCAAGCAGCTCAAGCACATCACCTGACCAGCCATCTCTAATTAATTAATTAGTTTAATTTAAGTTTATGAGTTTAGCTGTGTTTTTTTTAAATTTGGGGCAGATTTGCTATCAACCAATCAGATCACAGCTTCCCTCTGACGTCACTTTTGAAGAAAGAAAAAGTGGAAAACAGGAAGTTACCGTTAGGTTTTTATACTCACCCAGAGACTGCTCCTCCTCCTCCGAACTGCTCCCGAAACTAGGCCCCGATCCCCGGGTTAAAGTGAGTTTTTATACTCACCCAGAGACTGCTCCTCCTCCTCCGAACTGCTCCCGAAACTAGGCCCCGATCCCCGGGTTAAAGTGAGTTTTTATACTCACCCAGAGACTGCTCCTCCTCCTCCGAACTGCTCCCGAAACTAGGCCCCGATCCCTGGGTTAAAGTGAGTTTTTATACTCACCCAGAGACTGCTCCTCCTCCTCCGAACTGCTCCCGAAACTAGGCCCCGATCCCCGGGTTAAAGTGAGTTTTTATACTCACCCAGAGACTGCTCCTCCTCCTCCGAACTGCTCCCGAAACTAGGCCCCGATCCCCGGGTTAAAGTGAGTTTTTATACTCACCCAGAGACTGCTCCTCCTCCTCCGAACTGCTCCCGAAACTAGTGCTCCACAGTGCTGGAGATCGTCTCACTGCGGCTCCCCACTGGTATGTCATCCCCCTCAACCGTATCCAAAGCGGAATACTTGTTGCTAAGGGGAACGACCACCAGGGATCCCTGCACGGACTGCTTCCTCCCAGCCCCTCTCACCGTCACCCATCTGTTTTCAATCCTCGGAGCAACTGTATTCCTAAAGCTTGTGTCTATGGCCATCTCTGCGTCCCTGATGATCCTAAGTTCATCCAACTCCAGCTCCAGTTCCCTAACACGGTTTTGGAGGAGCTGCAGATGGGTGCACTTCCCACAGGTGTAATCAGCAGGGACACTGTCGTCGTCCCTCACCTCAAACATAGTGCAAGAGGAACATTGCACTGCCTGCACACCCATCCCCTCTAGATACCTTGCCAGTACCAGGTAGAAAGTGCAAAAATGAATTCAACTCACCCCTGCTCGCCCTTTCAGCCTAAGCCCTGTGAGCCAAAGTCTTATAGCTCACACTCTGCTTCCCACACACTCCACTGCCCGCTCCCGACGCTGCCCGCTGTATACTGCAGCCTACCTTTTATACTTCACGCGCTTAAAAAACCCTTCCCAGACTCCTTTGCTGCCCACTTCTGGTTTTCACTTTAAACTTGAAAAACTGCTGTTAAAGTAAAGGCCAAAAAAATACACACACTAGCTGACTAATTAAATAAATAAACAAATCAATTAATCTCTCACCAGCACTGCTGCCTTCAATCACCCCTCTCAGCTTGCTCCAGTGGATCAATGAAACATTTTTCCTCAGATCCGCACAGAAATCTGCCCTTTGCCTTAAATCCACGTCCCTCTGGTTATTGACACCTCTGATAAAGGGAAAACGTTTCTTCCTATCTGTGTGAAGCATAATTTTTTACATATCACTCAGGTCACCCCCACCTGAAAATCTCCCCACTACCACCCATTACACCCGCTCCCCCTCCTGCCGTCTCTGCTCTCAGGTAAAAATCCAGCCTAACCAGCCTCTCTTTATAGCTGAAAACCTCCAGCCCAGGTACCACTGCTACCCCATAGCGCCAGGGACGCCTGTTCGATTCCAGTCATGGGTCACTATCCGTTTGCACACTCTCCCAATGTCTGCGTGGGTTTCCTCCGGGTGCTCCAGTTTCCTCCCACAATACAAAGACGTGTGGGTTAGGTGTTTTGGCCAGGTTAAATAGCCCTTGGAGTCAGGGAGACTCGCTAGGGTAAATGAAGGGGTTTATGGGGATAGGGCCTGAGTGGGATTGTGGTCAGTGCAGACTCGATGGGCCGAATGGCCTCCTTCTGCATTGTACGAATCTATAATTCCTCGAATCGAAGACTTTCCTCCTCAATATTTACCACACCACCAATTTTTGTATCATCTGTGAATTTACTGATCATACCTCACACATTCATGTCGAGACCATCAGTGTGCACTGCAAACAGCAAGGGGCCCAGCATCGATCCCTGTGGAACCCCACTGAACTCAGGCTTGCAGTCACAAAAACAACCTTCGACCATCACACTCTGCCTCCTGCCACTCAGCCTATTTTGAATTGATTTACCAAATTGCCCTGAAGCCCATCGGCAATTACTTTCTTGTTCAGTCTCCCAATTTGTCAAAAGCTTTTCTGAAGTCCATGTCGATTACATCGACTGCACTCCCCTCATCTACTTATCCAGCCACCCCCTCAATATATTCCAGCAAATTGTTAAATATGATCTTCCCCTGAGAATGCCATGCTGACCATTGTTCACAAATCCCTACCTCTCGAAGTGGAGATTAATTCTGTCCCTCAGATTGCTTTCCAATCACTTCCCCTCCACGGATATGGCAATGATGGTGTCTTGGGCGTAATCTTGGATGTCTCCAAGGCACCTTGCAGGATGGCATTATGGCACAGTGGTTAGCACTGCTGCCTCACAGCATCACGGACCCCGCTTCAATCCCAGGGATTCCACCATCACCAGTGAAGCTTTTTTTTAAAAATTGAAACCAGCTCCATTCTCACATATTGCCTGTTGTGATTTTGCCTGTTACAAGAACGTGTGGTGTTTCTCTGGAAATGATCCTCTTTGAGCAAGTCCAGTTTCTCGCAGCTCCCCAATGTCCACATTGAGCCTTGTAAATTCAGTCTCGATCACAGCAGTCCTGTGTACATCATCAACCTGCATACCGTCATTGGTAAGGCCAGGGCACATCGTGCTGATGTTCCAGCTTGAGATGTGAAAGACTGATTTGATTTGATTTGAATTGATTTGATTTATTACTATCTCATGTATTAGTATATGGTGAAACATATTGTTCCTTGAGTGCTATACAGACAACTCATACCGTACACAGAGAAGGAGAGAGTGCAGAATGTAATGTTGCAGTCATAGCAATGGTGCAGAGAAAGGTCGTCCTAATGCGATGTTTGTACATTAAAACGTCTGATGGCAGCAGAGAAGACTCTGTTCTTGAGTCGGCAGCATGATGGCACAATGATTAGCACTGCTGCTTCACAGAGACCTGAGTTCGATTCCCGGCTTGGATCACTGTCTGTGTGGAATTTGTACCTCCCGTGGCTGCGTGGGTTTCTCCGGAAGGTCCGGTTTCCACCCACAGTCTAGGTTAGATTGATGGGCCACACTAAATTAGGCTTCCGGGATATGTATGTTCGAAGGATTAGAAGGGTACATATGTGGGATTTCGGGGATAGGGCCTGGCTGCGATTGTTGTAGCTGCAAACTCGATGGGTTGAATGACCCCCTTCTGCCCAGCAGGTTTTCTATGATTCTAAGAGTCGATTGGTACATGTCCTCAGGTGTTTCCTGCTTTTTTTCTCAGATGGAATATGCTGGAAGAGTTTATGTCCGTGGTGCGTTGGGTCCTTAATTAGGCTGGCTGCTTTTCCGAGGCAGCGGGATGTTTTGACACTGTCTCGGATGTTATTAAGCTCGAAAGAGTGCAGGAAAGATTTACTTGGATGCGACTGGGACTTGATTTTTTGAGTTATAAGGAGAGGCTGGAGCGTCTGGGACATTTTTCTCTGGAGCGTAGAAGGCTGAGGGGTATCTTATAGAGGTTTATAAAAGAATGAGGCGCACCGATCAGCGAGTCAATGTCTTTTCATAAAGGGAGGGGAGTCTAAAACTAGAGGGCATAGGTTTCAGGTGAGAGCGGAGAGATTCAAAAGTGTTCAGAAGGGCAATTTCTTTCACACAGATGGTGGTGTCTGGAACAAGCTGCCAGAAGTCGTTGTCAAGGCGGGTGCAGTTTTGTTTTTTAATAAGCATTTAGCCAGTTACATGGGTAAGATGGGTATAGAGGGATATGTGCCAAATGCAGACAATTGGGAATACCTTCGGGGTTCCAGAAAAAGGATGGCATGGACAAGTTGGGCCAAAGGGCCTGTTTCCATGCTGTAAACTTTGATAACTCCATAATTGATGGGAGGCTGGTTTGAGTGATGGACTTCATTCACGAATCTTTGAAGTTTCTTGCAGTCTTGGACAGGGCAGGAGCCATACCAAACTGTGATACAACCAGAAATAATGATTTCTATGGTGCATCTGTAAAACTTGGTGACAGCCCCAGCTGACATGCGAAATTTCCTTCGTCTTCTGAGAAAGTAGCGGCGTTGGGGGAGGTTTCTTAACTATTGGGTCGTCATGGAGATTCCAGGACAGGTTGTTGATGATCTGCACCACTAAAAACATGATGCTCTCAACCATTTCATCCCATTGTTGCAGAGAGGGGCATGTACTCCACTGTGCGTCCTGAAGTCGATGACTATCTCCTTTGCGTTGTTGACATTGAGTAAGTGATTATTATGATCGCACCAGTTCACCAAATTTTCAGTCTTTTCCCTTTTCCCAATCCCATCGTTGTATGAGAAATGACCCACTCTAGTGGTGTCACCAGCAAACCTGGAAATCGAGTTGGATGGGGAATTTAGCCACACAGTCATCGGCACATAAGGAGTATAGTAAGGGGCTGAGGACACAACATTGTGGTCACCGCTGTTGATAGTGGTTGTGGAGGGGGTGTTGTTACCTGTACTTATTTATTGTTGTCTGTGGGTTAGAAATTTCAGGATCCATTTGCATAGGCAGCCGCCGAGCCCCAGGCCACGGATTTTGGTCATGCGTTTCGTAGGAATAATGGTATTCCTATAAACACGAGTCGGTGTTCCAGGGTTGTCTCTCGGGCCATGGAGATGGCGTCTGTGGACCTGTTTTATTTTATTTGATTTATTATTGTCACACGTATTAACATAAGGTGCAAATTATTGTTGCTTGCACGCTATACAGACAAAACATACCGTTCATAGAGAAGCAAAGGAGAATGTGCAGAATGTACTTTTACAGCCATAGCGAGGTTGGAGAGAAAGATCAACTTAATGCAACATAAGTCCATTCAAAGACCTGAAAGTAGCACAGAAGAAGCTGTTCTTGAGTAGGATAGTACGTGACCTCAGACGTTTGTACCTTTTTCACGAAGGAAGAAGGTGGACGAGAGAATGTCCGGGGTGCGTGGGGTCCTTCATTATGCTGGCTGCTTTGCTGAGGCAGCGGGAAGTGTCGAAAGAGTCAATGAATGTGAGGCTGGTTTGCCTGATGGATTGGGCTACATTCACGTCCTTTTGTAGTTCATTGCAGTCCTGGGCAGAGCAGGAGCCACACCAAGCTGTGATACAACCAGAAATAATGTTTTATGTGGTGTATCTGTAAAAGTTGGTGAGAGTCTTGCTGACAAGCCAAATTTCCTTAGTCTTCTGAGAAAGTAGAGGCGTTGATGGGCATTGTTAACTATAAGTTGGCATGGGGAACAAGGACAGGTTGTTGGTGATCTGGACACCTAAAAACTTGAAGCTCTCGACTCTTTCTTCTTCGTCCCCATTGATGGGGTGTGTTCTCCTTTCCGCTTCCTGAAGTTGATGACAATCTTCTTTGTTTCGTTGACATTGAGAGAGAGATTATTGTTGCCGCACCAGTTCACCAGATTATCGATCTCATTCCTGTACTCTGTCTCGTCATTGTTTGAGATCCGACCCACTCCTGTGTCATCGTCAGTAAACTTGAAAATCGAATTGGAGAGGAATTTGGCCGCACAGTCAAAGGTGTATAAGGAGTATAGTAGGGGGCTGAAAACACAGCCTTGTGGGGCACCGGTGTTGAGGATGATCATGGAGAAGATGTTGTTGCCTATCCTTACTGATTGTGGTCTGTGAGTTAGGAAGTTGAGGGTCCAGTCACAGAGGAATGTGCCGAGGGCCGGTCCATGGAGCTTGGAGATGTGTTTCATGGGAATAATAGTGTTGAACGCTGAGCTGTTGTCAATAAATAGGAGTCTGACAAAAGTGCCCTTGTTATCTAGGTGTTCCAGGGTTAAGTGCAGGGCCAAGGAAATGGTGTCTGCTGTGGAACTTTTGCGGCGGTAGGAAACTGTAGTGGATCCAGGTAGTTCGGGAGGATGGAATTTATTCGTGCCATGACTAAACTTTCGAAGCACTTCATAATGATGGAATGTCAGAGCCACCAGACAACAGTCATTAAGGCTGCTTGGTTTTACTGAGGTAGCGGGATGATGGCCGTCTTCTCGAAGCAGAGAGGGACCACATATTGTTGTAAAGAGGGGTTGAAGTTGTCTGTGAATGCCTCAACCAGCTGATCCATGCAGGATCCGAGTGCTCGCCCGTTGCTCCGGGCCAGTTCCTTTCGGTGGGTTGACCTTCAAGAAAGCTGCTCTGACATCTGCAATGGTGACTCCAGATATAGGTTCCTCCAGGGCTACCAGGGTGGAGGGCATGCTCTCGATGACCTCTTGCTCAAAACGGGCGTAGAATTCATTGAGCACATCAGGGAGGGGTGTATTGGAGCCGGCGATGTTACATGTCTTCATTTTGTAGCCTTTTATATCTTGCAGACCTTGCCAAATTTGGTGCAGCAAGCCTGGGACTCGAACTTGGTCCGATATTGTCTTTTGGCATCTTTGATGGATCGCTTTAGATTGTATCTGGCTTTCTTATATAGGTCAGGGTCGCCTGGCATGAACGCCTCTGACCTCGACTTCAGCAAGCAGTTGATATCCCTGTTCATGGATGGTTTCCATGGAAGGTCGATACGTCCCCTGGGCCTGATGAAATATATCCTAGGATAATTTGGGAGGCAAGGGATGAAATTGCAGAGACTTTGGCTTTGATCTTTGGTTCCTCACTGTCCACGGGGATTGTGCCAGAGGACTGGAGAGTGGTGAATGTAGTTCCTCTGTTTAAGAAAGGGAATAGAAATGACCCTGGTAATTATAGACTGGTTAGTCTTACTTCGGTGGTTGGTAAATTGATGGAAAAGGTCCTTCGGGATGGGATTTACGACCATTTAGAAAGATGGGGATTAATCCGGGATAGTCAGCACGGATTCGTGAAGGGCAAGTCGTGCCTCACAAATTTGGCAGAATTTTTTCAGGAGGTAACTAAGTGTGTTGATGAAGGTAGGGCAGTTGATGTCATATACATGGATTTTAGTAAGGCGTTTGATAAGGTCCCCCATGGTCGGCTTATGATGAAAGTAAGGAGGTGTGGGATAGAGGGGAATTTGGCCGATTGGATAGGTAACTGGCTATCTGATCGAAGACTATTTACGGACTGGAGGCAGGTTGCTCGCGGAGTGCCACAGGGATCAGTGCTTGGTCCTCTGCTCTTTGTGATTTTTATTAATGACTTAGAGGACGGGGCTGAAGGGTGGATCAGTAAATTTGCTGATGACACCAGGTTTGCTGGAGTAGTGGATGAGGTGGAGGGCTGTTGTAGGCTGCAAAGAGACATAGGTAGGATGCAATGCTGGGCTGAAAAATAGCAAATTGAGTTTAACCCTGATAAATGTGAGGTGATACATTTTGGTAGGACTAATTTAAATGTGGATTTCAGGATCAAAGGTAGGGTTCTGAAGACTGTGGAGGAACAGAGAGATCTTGGGGTCCATATCCACGATCTCTAAAAGTTGCCACTCAAGTGGATAGAGCTGTGAAGAAGGCCTATAGTGTGTTAGCTTTTATTAACAGGGGGTTGGATTTTAAGAGCCGTGGGGTTATGCTGCAACTGTACAGGACCTTGGTGAGACGACATTTGGAATATTGTGCGCAGTTCTGGTCACCTCACAATAAGAAGGACGTTTAAGCGCTGGAAAGAGTGCAGAGGAGATTTACCAGGATGCTGCCTGGTTTGGAGGGTAGGTCTTATGAGGACAGGTTGAGGGAGCTTGGGCTGTTCTCTCTGGAGCGGAGGAGGCTGAGGGGAGCTTAATAGAGGTTTATAAGACAAAGACTATTTCCTCGGATAGATGGAGCTATTACGAGGGGGCATAACATTAGGGTTCATGGTGGGAGATATGGGAAGGATATCAGCGGCTGGTTCTTTACACAGAGAGTGGTTGGGGTGTGGAATGTACTGCCTGCAGTGATAGTGGAGTCAGACACTATAGGGACATTTAAGCGGTTATTGGATAGGCGCATGGAGCACACCAGGGTGATAGGGAGTGGGATAGCTTGATCTTGGTTTCAGATAAAGCTCGGCACAACGTCGTGGGCCGAAGGGCCTGTTCTGTGCTGTTCTATGTTCTATGTTTCCGGTTGGTGAACGCACGGATTTGCTTCTTTGGCACAAAGTCTTCTACACACTGACTAATGAATTCAGTTACTGTCGTGGCGTACTCGTTCAGGCTGGTTGCAGAGTTTTTAGATACTGACCAGTCCACTGACTCTGAGCACCTCTGTAGGAGATCATCCGATTCCTCAGTCCAACATTGCACGACTCTCTTCAATGGATTCTCCCGCTTCACTTTTTGCTCGTAAGCCGGAAGCAGGAGAAAAGACTTGTGGTCTGATTTGCTAAAATGTGGGCAGATGACCGAGCGGTAGGCATGTTTGATATTTGTGTCACAGTGGTCTGGGATGCTTGGGCCTCTGGTGGGATGGCAGACGTGTTGGTGGTACCTTGGCAGTATGCTCTTGAGCTTGGCCTGATTGAAGTCCCCGGCCACAATGAACAAGGCCTCATGATGTTTCGTCTCAAGGCTATTCGTAGTGGTGCATATTTCGTCCAACATCTTCTTCACACTCACATGGGGTGGGATGTAAACTGCCCTCAGGATAACGGAGGTGAACTCCCGTGGAAGGTAGTATTCTAGGTCTGGGGAGCAAAAAGTTGCCAGTGTTCCTCCGTCGAGGCACCACGAGGTATTGATCAAAAAGCAGATCGCACCTCCCATAACTTTGCCTGAGGCGGCTGTCCGGTCCATTCGATGGATTGGGAAACCCTCTGGTTGTTCGGCACTGTACGATGAAGCAGAAGTGAGCCATTTCTCCCTGAAACAGAGGACACAGAAATCCCTCAGTTCTCTTTGGAAAGTGAGTCTGACTCCAAGTTCGTCTCGCTTATTTTCCATAGACTGGACATTTGTCAGGAGTGAGCTGGGGAGAGGGGACTTGGGGCCTTGTTGTTTCACTCTCACCGGCAGGCCTGCACGTCTTCCATGCTTCCTGGAGTGACTGCTTCCTTTCGAGCCTGGGAGACGGTGCGAGTGGTTTGCAGTGTTAAGGGTACAGATAAATAGAAACCTACAGCAGAAAACAGGCCCTTCGGCCCCACAAGTTATGCCGAAGTTTTCCCTACCTTTTAGGCCTACCTATAACCCTCCATCCTATTCAGTACCATGTACTCATCCAGGAGTCTCTTAAAAGACCCTGTTGAGTTTGCCTCCACCACCACTGACGGCAGCCGATTCCACTCGCCCACCACCCTCTGTGTGAAAAACTTCCCCCTAACATTTCCCCAGTACCTACTCCCCAGCACCTTATACCTGTGTCCTTTCGTAGCAGCCATTTCCACCCTGGGAAAAAGCCTCTGAGAGTCCACCCGATCTATGCCTCTCAACATCTTATACACCTCTATTAGGTCTCCTCTCATCCTACGTCTCTCCAAGGAGAAAATACTGAGCTCCCTCAGCCTATCCTCATAAGGCATGCCACTCAATCCAGGCACCATCCTTGTAAATCTCCTCTGCACCCTTTCAATCTTTTCCACATCCTTCCTGTAATGAGGCGACCAGAACTGAGCACAATACTCCAAGTGGGGTCTGACGAGGGTGTTATATAGTTGCATCATTATCCCCGGACTCCGAAACTCAATCCCTCGATTGATAAAGGCCAGTACACCATGTGCCTTCTTAACCACCTTCTCCACCATCGGGGCCGATTTTAGAGTCCTATGGACCCGGACCCCAAGGTCCTTCTGATCCTCTACCGTATTGAGAGTCTTTCCCTTTATATTCATAGAAATCATAGAAATCATAGAAACCCTACAGTGCAGAAGGATCCCATTCGGCCCATCGAGTCTGCACCGACCACAATCCCACCCAGGCCCTACCCCCACATATTTACCCGCTAATCCCTCTAACCTACACATCCCAGGACTCTCAGGGACAATTTTTAACCTGGCCAATCAACCTAACCCGCACGTCTTTGGACGGTGGGAGGAAACCGGAGCACCCGGAGGAAACCCACGCGGACACGAGGAGAATGTGCAAACTCCACACAGACAGTGACCCGAGCCGGGAATCGAACCCGGGACCCTGGAGCTGTGAAGCAGCAGTGCTAACCACTGTGCTACCGTGCCGCCCATTGTACTCCTTCATCCCATTCGACCTGCCAAAATGGACCACTACGCATTTATCTGGGTTGAAGTCCATCTGCCACTTCTCCGCCCAGTCTTTCATCCTATCTATGTCCCTCTGTAACTCCTGACATCCCTCCAGACTATCCACAACCCCACCAACCTTCGTGTCGTCGGCAAACTTACTAAACCATCCCTCCCCTTCCTCATCCAGGTCATTTATGAAAATGACAAACAGCAAGGGTCCAAGAAAAGACCCCTGGGGCACACCACTGGTGACCGACCTCCTTTTAGAAAAAGACCGATCTATTCCCACGCTCTGCCTCCTTTGGTCGAGCCAGTTCTGGATCCACCGTGTAGCAGCCCCCTGGATCCCATGCCCTCTCACTTTTTCGAGAAGCCATGCATGGGGGACCTTATCGAACGCCTTGCTAAAATCCATATAAACCACATCTACCGCCTTCCCTTCGTCAATGTGTTTAGTCACATTTTCGAAGAACTCCACCAGGCTCGTAAGGTACGATCTGCCTTTGACAAAGCCATGCTGAGTATTCTTGAGCTTACTAAACCTCTCTAAATGCTCATAAATCCTGTCCCTCAGGATCTTCTCCATCAGCTTACCAACCACTGAGGTTAGACTCACCAGTCGGTAATTTCCTGTGCTATCCCTATTCCCCTTCTTGAAAATAGGAACCACATCCGCAATCCTCTCATCCTCCGGCACCTCTCCCATCTCCATCGACGTCACAAAAATCATCGCCAGAGGCTCTGCAATCTCTACCCTCGCCTCCCACAGTAAACGAGGTTACATCCCATCCGGAACCGGCGATTATGTCCAATGAGTTTCTTTGCTCTGGTCGGTGTGCAGATTTTCAGTTCCTGTGTGGTAGATGGGTCTGCGTGGTCGGGTGTTCCTGGTCGCTGTCAGGCTGCAGTTTCGCTTCGCCAGTCGGTGGATATCCAGACCATGTTCCGGCGTGGACTGGTCGAAAATGGATGGTGTCCCTGTGGTCGCGGATGAGTCTGTGTCCACTGGGGCCCACTGGCTCACTGCCAGTCCGGGGTATCTTCCTTCAGAGGTCGGCGGTTATTTAGACCTGTCATTGAATTGTAAAGAACAGCGTTAGTGACTGTGAGGCAGTGAGAGTTTATTTTTAGGAGCGTTGGGGACTGTAGAAGGGGGGAGGGGAGGGACTGCTAGGAGCCTGCAGGAGGTCGCAACTCTCCGGCTCAGAGTGGTTGGGGGCTAGAGGAGGGTTCGGGGGGGGAGGAGGGCAGGGGGGTGGGGGGGGGGGGGAATAGACGAACTGTAGTGGATCCAGGCAATCTGGGAGGCCGGAAATGATTCATGCCATGACTAACCTTTTGATGCATTTTATAATATTGGATCTCAGAGTCACCGTACGATATTCATTAAGGCAGCCTGCTTGGTTTTTCTTTGCTTCCGGACGAATTGTTCTTGTCTGGTGCACAGATTAGCAACTTTCCTGCCGAGAGAGGACTCACTGTGGTTCAGTGGTCCGGTAGGCCATCGTGGGACAGCAACAAACTCACTGGGTACGATGGACAGTATGTATTTACTAAACCCTGAAGCTTTCTACCACTGTTGAAAGCAACCCCTGGTACTTGTGTTCTGTGCCAATCAAGCGTGAGGATACTATTTCTTCCTGTGTTGTGCGAATGGTGGCCACAATGCTGTGGTCTCCTCTCCAGGGAACAGTCCTGGGTAAATATAATAGAGTCGGAACTGTTGAGGCATCAGGATCTCCCTCTGCCAACTGTTAGTATTGTCCAGAGGCAAGGGTGAAACCAGCACTGATTGGTGACACCTCTGCTGCAGGGGTTGTCAATAAACTGTCTGAGAGTCAAGAGATTACCACTGTCAGGACTCCACTCCGGATTTTCTGTCAGGGTTTACTACCTCAGCCTCCTTACCCTCCAAATCCCCCACAAGGTAGAGGGGCCATTTACCTGTAGCTGAGTGAGGGTCAATGGTGAGGTCTCCCCGGAAAGCTCTCTCCCAAATCTATACCATCGTGCCACGACCATGGAGCAGCACGGTGGCACAGTGGTTAGCACTGCTGACTCACAGTGTCAGGGACATGGGTTCAATTCCAGGCTTGGGTCATTGTCTGTGTGGAGTTTGGACCTTCTCCCCGTGTCTGCGTGGGTTTCCTCCGGATGCTCCTCTTTCCTCTCGCACTCCAAAAGATGTGCTGCTTTATAAAAAGAGATTTAAGTGATTATGTGTGTGTACATTTTTTTTCAATTTTATTCCATCCTCAGTCTAAACTGTAACTTTTTCCCCTGAATCATATCTAATTGTATTCTTTATTTCCTTCCTGACAGTGAACGTAATCACAATTGTGACTCTGACGAGCAGAAACTGTGGTCTGTCCAAATGTGTCACTTGTTACCTGGTGGCCATGTCAGTGGGAGATCTGCTGGTCGTTATCCTCGACCTGATATTCAGACACATTCCCATTGTTTATCAGGAACAGTTTTATTTCCTGTTCTCGGTCCCCGTGTGTAACATCCACGCCGTCCTGCTTTATGCAGCCACTGACTGTTCTGTCTGGTTCACCGTCACTTTCACCTTTGATCGATTTGTGGCCATTTGCTGCTCCAAGCTGAAGAGTAAATATTGCAGTGAGAAATCGGCGGCTGTGGTTCTGGGAACAGTGACGGTGCTGAGCTGTTTAAAGACCATTTCCTGGTATTTTATGTTATTTAATAGATATATGGTGGGGAACAACCCCTGGTTTTGTGATGTCACAATGGATGTTGTGGAATCTCCGGTCTGGACAACAATCGAGTTCCTCCACAACATTCTAACCCCGACTGTCCCGTTCGTCCTGATTCTGGTGCTCAACGTTTTCACCGTCAGACACATTTTAATGAGCAGCAGAGCCCGCAGGAGACTCCGGGCTCACAGCAGTGGAGAGAATCCCAAAGACCCAGAGATGGAGAGTCGCAGGAAATCCATCATTTTACTGTTTGTTATCTCAGCCAATTTTATCCTCTTATGGTCGACATTAATGGTTTATTCTATGTGGCGTCGGATGTATACTTTGGGCTATGAGTCGGTATATTTACATTATTTAGTTCAGGAATTGGGTTTCATGCTCCAACTCACAAGTTGCTGTACAAATACTGCCATTTATGCTGCGACACAGACTCACTTTAGACAGCAGCTGAAAGATCTGCTGAAATATCCCCTTACTGCAATTCTTCAACTCATTAAATCCTGAGAGGAAACTACAACCACAAGATCCCTGACTCTTCCTATTGGACATTCAACATATCAATAACAAACAGCCTCACAGAGACAGAAAGAGTGGCAGATAGAGAGAGAGAGGGCAGTAAGAGCAACAGTGAGAGTGATGGAGAGACGGAGATTGATAGAGAGAGGGAAGGGGATAAATACATGGAGTGTGACAGAGTTTGAAAGAGTTTCTAACAGGTATAGTGAAAGATACAGAGACCCGGAGAGAGAGAGAGAGAGAGAGAGAGAGCGAGACAGAGAGAAAGGACAGAGACAGATAGGGACTCTTACAGAGCGCGAAAAAACAGGAAAAGTAATTGGGGGAAATGGGGAGACAGATGGACAAGGAATGAGAAAGGGAGACAGAGGGAGACAGATGGGAGGATATAATGAGAGAGGGAGACTGAGACGGAAAGGGAGACAGAAAGGGAGGCAGAGAGAAACAGATACAGAGACAAAAATCGTCAGCAAATTGGAATCAGTGAGATTAAATGAGTAGAATGGACACATCAAGAGCAAAAGACAGAGCTGGAATATATATCTGGAATATATCTGGAATTCAGAATCAGCTGGTGACCATAGAACCATTGTCGATTTTCGGAAAAACACATCTTGTTCACCAATTTCCCAGGGAAGGAAATCTGTCGTCCTGACGTGGTCAGGACTAAATGTGACTCCAAGTGGTTGACACTTGATTTTTAAAAACTCTCCCAATGGCTGCCAATGATATTCGACTGTGGAGGCAAAATTACCCATTCCTGAATGAATTGAAGCAGCTAGTGCTGATGGGGGAATCCAAAAGGCCATTACAGCCTGAATTGCACCAGTATTGGACTGGCAGAGAGCAGCTGACTGTGGAAAATGGCACACGCCTATTGGGTTCAAGAGTGTCACCCTGAGCCAGATTCACCATCCCATCCTGGCTGAACGTTTCCATGGCCACCCAGGAGTGGCAAACGGAAGATACTCCTAGTTGCCCTGTCTGGTGTCCAGGTATGGATACAGATATTTCCCCGCGTTGGCAGTATCAACAAGGGCAGCGCTCTCACCAGTTGCTACTCTTCACACTTGGAAATGGCCAGGACATCCGTAGATGTGGCTGCACATGGACAGTTCCGGTCTGCTCATGGGGTTAATGTTTCTGATAATGGTAGACGCTGATTCAAAATAGATGGCCGTACACAGGGGCAGTTAATCAAACACAAGGACAAGAGTGGATAAACTTCATGCCTTTTTCTTGACACCCGGGATCCCACAGATGTTTGTTTCTGAAAATGGACCACCCTTCATCAGGCAGGAATTTGTGCATTAGATGAGGATGAGCAGAATTTAAAACCTTGCGACCGTGTCATACGTTTATGGTGAAATTTAAGTGATGGACACAAAATGGTTACCTGACACACAAAATGGACTCTTGGAAGGGGCATTAAAAGGCACAGACAATTACTCAAAAAGTTAAAACCTGCAGTATCTGAATTGCTGCAGGAAACTTTTCAGAGCTTCAGCTACTTTAGATCAGAGCAGACCCAGAGCAATAAGTTTGATAATAAGGTCAGCCACGGATGGGGACATAAATACATAAATATAACAAGATCAACCACTGAATGTATACATCAAAACCAGTCATTGATAGAGGACATAACTGCATAAATGCACCCATTCTATGTACAATGTTATGTTAACTGTCCATGTCCGTATCTGTCTCCTCAACTTGTAACGATGTGTTACCGGCTAATGTCAGTGCTGCTTATTGTCTAAAAGGTATAAGATGGTCAACTACCATTGTGTAGTTGAGAAGGTAGTTGCCAAGTACTACGGAGTACCATTGCCTTCTCCCAAAGCTTTGTCCGAAATAAAGCTGTTTTGTTGAACCTCCAGTCTGACTCTGAAGTTGTAAATTTCCCACAACAATTGGCGTAGTCGGCAAGGATCTCATTGCTGGTAAGTTCGATCGATTGGCCACGATGGGAAAGCTGGGGAAGAGATCACTGAACCTGTGGGAGTCAAGCGAAGTCAATAATCCAGTCTAAAAGGGGTAAAATTAAGGGGTATTTATAGGGGTAAGAATTGATTGGATATAGTTTTGTAGTGATAAGTACTAACTGCTGATGATATAGTGATAAGTATTGATTGACTGTTACTTCTGCTGAACGACTAGAGGACAAGGGAGTGCCTGTCTCAAACGCGCAGCCTTAGAGCGGTTGTTAAGCGGGGAAATCCCCCACGCGAACGTCAAGACCCTGAAGTTGGGGTAGGGGGACCAAGGGCAATTAGAATTGTGAAGCACAGTTGACAAAGGTTGGTTAACATCAAACTCTGGAGTGGCGAACAAACGCAGAGTTGCCACATGTTTACATGAAAGTTTGTATAGTTGGGTACTGGACTGTCAATGTTGTAAAGGGGTGCGGAAAAGGAGCTGATGAACTCTGACCTAGAGCCGGACTCCGTTGGAGAAACACATTGCAGAGGCGGTAATAGTGGAGCCGTGAATATAAATTGAAACCCTGAGACGGTAGTGATCCACAGTGCTAGAGTAGTAATAGTGGCCGGGGGTAGTGAAGTCCCTACGGTAGAGAGCACACTTTACTCGGGAGTAATCGTGGCCGTAACCGTGCCTAAGGAGGCAATAGTGACCGGGCGTAGTGAAGTCTGCGAGATGGCAGATAAAAAGTTAAGAGAGAACCTGCAAGATCTCTCATTGAAGTGTACATGACAGACAGACAAGCGTTAATAAAGAGAATGCAAAGGGATGGCTGGGATGCTTCTCAGACGTTAGAACAGCAGAGAAAGTGGATAGGTGGGGAGAAGAGAAACAAGACAAAGAAGACAGGGGTATTCTTAGTACATCAATTAGAGGGACTAATTGAGCAAGTAGTCACCTCTATGTAAAGGTGGAGTGAAGATAAAGAAAAGATTAGAAAGTCTGAATCCAGAGAAAGGGAACTGGAGAAACGGAACCAAATGTTAGAAGAGAATCAATGGAGTCCTTATGAGTGCACACGACAGGGATAAACCGCTCCTCCAGCAGAGTGGGTAGCGCTAGAACTCAAGTTAGCGCCAGTAACCCGAGGGGGAACAGATGAGCAGCCAAAAGCAAATTATAAACCATTCGCCCCAGGCGAAATACAGCAGATAATGGCTTCCCTGAGTAACGTACAACCTCGAAGTGCAAACACTAAATTCTGGGAAGAATTAAATACAATTTGGGTAGGACACCAATTACACCTGAGAGACGTACACCAACTGCCCAGGGCAGCCTATACAGCGGATAAGGGGAGATAGTTAGCAGGTGGACCTGCCACTCCTCCAGAACAAAATTATATTGGGGGACGGTGGACACATGTAGTCGCCCTAACAGCAGAAATAGATGACCAACAGGCATCCTCACCCAGTTTAAGATAGAAATTCAGAGAGTTTTAGGAAATGCTCCTACCAATTGGAGCAGAATTATCACAACCAAGCAGCTAAAGGGGGAAGGAGCTTATGAGTACGGGGAACAATTGTTCCAAGTATACCTGGAATGCTCAGGGTAATGAAACCCAGGTCATGGTGATTGAGCGTTCATCCAGGCTGTTCACGACGGACTCTCTGGTCCTCACCAAACCATCCTACAAATTAGAACGATTATGTCCCAAGATTACGATGAGCTGGTAGAATGGGCTAGTGGCGTACCAAGAGGCGGAGAGGTGAAATCCCAGACAAGAGTAAGACAAGAAAGAATAGCCGCTTACTGTAACGGGAACGGAACTAAGTCCAAACTGACTTGTCACAATTGTGGCCGACAAGGGCGCTTTGCGAGGTATTGCGGGGTCCCGAGGAAACTTAGAAACATTGAAAAACTACAGCACAATACCGGCCTTTCAGCCCACAAAGTTGTGCCGAACATGCCCCTACCTTAGCGATTACTAGGCTTACCTATAACCCTCTATCTTACTAAGTTCCATGCACTTATCTCAAACTCTCTTAAAAGACCCGATCGAATCCGCCTCCACCACCGTTGTTGCAGCACATTCCACACATCCACCACCCTCTGAGTGGAAAACGTACCCCTGACATCTCCTCTGTACCTATTCCCCAGCAGCATAAACCTGTGTCCTCTTGTGGCAACCACTTCAGCCCTGGGAAAATGCCTCTGACTGTCCACTCGATCAATACCTCTCATCAACTTATACACCTCTATCTGGTCACCCATCATCCTTCGTCTCTCCAAGGAGAAAAGGCCGAGCTCACTCAACCTATCATCATAAGGCATGCTCCCCAACCCACGCAACATCTTTTCTAAATATCCTCTGCACCCTTTCTATGGCGTCCATATCCTTCCTGTAATGAGGCGAACAGAACTGAGCACAGTACTCCAAGTGGGGACTGACCAGGGTCCTATATAGCTACAACATTATCTCACGACTCCTAAACTCAGTTCTTCGATTGATGAAGGCCAGTACACCATACGCCTTCTTAACCACAACCTCAACCTGCACATATGCTTTGAGTATCATACGAACTCGGACCCCAAGATCCTCTGATCTTCCACACTGCCAAGAGTCCAACCATTAATATTATATTCCGCCATCCTATTTGACCCGCCAAAGTGAACCACCTCACACTTATCTGGGTTGAACTCCATCTGCCACTTCTCCGATCAGTTTTCCATCCTATCAATGTCTCGCTGCAACTTCTGACGTCCCTCCACACCATCCATAACACCCCCAACCTTTGAGTCATCAGCAAACCTACCAACTCATCCCTCCAATTCCTCATCCAGGTCATTTATAAAAATCACAAAGAGTATGGGTCACAGAACAGCTCCCTGGGGCACAGCACTGGTGACCGACCTTCATGCAGAATGTGACTCATCTATAACCACTCTTTGCCTTCTGTGGGCAAGCCTGTCCTGGATCCAAAAAGCAATGTCCCTTTGCATCCCATGCCCCCTCAATTTCTCAATGAGCCTTGCATGGGGCACCTTATCAAATGCCTTGCTGAAGTCGATATGCTACATCTACTGCTCTTCCTTCATCGATGGTTTTAGTCACATCTTCAAAAAATTCAATCAGGCTCGTAAGGCGTGACCTGCCTTTGCAAAGCCATGCTGACTATTCTTAATCATATTAAACCTCTCCAAATGTTCATAAATCCTGTCTTTCAGGATCTTCTCCATCAACTTACCAACCACTGAGGTTAGTCTCACTGGTCTATAATTTCCAAGGCTATCTCTCCTCCCTTTCTTGAATAAAGGAACATCATCTTCAATCCTCCAATCCTCCGGAACCTCTCCCGACTCCATTAATGATGCAAAGATCATGGCCAGAGGCTCAGCAATCTCCTCCCTTGCCTCCCACAGGAGCCTCGGGTACGTCTCATCCGGTCCCGGCGACTTAACTAACTTGATGCTTTTCAAAAGCTCCAACACATCCTCTTTCTTAATATCTACATGCTCAAGCTTTTCAGGCCGCTGCAAGTCTGCACTACAAGGAAAGGAAACAAAATCGGAAGCAGTGGGAAACATTGTAGCCACTGTAACAAAAATAGACACGCAGAAGCAGTGTGTTGGAACAAACATGGGAGACCCCCGACCCGATCTATGACCATAGCAGAATCGGAGGCAGAAAGGAACCTCCGACGTCAGCAAGATTGACGGTCTGCAGGCCCCGTTCATAAGGGGAAGAAGCAGGGAAGGATTTACATGTCTGCACTGGTAGGGGGAAGGCAATGTGAGATGCTGGTGATCACAGGAGCCACCATATCTTTCACTGACCTACCCTTACCCACTACAAGTAAAATGATTTACCTAACCGGGATAGGAGGTAACAAAACACCCACCTACCTGAGCGAGACCACGTTAGTAGAAATAAATAATTTGCATAACTTTAGGGTTGATGGTGGGAGATATAGAAAGGATGTTCGAGGTAGGTTCTTTAATCAGAGAGTGGTTGGGGTGTGGAATGGACTGCCTGCAGTGATAGTGGAGTCAGACACTTTAGGAACATTTAAGCGGCTATTGGATAGGCACATGGAGCACACCAGGATGATAGGGAGTGGGATAGCTTGATCTTGGTTTCAGATAAAGCTCGGCACAACATCGTGGGCCGAAGGGCCTGTTCTGTGCTGTACTGTTCTATGTTCTATGTTACATATAGCTATGAGGTTTTACGTGTGTGAAAATAACACGGGTAAAGTAATGGGAAATGATTTAGTGAAAGAGTATGAGATTTTGATAGACTGTGGAAAGGGAGAATTAATCTGGCCAAGACAGGACGGTTGGAAACTTGAATCGGGAAACTCACAAAGTCACTTCGAAACTATTAAGGTGGCCACAGCCACCTTCATTACTTGGGAGTTAGAGAAAGGAGGGTTCGGACCCATCTGTGCCTCCGTCCCCGGTGTGTGGGCTAAAACAAAATTAGATACCGGCTGAACTAAAATGGACCCAATCAGGGTACCTGGACCGGAGCATAAGCACCACCAACAATACCCAATGAAACCAGAAGCAGAGGCAGCTGTACTGGAGGTAGTCAAAGGGTTAATGAAAAAAGGAATTCTGAGAGAAACCACGAGCGCCACTTACTCCGCAAGCTGGCCCGTGAGCAAACCTGATGGAAGCGACAGGCTCACGATAGATTACACCGGTCTCAATAAAGTCACGTCCAAGTTGCACCACATTGTAGCCCCTCGACAATCCTGAATGGACTATCACAGGAGCACAAAGTATTCACATTATTGGATATAGCCAACGGATTCTGGTCCCTACCCTTGGATCCCGAATCACAAGACAAATTCGCCTTTAAAGTGGGAGACAGACAGTACACGTGAACTCGCCTACCGCAGGGATTCCACAACATCCCCGCAATCTTCCATCGAGTAATGAGCGACATCCTGAACAGGATAGAATTACCAGAGTGTCGCATGATCCTACAATATGTAGATGAAATCCTAATAGCTTCAGAATCCAAGTTAGGACATCAGGAAGCACTATATCCAGTGTTAAACGCATTAAAAACCGCAGCGTTTAAGGTGAGACCCAAAAAGGCACAAATCGGGAAAACACAAGTCCTGTACCAAGGACACTTTATACCCCAAGGGCTTAATGAAATGCCAACAGACCGAAAGAAGGTGGTACAACAAATGCCGCGGCCCCTCACCGTAAGAGGGGTCAGGAAGGTGCTAGGACTGTTTAACCATAGCCGAAGTTTATCCCGGTATTCGCAAAATTGGCAGAACCTATACAAAGACTAGTCAAAGGGGGAAAGCCAGCTTTAAATCCCGTAGAATGAGGACCCAAGCAGGAAGAGGCTTACAACAAACTAACAACAGAACTGATATCAGCCCCTGGACTAGGATTACCAGATTCGAATAAGGACTTCCAAATCCATTGCAGTACTGGGGGATGGTTCTGTTCTGCAGTGGTAACACAGGACCATGGTGACAAAAGGAGACCCATAGGTTTTTGTTCAACGCAGAAGGGCCGGTGGTCACCGGACTGCCAAGGTGCATAGCCGCCTTGGATTGCGCCGCCTGGACCGTAAAGATTAGCGCGCCAATAGTAATGACAGGGAATATAATCCTTCACACCAAACACAGCTTGGTGGAAATGCTGAACACGGGAAAGATGAAGACCGTCTCAAACATGAGAAGGGCAAAATGGGAAGCTGTCCTCCTACCTCCAAGCAAATCAGTCTTACTATTAAGGGACACAGGAAATAACCCAGCAGACGGGTCTTTAGACAAAGGAGAGCCACACAATTGTGGGGATATAGATATGGATGTAGAAGAAGGTAGGATAAAGGATGTACCTTTAAGAAAAGCTGAGGAGACCCTTTTTGTAGATGGTTCGCGCAAATATGTGGAAGATCACCCCGGAAAGTGTGGGCAGTAGTAAATGACAAACTGGAAACAGTAAGGTCAGAACGGATTGACGGAGGTTTATCCGTGCAAGTAGCAGAACGAGTGGCACTCACACATGCACTAGAGTTATCAGAAGGCAAAACGGTAAACATATATACAGATAGCCGGTACCCGTTCGGGTTAATAGACGACTATATGACAGAATGGGGTAGAAGGGGGTTAATAACCACGGGAGGAACTCTTTTTAAACACCAAAAGAATTGAGGCATTGCTAAAAGCTAGTAAGAAACCTCGAGAAGCCTCAGCAATAAAAATTAAAGTGCACCAGAAAGAACAAGGAATAGATAACCCAGACTGGTTAAATTTCAAAGGGAAACAAGCCACAGATTGAGCAGTACAATTAGCTTCAGAACAGGAGACAGTTGGCGAGCTGCCACTAGCAGCAACGGAACAGACAGCAGACGAAATAGATATTCGGGACTTACATGAGGATACCTCGAAAGACGAAAAGGGGAAGTGGGAAGCACAGGGAGCGAGCAAAGGGGCTGATAACGTTTGGAGACGAGAAGATAAGGTAATGGCACCAGAGTGCATACAAAACACCTTCTTGGAACTAGACCATGGACTGTCACATGCGGGACGAGAGGCCATGATAACTAGTATAGGAAATGAATGGTGGTGGAAAGGAATGGGAAGAGGCATAGCCCGACACTGTCACCGATGCGTGACGTGTGCACAACACAACCCTGGTCGACCCATAAAAATTAAGATGGGACACCAGCCACGAACAAAGGAACCCTGGGAACATCTGCAAATAGATTTCACAGGGCCACTATCACAATCCCATGGCAAAACCTATTGTCTCGTTATTATCGACCAGTTCACCAGGTAGACAGAACCGTTCCCTACTACTAATTGTACTGCAACCACGATGGCCTGAATATTGGCACAAGAGGTAATCCCCAGATGGGCAGTACCCCTACAAATCGATTCGGACCAAGGGACGCAGTTCACTGGAAAGGTGGTAAAAAGTGTGCAAATTAATGGGGATAAAACAAAAATTCCACGTCGCTTACCACCCACAGAGTTCTGGAATGTTGGAACGTATGAACAGAACACTGAAAAATGCACTGGCTAAAGCCATACAACGATAGGGGAAAATGTGGACAGATGTATTGCCCATTTTATTACTGAGGCTAAGACATACCACAAACTGGACAACCGGATTAACCCCTGATGAACTAATGACAGGACGGGCGATGCAAGTACCAGAAAGTATGATAACAGGTGGGACAAATGTAGGTTCACTAAAATATAAGATCAAAGGATACGTTTCAGAACTAAGCGCTCAACTAAAAGGGGTGCGCAAATTGGTAAAAGATAATCAGAAAGAATGAGACGCACAGAGAGAGCATGAAATGCTCCCCGACGTCCCAATAGCGGGAAGTCGCATCCCAGTAAAAAAGTTACCTGACAAACCCGGGTTTGCACCAAAATGGAATGGGTCATATGAAGTTATAATTAGTGGAGAAACCTGTGCCTGTCGAGACATAAAAGGGAAAGGTATATGGAAACACTGGACCCAGCTGAAATTACACAAGGAGTGAATGAATTAATTAAAGTGACCAGAGTGGTCGCTCCAAAACAGGTGAAGACTGCAAGCGAGAGTAACTGGCGCATTCGGGTTGACAGTATAACTTTTGAAAATCGTATAACGTACAGTATTAGCATTGATACTTGCTTGTTAGGACATGTATGAAATCGCGTATGTAACAGTATTACTTTGCGTTTTCGCGACTGTATACTTGACTGGGCTCGAGGATAATCTATTTTACAAGGCTCATATACAATAACACGGGAACCGAACTGTATGTTACCCGGTGGCCCAATCTGCAGAAGCCCTATTTGTGGCCACCCCTGGGTGTACGCCCCATGACTTATATACTGTACATACATCAGACGCACCCTGTAAGGGACAAATCAGGAAATATAAAAGGGGGACACAGGGAAGATGTGTGGAACTTGTAAATCCCACAGCTCCTGTGTGCAGGGTGCTCCAACAGGTGGGAGGAAAAGCTTGCTCGGATAATGCAAGCTATCGCTTTGTTTTTCGGGACAGGGATGGGAATGTGCATATGCCTTGGTACCCAAGAATGATTCCTGCGTACAGACGCAGTGTGTCCGTCAGCACTGTCGGGTAAATAGAGGCCAGTTTACTTGCACCTGCAATGAGCGGAAATGCCTGAATGTAACCGCCGGGAGGCAGCTCATTTGTGGAGAGTGTAATGGGAATCATGTCAGCTCAGCCGAATGGACATACCCATTTGATACTGACCAGGTGGTGGGAACAAACGGAGAGCCAAATAAACCGAGCGGAATACACAAACCAATAATCAGGACACTAAATGCGACCGGGCTAAGAAGGGATTTGTATTCCTCTTCAATGGTACCTACACGACAGCAACACCAACCCTCCCGATCTGTTCTGCAGTAGGTACAATAGGACCACTCACTGTTCCATACCCTCAGAAGCGGCATATCCGTAGAAAGGTTGTAACCCATGTCATCAGCAAAGAATTCTGCGCTAATTGGGAAACCCCGGGCACAATGTGTTCACCACTGGGATACGGGTTCCTTGGAGCCCTATCTCGGAGAGGGAGGTGGGGGTGGCGGGGGCGGGGGGGGGAGGGGGGGGGGGTTGAGAGGGGGCAGCAGCAGGAGTGATGAGTGCAAAAAGATAGAAATCATATTGTCTTTGGACTCACAGTCCTGGGAAACAGCAATTCAAAAGCACTGGAGGCTGTCAACCAGGAAATGGCTGAACTGAGATTGTATGCACAGCAGACACGATATGCAGTAGTTAGCACAACAGGGGGAATATGTACAATCATAGGAGACCAATGCATAACACATATCACAGACGAATCCTTTAACATCACCCAAGTCATTAATAACATCAGAAAACAGCTTGATAACTTCAGGCAGGGACCCAGGAAAAGGGAGTAGCTGGCTGGAATGGCAAGTGGGGGGATCCTATTTAATGCATGGACTGATCATACTCATTGCAATTGCAATTGTCTGTTGCCTAATTGTTGGATGCCTTAATGTCTGTTGCAAAGCAATGGTGACACGAATTGTGCCAGGAGCAAGTGTAACCATCGAGGAAGAATACATGATGGGAACCCCTGAAGACGTCGATAACTACAAAGAAGGGAATATGAAGATGGACATCTACCTGCGAAGATGCTGTTGGAGGTCTGGGGATTCTTAAATAATAATCCTGACCAAAACGGGGGAGCTGTTATGGTGAAATTAAAGTGATGGACACAAAATGGTTACCTGGCACACAAAATGGACTCTGGGAAGAGACATTAAAAGGCATTAGCTTTGGGAAAAGACAGTTACACAAAAAGTTAAAACCTGCAGTATCTGAATTGCTGCAGGAAACTGGTCAGAGCTTGAGGCACTTTAGATCAGAGCAGACACAGAACAATGAGTTTGATAATAAGGTCAGCCACAGATGGGAACATAAATGCATAAATCTAACAAGATCAGCCACTGAATGTACATATCGAAACCAGTCATTGATAGAGGACAAAACTGCATAATTGCATCCATTCTACGAACAATATGTTAACTGTCCATGTCCGAACTGTTTGCTTTTAACAATGTATTAACTGTCGATGTCTGCATCTGTCTACTCAACTTGTAACGATGTGTTAAAGGCTAATGTCCGTAATGCTTATTGTCCAAAAGATATAAGATGGTCAACTACCATTGTGTATTTGAGAAGGCAGCTGCCAAGTACTGCGGAGTACCAGTGCCTTCTCCCAAAGCTTTGTCCAAAATAAGACTGCCTTGTTGAACCTCCAGTCTGACTCTGAAGTGGTAAATTTCCCACAACACATATCACCCATCATCCAATGGCCTGGGAGAAAGAGCAGTCCAAAAACTAAAGGCATGTTCAAAAAACGAGCCCACAGCCTCCTTGGACGCCAACCCATCCAGATTCATCTTCAATTACAAGACGAAATCTCAACCCCACCTCATTCCCTTCAACGACCGAAACAGTCCCAGCAGAGATGTTCATGCGAAGATGACTCCGCCGATGGTTGTGTCTGATCTTCCTGAGAGCGGGTGGTTGGCAAGGCATCAAGACGCCCAGTGCCAAACCCAGCAGGCGGGAGAGGCACTTAAAGGCAGTTGATCGGTTGTTAGTAAAGAATCATGGCAATGGATCCACGTGGTTATGATGCACCGGTCGAGAACGGAACAGGGCGAGTTTCCTATCAAGTCTGCGAGGGTGATACCATCCTATGGGAATGCGCCAACCATCTACAAGCCATGAAGCTCCAAGCCGTGCCTGAGAAATCCATTCCCAGCATTTCGGGAACTTCGGAAAGAATTTCAGGCACTCCGGCTCCTGCTCTCCATCTCCGCCAGTGGGAACCTCGGAATCTTAAATGGAAACAGTGGGCTTCGCCTCTCGACCACATTGTCACTCGATAACGGGAACTCGGACCACAACGCTCATGGTGGGAGAGGCGAATTCCGGTCTGCTGAACCCACTCACTTCCGGGGCTGAGCAGGAGGAACCCGACCCAGCAGTGAAACTCCCAAAAAGATTTTCCAAGGTGGTCAGCCCTCGGCCGTTACTCGGAACGAGAGGGGAAGAGGGTGCAATGATGTGAAACAGGTTCATGAGTTGGGCATGGGCAAATATAAACTACCGAACTGAGGCCTGTGAAGTCTGCACACTCAGGGAGCTCCACAGAGTGCAAGCTGCAGAGAGTGAATCACTGAGAGTTGGGGTAAGTGTGGGAGTTTAGAGAAGTGGGTGGAGATGTATTGCTGTGTCTTGTGTCCCTTACTGCGCGATCCCTTACGACCAGGTTTCGACCAGACATTACAGTTCAGAAAGTGACGTGGGACCAACGGAAGCAGCTGATTGCTGAGTAAGTCCTTGGAAGAAATACTGAGGGAATTTTCAAGCAGCCCCTCATGTCATAGCTTCAGGAAGGGTTCCCGATGTTTTTTTTTAATATCTGGGGACCCGGCATCGAATCCCGTCACGGCAGAGGATGGAATTTGAATTGAATAACAAATATCTGGAATTCGAAATCTCCTGATGACCATAAAACCATATTCGATTGTTGAAAGAACCATTTTGTTCACTAATGTCTTTTAGGTAAGGAAATCTGCCAGGGGGTGGGGAACAAAGCAAAGGTGAATGAACTGAAGTGGAACTAGAGAGCAGGGCCGGTAAGACTCAGAGAAAGAGCAGGCACGATGCAGCTGCGAATCAAAGATGGTCCGGTGGACTGAAGTGCATTTGTTTCAATGCAAGAAGTGTAACAGGTAAGGCAGATGAGCTTAGAGCTTGGATTCGTACTTGGAACTGTGATGTTGTTACTATTACAGAAACTTGGTTAAGGGAAGGAGAGGAATGGCAGAGATGGGGCATATTCACTACTGGGCAAGGAGAATATCACAGCTGTACTGCGGCAGGGCTGTACCTACTGTACCTCGGAGGGCTCATACAGTGAGACAATATGAGGAGAGCTCAGGAAAAGGAAGTGTGTAGTCACAATATTTTGGGTTTTCTATTGGCCGCCCAACATCCAGTGGGAGATAGAGGAACAGATAAGAAGGCAGATTTTGGCAAGGTGTAAAAGTAACAGGTTTGTTGTGGTGCGAGATTTTAACTTCCCCGAAATTGACTGGGACTCACTTCGTGCTCAGTGCGTGAATGGGGCAGAATTTGTAAGGAGCACTCAGGAGGGCTTCTTGAAACAGTATGTAGATAGCCCAACCAGGGGAGCGGCAGGACTGGACCTGGTATTGGGGAATGAGCCTGGCCAGGTGGTCGACATTTCAGTAGGGGAGCAGTTTGGGAACAGTGACCAGAATTCAGTAATCTTTTAAAGTACTGATGGATGAAGACAAGTATCATCCTCGACTGAAGCTGCTAAATTGGGGGAAAGCTAATTACAACAATCTTAGTCGGGAACTGAAGAATGTAGATTGGGGGCAGATTTTTGAGGGCAAATCCACATCTGGCATGTGGGAGGCTTTATGTCTAAATTGATAGGAATTGTAAGGATGAAGGATAGATATGGCAAATTTCAGGAACTTTCATAACGAGTGATATTGAGAGCCTAGTCAAACGGAAAATGGAAGAATTTGTCAAAGCTCGGAGGCTGGGAAGAAACAAAACAATTGTGGAATGCAAGGAAAGTAGTAAGTAGTAAGGAGGACAAAAAGGGGTCACAGAAATTTTCTGGCCGCAGGATGGAGGAAAATCCCAAGGCGTTTTTAACATATATAAAGGACAAGAGGGTAGCCAGGGAGAGGGTTGGCACACTCGAGGATAGGTGAGGGAATCTATGCGTGGAGCCAGGGAAATGGGCGAGGTATTAAATGAATACTTTGCGTCACTATTCACGAAAGAGAATGACTTGAGGCATGATGAGTCTGGGGAGGGTTTTTCAGTCATGCTGATGTAAAAAAAGGAAGTGGTGTTCATGAGGAACATTAAGGTAGACAAGTCCCCAGGGCCTGATGGGATATACCGCAGAATACTGAGATAGGCAAGAGAGGAAATTGCTTGGGCCTTGAGAGAAATCTTTGTATCCTTACTGGCTACAGGGGAGGAGCATGAGGATTGGAGAATTGCCGTCGTTTCTTCAGGAAGAAAAGCAACCATAATCCAGGAAAACACAGGCCAGTGCGCCTTACGTCAGTATTTGGGAAATATTGAAGAGGATTCTTCGAGATAGGATTTAAACCCACTTGGAAATAAGAGGGCGAATTAGTGAGAGGCAATATGGTTTTTTTGAACACCAGATCGTGTCTCACTAACTTGATCGAGCTTTTCGAGGAAGTGACAAAGATGATTAATGAGGTGAGGGCACTGGATGTTGACTACATGAACTTCAGTAAAGCCTCTGACAAGGTCCCTCATGGCAGACTGGTACAGTAGGTGCAGTAAAATGGGATCAGAGGTGAGCTGCCGAGGTGGATAGAGAACTGGCTCGGTCATAGAAAACAGAGTGTAGCTGCGGAATTGTGCGTTTCTGAATGGAGTGCTGTGACGAATGGCGTTCCTTAGGGATTAGTGCTGGGACCATTGCTGTTTGTCATACATATATAAATAATTTGAAGGATAATGTAACTGTTTGATGAGAAGGTTTGCGGACGATACCAAGGTTGGTGAATTTGCAGATAGTGATCAGGAACCATCAGAGGATACAGCATGACCTAGTTCGGTTGGAGACTTGGGCGGAGAGATGGGAAATGGAATTTCATTCTGACGAATGTGAGGTAATGAATTTTGGAAGTTCCAACACAGATGCGAAATATCAAGTAAATGGCAAAACGCTTAACAGTATTGATTGACAGAGGGATCTGGGTGTACAGGTACTCAAGTCACTGAAAGTGGCAACACAGTGGAGAAGGTAGTTAAGAAAGCATGGGGCATGCTTGCCTTCATCAGCCAGGGCACGAAGTTTAAAAAGTCATGTTGCAGCTTTATAGAATCTTAGTTAGATCACACTGGAAACATGGCGGCCGTCAACTCGGGGTAAAAACGGGGAACAATACTGGGCTCCCGCTGGGTACAAACAGGGAATGGGGATTTCATTCTCTGAGTTTCTGCTTTACACAAACCTGGTTATGAATCATCTCCACCCACCCGTCGGATGCATCGTTGCCCGCGAGCCGCCATTCCACTCACTGCCCGATTAGACGTCAGAACACCGTCACCCCATCGCCATTCCACTCACTGCGCAGGCTCCACTCCCAGCCCCGCCCACCATTTACTCCGATTGGTTGGAGGACCAGCCGTTCCCGCTCGGTCCCCCAGTCCCGCCCCCTCTCCTCCTATTGGTCCGGAGCTGCCGTCAATCAGCCGCGCATTGTGGCGGTGCGAGATAGTGGGCGTGGCCACACCCTCAGGCTGCCTCGCTGATGATGACAGTGAGAAGTCTCACAACACCAGGTTAAAGCCCAACAGGTTTATTTGGCAACACAAGACGCTAGCTTTCGGAGCCCTGCTCCTTCATCAGGGGAGTGGGAGATCTGACCACAAACAGGGCATATGAACACACAAACTCAATTTGCAGAATAATGATTCGAATGCGAGTCTTTACAGGTAATCAGGGGCTGTGCGCCTGCGCCGCCGCCAGCTTTGTGAGGGGCAATGTGGGGAGAGCGCATGCTCAGTGCCGTCTTTGTCTGGATTTGACCAAAAGGCAGAGGTTAAAGGTGTGGTCATCTCTGGTACGTTGCCGGTACCACGTGATAGCGAGTTGAGGAACAGGGAGAGAGTGCAGTTAAATATGTGGTTGCAGGGATGGTGTAGGAGGGAGGGTTTCAGATACGTGGATAATTGGAACACGTTCTGGGGAAGGTGGGACCTGTATAAACAGGACGGGGTGCACCTGAACCAGAGGGGCACCAATATCCTCGGAGGGAAATTTGTTACGGCTCTTCAGGGGGGTTTAAACTAATTTGTCAGGGGAGTGGGAAAGGGAGTTGTAGTCCAGAAGTCAGTGAGGGTGGTGAGGTATTGGGGAAGGTATCAGGGTCAAGGGTGGGTACTGGTAGACAGGAAGGTGGGTTGAAGTGTGTCTACTTCAATGCAAGGAGCATCCGGAACAAGGTAGATGAACTTGGGGCGTGGATTGGTACTTGGGACTACGATGTTGTGGCCATTACGGAGATGTGGGTAGAACAAGGACAGGAATGGTTGTTGGACGTTCCGGGGTATAGATGTTTCACTAAGTGTAGGGAAGCTGGTAAAAGAGGTGGAGGAGTGGCATTGTTAATCAAGGATAGTTTAACGGCTGCGGAAAGGCACTTCGTGGGGGATCTGCACACTGAGGTAATATGGGCTGAAGTTAGAAATAGGAAAGGAGCGGTCACGTTGCTAGGAGTTTACTATAGGCCCCCAAATTGTAATAGAGATGTGGAGGAAGAAATTGCTAAGCAGATTATGGATATGTGTGGGGGTCACAGGGTAGTTGTCATGGGGGACTTTAACTTTCCAAATATTGATTGGAACCTTTGTAGGTCAAATAGGTTGGATGGGGCAGTTTTTGTGCAGTGTGTGCGGGAGGGTTTCCTGACACAATATGTGGATGGGCCGACTAGAGGTGAGGCCACATTGGATTTGGTACTGGGAAATTAACCGGGCCAAGAGTTAGATTTGGTTGTGGGAGAGCAATTTGGAGACAGTGACCACAATTCGGTGTCTTTTGTTATTGCAATGGAGAGGGATAGGGCCGTACGGCAGGGCAAGGTTTACAATTGGGGGAGGGGTAATTATGATGCGATTAGGCAAGAATTAGGGGGCATAAGTTGGGAACAGAAACTGTCAGAGAAAGGAACTAATGAAAAGTGGAACTTTTTCAAGGAACAAATACTGGATGTCCTTGATAGGTATGTTCCTGTCAGGCAGGGAGGAAATGGCCGAGTGAGGGAACGATGGTTCACAAAAGAGGTGGAATGTCTTGTGAAAAGGAAGAGGGAAGCTTTTGTAGGGATGAGGAAACAAGGTTCAGATGGCTCGATTGAGGGTTACAAGTTAGCAAGGAATGAGCTGAAAAAGGGGCTTAGGAGAGCGAGGAGGGGACATGAGAAGTCCGTGGCGGGTCGGATCAAGGAAAACCCCAAGGCTTTTTACTCTTATGTGAGGAATAAAAGAATGACCAGGGTGAGGTTAGGGCCGGTCAAGGATAGTAGTGGGAACTTGTGTATGCAGTCAGTAGAGATAGGCGAGGTGATGAATGAATACTTTTCTTCAGTGTTCACCAAGGAGAGGGGCCATGTTTTTGAGGAAGAGAAGGTGTTACAGGCTAATAGGCTGGAGGAAATAGATGTTCGGAGGGAGGATGTCTTGGCAGTTTTGAATAAACTGATGGTCGATAAGTCCCCTGGGCCTGATGAAATGTATCCTAGGATTCTGTGGGAGGCAAGGGATGAGATTGCAGAGCCTTTGGCGTTGATCTTTGGGTCCTCGCTGTCCACGGGGATGGTGCCAGAGGACTGGAGAATGGCGAATGTTGTTCCTCTGTTTAAGAAAGGGAATAGAAATGACCCTGGTAATTATAGACCGGTTAGTCTTACTTCGGTGGTTGGTAAATTGATGGAAAGGGTCCTTAGGGATGGGATTTACGACCATTTAGAAAGATGTGGATTAATCCGAGATAGTCAGCACGCATTCGTGAAGGGCAAGTCGTGCCTCACAAATTTGATAGAATTTTTTGAGGAGGTAACTAAGTGTGTTGATGAAGGTAGGGCAGTTGATGTCATATACATGGATTTAGTAAGGCGTTTGATAAGGTCCCCCATGGTCGGCTTATGATGAAAGTGAGGAGGTGTGGGATAGAGGGAAAGTTGGCCGATTGGATAGGTAACTGGCTGTCTGACCGAAGACAGAGGGTGGTGGTCGATGGAAACTTTTCGGATTGGAGGCAGGTTGCTAGCGGTGTGCCGCAGGGATCAGTGCTTGGTCCTCTGCTCTTTGTGATTTTTATTAATGACTTAGAGGAGGGGGCTGAAGGGTGGATCAGTAAATTTGCTGATGACACCAAGATTGGTGGAGTAGTGGATGATTTGGAGGGCTGTTGTAGGCTGCAAAGAGACATAGATAGGATGCAAAGCTGGGCTGAAAAATGGCAAATGGAGTTTAACCCTGATAAATGTGAGGTGATTCATTTTGGTAGGACAAATTTAAATGTGGATTACAGGGTCAAAGGTAGGGTTCTGAAGACTGTGGAGGGACAGAGAGATCTTGGGGTCCATATCCACAGATCTCTAAAGGTTGCCAGTCAAGTGGATAGAGCTCTGAAGAAGGCCTATAGTGTGTTAGCTTTTATTAACAGGGGGTTGGAGTTTAAGAGCCGTGGGGTTATGCTGCAACTGTACAGGACATTGGTGAGACCACATTTGGAATATTGTGTGCAGTTCTGGTCACCTCACTATAAGAAGGATGTGGAAGCGCTGGAAAGAGTGCAGAGGAGATTTACCAGGATGCTGCCTGGTTTGGAGGGTAGGTCATATGAGGAAAGGTTGTGGGAGCTAGGGCTGTTCTCTCTGGAGCGAAGGAGGCTGAGGGGAGACTTAATAGAGGTGTATAAAATGATGAAGGGGATAGATAGAGTGAACGTTCAAAGACTATTTCCTCGGGTGGATGGAGCTATTAGAAGGGGGCATAACTATAGGGTTCGTGGTGGGAGATACAGGACGGACATCAGAGGTAGGTTCTTTACGCAGAGAGTGGTTGGGGTGTGGAATGGACTGCCTGCAGTGATAGTGGAGTCAGACACTTTAGAAACATTTAAGCGGTTATTGGATAGGCACATGGAGCACACCAGGATGATAGGGAGTGGGATAGCTTGATCTTGGTTTCAGATAAAGCTCGGCACAACATCGTGGGCCGAAGGGCCTGTTCTGTGCTGTACTGTTCTATGTTCTATGTTCTATGAGTGTTTCAGAAGGGACGTGGGGACAGAATGTTCAGCAGACTGTGTTAGAAATCTGAACCTCGCTGCCTGAGTGGCTCCTGGAGGCAGGGACTCACGCATTTATGAATGTTCTGGACAAACACATCAATACACAAGGTATAGTCGGTGATCTTGCAAGAGCACGTAAATTGATCAGAGTCAACTGGTATTGAGGGGACGAGGGGTTGTGGGGTGGAGGGGCGGAGGGTGGTAGGGGGAGGGGAGGGATTGTGCCGGGCAAGAGATTGCAGGGGATGGGGCAATTGGTTGCGGGGGTAAAGGCATTGAGAGGGGGGCAGGGGGCGAGGGTTGTTGGGCAGGGGGCAAGGGGTTGCAGTTGAAGTGAGCAGGGGGTTGCACAGGGGAAGGTGTGCAGGGGGATGGAACCAGAGTGCCAGAGCACCTAGTGGAGCGGGGGTGAAAATAAATGATGTTAATTGTTCATGTAAATTCACAAATAGTAGGGTTGTGTTTGGTGGTAATAATCTTCTGAGGTGTGTCCATTTCAATGCCAGGAGCATTGCGGGGAAGGCAGACGAGCTGAGGGCGTGGATTGACACATGGAATTCTGACAATATAGCCACTAGTGAAACTTGGCTACGGGAGGGCAGGACTGGCAGCTCAATGTTCCAGCGTTCCGATGTTTCAGACGTGATAGAGGCAGAGGGATGAAGGGTGGGGCGGGGGGGGGCGGGGCGGGGAGGGGCGGTGGCATTGCTAGTCAGGGAAAATGTTGCAGCTGTGCTCAGGCAGGGAAGATTCGAGGGCTTGTTAAGCGAGGCCATATAGGTGGAGCTGAGAAACAGGAAAGGTATGACCACATTAATGGGGTTGAATTATAGTCTACCCACGAATCAGCGAGAATTGCAGGCGCAAATCTGCAGAGAGTTTGCAAACAACTGCAGTAAGCATAAATTTGTGATAGTCGGGGATTTTAACTTTCCACATATGGATTGGGGCTCCCATTATTTTAAAGTTCTCGACGGATTAGAGTTTGTTTACTGAGTTCAGGGAAATTTTCTAAATCAATATATAGAGGTACCAACGAGCCAGTGTGCAATATTCGATCTCCTTTTAGGAAACGAGGTCGGACAAGTAACATAAGTGTGTGTCGGGGAACACATTGGTTCCAGTGATCATAACATCATTAGTTTCAACTTGATCATGGATAGAGATTGATCTGGTCCTCAGGTTGAGGTTCTAAACTGGAAAAAGGCCAAATTTGAAGAAATGAGAAAGGATCTAAAAAGCGTGGATTGGGACAGCCTGTTCCCTGGAAAGGATGTGATTGGAAAGTTTGAGCCCTTCAATGGAGACATTTTGAGAGTGCAGATTTGTATGTTCCTGTCAGGATTAAAGGCAAAGTGAATAATTAGAAGGAACCTTGGTTCTCGAGGCATATAGGAACGCTGATACAGAAGAAGAGATGTGTGACATGTATAGGCAACAGGGAGCAAATAAGATGCTTGAGGAGTAAAAAAAGTGCGAGAAACTACTTAAGAAAGAAATCAGGAGGGCCAAAAGATGACATGAGGTTGCTTTGGCAGACAAGGTGAAGGATAATCCAAAGAGCTTCGACAGGTATATTAACAGCAAAAGGATGGTAAGACATAAAATTGGTCCTCTGAAGATCAGACTTGTCGGCTATGTATGCAACCAAAATAAATTGGGGAGATGTTAAATGAGTTTTTTCCATTCGTATTTACTAAGGAAACTGTCATGGAGTCGATGGAAATAAGGCAAACAAGTAGGGAGGTCATGGGACATATACAGATGAAAGGGGAGGAGGTGCTTCCTGTCTTGAGGGAATCAGAGTAGATAAATCCCCAGGACAGGACAGGGTATTCCCTCGGACCTTGAAGGAGACTGGTGTTGAAATTGCAGGGGCCCTGGCAGACATGTTAAAAATGTCGGAATCGACGAGCGAAGTGCCGGATGATTGGAGGATAGGTCATGTTGTTCCGTCCATAGAACCATAGACCATAGAAAATTACAGCTCAGTAACAGGCCTTTTGTCCCTTCTTGTCTGTGCCGAGCCATTTTTTGCCTAGTCCCACTGACCTGCACTTGGACCATATCACTCCACACCCCTCTCAACCATCAACCCGTCCCAGTTTTTCTTAAATGTTAAAAGCATTTACCATTTTATCTGGCAGCTCGTTCCATACTCCCACCACTCTCTGCGTGAAGAAGATCCCCCCCCCCCCCCCCACCATAATATTCCCTTTAAACTTTTCTCCTTTCACCCTTAACCCATGCCCTCTGGTTTTTTTCTCCCCAAGCCTCAGCGGAAAAAGCCTGCTGGTATTCACTCTATCTATCACCATCAAAATCTTATACACCTCTATCAAATCTCCCCTCTGTCTTCTACGCTCCAGGGAATAAAGTCCCAAACTACTCAATCTCTCTCTGTAACTCAGCTTCTCAAGTCACGGCAACATCCTTGTGAACCTCCTCTGCACGCTTTCAATCTTATTTACATCCTTCCTGCAACTAGGTGACCAAAACTGTACACAATACTCCAAATTCGGCCTCACCAATGCCTTATCTAACCTTACCATAACACTCCAACATTTATACTCGATATTCCGATTTATAAAGGTCAATGTACCAAAGGCACTCTTACGACCCTATCCACCTGTGACTTCACTTTTAGGGAATTCTGCACCTGTATTCCCAGATCCCTCTGTTCAACTGCACTCTTCAGAGTCCTACCATTTACCCTGCACGTTCTACTTTGGTTTGTCCTTCCAAAGTTCAATATCTCACACTTGTCTGCGTTAAATTCCATTTGCCATTTTGCAGCCCATTTTTCTAGTTGGTCCAAATCCCTCTGCAAGGTTTGAAACCCTTCCTCACTGTCCATTACACCTCCAATCTTTCTTTCATCAGCAAACTTGCTGATCCAATTTACCACATTATCATCCAGACCATTTGTATAGATGACAAACAACAATGGACCCAACACCGATTCCTGCGGCTCACCAGGCCTCCAATCAGAGAAGCAATCCTCCACAACCACTCTCTGGCTTCTTCCATTGAGCCAGTGTCTAATCCAATTTACAACCTCCCCATGTATACCTAGCGACTGAACCTTCCTAACTAACGTCCCATGAGGGACCTTGTCAAAGGCCTTGCTGAAATCCAGGGAGACAACATCCACTGCCTTCCCTTCCTCTACTTTCCTGGTAATCTTCTCGAAAAACTCTAATAGATTGGTCAAACATGACCTACCATGCACAAACCAAAGTTGACTCTCCCTAATAAGTCCCTGTCTATCCAAATATTTGTAGATCCTATCCCTTATCACACCTTCCAATAACTTGCCCACCACCGACGTCAAACTTACTGGAAAATAATTTCCCGGATTTCTTTTGGAAGCTTTTTTAAACAACGGAACAGCATGAGCCAACCTCCAATCATCCGGCACCTCCCCCGTCAATACTGACATTTTAAATATGTCTGCCAGGGCCCCTGCAAGTTCAGCACTAGCTTCCCTCAAGGTCCGTGGGAATACACTGTCTGGTCCTGGGGATTTATCCACGCTGATTTGCCATCGTTTAAAAAAAGGCTAAAAATGTAATGTGGGAAATTATAGGCCGGTAATGTTGATGTCAGTGGTAGGTAAATTATTGGAAGGAGTACTAAGAAATAGGATCTTATGAGGGAGAGTCAACATGGCTTTGTGCGTGGTCGGTCATGTTTAACCAATCTATTGGACTTTTCCGAGAAGGTTACCAGGGAAGTGGATGAAGGGAAGGCAGTGGATGTTGTCTCCCTGGACTTAAGTAAGGCTTTTGACAAGGTCCCGCATGGGACGTTAGTTAGGAAAGTTCATTCGCTAGGTATAAATGGAGAGGTAGTAAATTGGATTAGACATTGGCTCAATGGAAGAAGCCTGAGAGTGGTAGTGGAGGATTGATTCTCGGAGTGGAGGCCTGTGACTCGTGGTGTGCCGCAGGGTCCATTGTTGTTTTTCTTCTATATCAATGATCTGGTTGAGAATGTGGTAAATTGGATCAGCAAATTTGCTGATGATACAAAGATTGGAGGTGTAGTGGACAGTGAGGAAGGTTATCAAATCTTGCAGAGTGATTTGGACCAGCAAGAAAAATGGGCTGAAAAATGGCACATGGAATTCAATGCAGACAAGTGTGAGGTATTGCACTTTGGAAGGACAAACCAAGGTAGAACATACAAGGTAAATGGTAGGACACTGAAGAGTGCAGTAGAACAGAGGGGTCTGGGAATACAGGTACATAATTCCCCAAAAGTGACGTCACAGGTAGATAGGGTCGTAAAAGGTGCCTTTGGTACATTGGCCATTATAAATCAAGGTATTGAGTATAAGAGTTCGAATGTTATGTTGTGGTTGTGTAAGGCATTGGTGAGGCCGAATTTCGAGTATTGTGCGCAGTTGTGGTCATCTAATTACAGGAAGGATATTAATAATGTTGAAAGAGTGCAGAGAAGGTTCACAAGGATGTTGCCGGGACTTGAGAAACTGAGTTACAGAGAAAGGTTGAATAGGTTAGGACTTTATTCCCTGGAGCGTAGAAGAATGAGGGGAGATTTGATAGAGGTGTATAAAATTATGATGGGTATAGATAGAGCGAATACAAAACGGCTTTTTTCCACTGAGGCGAGGGGAGAAAAAAAAACTAGAGGGCGTGGGTTTAGGGTGAAGGGGGAAAAGTTTAAGGGGAATTTTAAGGAGGACTTCTTCATACAGTGAGTGGTGGGCGTGTGGAATGAGCTGCCAAATGAAGTGGTGAATGCGGGCTCACTTTTAACATTTAAGAAAAACTTGGACAAGTACATGGATGAGAGGGGTTTAGAGGGATATGGTCCAGGTGCAGGTCAGTGGGACAAGGCAGAAAAATGGTTCAGCACAGCCAAGAAGGTAAAAAGGGCCTGTTTCTGGTCTGTAATGTTCTATGGTTCTATAAAGATGAACCTCGGCACAACATCGTGGGCCGAAGGGCCTGTTCTGTGCTGTACTGTTCTATGTTCTATGAGGTGAGAGTTTGTGGGTCGGGCTGAAGGGTCGTAGGGCAGCGGGGAATGGGGGAGGGGCGGGGGAGTGGTGGGGAAGGGGCTGAGTGGTGATGGATGGGGCGAGTGGTGTGGAGGGGCCCGTGTGAGGGATGGGAAGGGATTGCACGGGGCATTCTATCTTCAATAGATCGGTTGATGACTTGGATGGGGAGATGGTAGATGGCGTTTAAACCGGAAAAATGTGAGGCAATGCAGTTTGGAAGATCCAGTGCAGATTGGAAATATACAGGAAATGGCAGAACCCTGAGGAGTATTGATAGGCAAAGGGATCTGAGTATACAGGTGCACAGGTCACTGAAAATGGCAATGCAGGTGGTGAAGGTAGTCAAGAAGGCATTCGGCATGCTTGCCTTCATCGGTCGGAGTATTGAGTATAAAAAATGGCAAGTCATGTTGCAGCTTTATAGAACCTTAGATTGGCCACACGTATAATATAGTTTTCAATGCTGTCACCGCACTAACAGAAGGATGGGGAGGTTTTGGAGAGAGTATAGAAAAGTATTTTCCAGGGTGTTGCCTGGTATGGAGGGCATGAGCTATGAGGAGAGGTTGGAGAAACTTGGTCTATTCTCACTGGAACGACGGAGGTTGAGAGGTAACCTGGTAGAAGACCACAGAATTATGAGAGGCATGGACAGAGTGGATGGTCAGAAGCTTTTTCGCAGGATGGAATAATCAATCACAAGGGGGAATAGGTATCAGTTGTCAGGGGCTAGTTTTAAAGGAGATGTCCGAGGCAAGTTTTTTTACACAGAGCAGTGGGTGCCTGGAACTCGTTGCTGGTGGAGGTAGTGGAAGTGAATACTCGAGTGACTTTTATGGGGCATGGAGGGATATGGTCACTGGAAGTAGGGGGTTTTAGTTCAATCGGGCAGTGAAGAAGGGAAAGAGTTAATTTTTTTGTACTCAATGTATTTTGTATCTATCGGGAAAGGGTTAATGTATTTTGTACGTAAAAGGTTGAACATTGTCCTTAGAATGTATCACAAACATAACCCTTCATTGTGGCTAATCCCCTTGTTTCTACTGCTTCTGACATCAATACAAGTTATTCGCAGATAACTTTTTTTCAAATTTAAAAGTGTTTGTAAAGTCTTGTCTTTCCTGCGGGCCTGTGGGTGATTTGCACGGAGAAGGCAGATACAAGATTTGGAACACGATAAGGCCGTTTAAAGGATGACTCCCACTGGGCCACCTGTAAATTGCACCGGGAACTTCAAAGGGAAGCCGCGGAAGAGCAGGAACCAGAGACTACATCGTGACGACAGCTGCCAGAGACTTGTGCTTCGTGACCTGAGAATCAGCACTCTGATTTATGGTCAGATGCATCGTGCTTCGTGATCAAGGACTGTCAGTTTGACTTTAATTCATGACCAGACCTGTGTTTGTATCGTGACTCGTGCTGGGAGCCATGCTGTACAAATGTCCCCAGTTTCCTGTGTTCAGTGAGAGGTTTTGGTGTATCGCTGTTCAGTTTGCCAGAACTCTCCCGCAAGCTTGCGAGAATAAACCTTGATGTATGCCACTCATACCAGTCTCAGGTAATTTTTACCTACTTCAGGCAGCATGGTCAGTGCAGACTTGGTGGGCCGAAGGACCTGTTCCTCTGCTGTAATTTTCTTTTTTCTATTACCCAGAGAGTGGGCAGCTGGGCTGTGACTGCACAGCAGAGTTCACCCTAACACTTGCCCCCTCCTCCCAACAATATTCCTTATCTCCTCTCCCTGCCACTCTGCCTGGTCTCACTGTCTCTTACATACTCTGTCCCCTTTCTCTCATTCTGTCCCCCTCCCTGATGACTCGCAAAAGAGGCAGAGAGCGGGAAAACCCACAATTACATCCTGAATACAAGGAATTCAAGCGGCTGCTGCAGGGTTGTTTAACAGAGGAGATAGGAACAGGAGGAGGACATTCAGCCCTTCGAGCCTGCTCCGCCATTCATTATGATAATGGCTGCCCATCAAATTCAAGAGTCTAATGCTACTTTTTCCCATATCGTTTGAACCCATTCATCCCAAGTGCGATATCCAGCCGCCTGTTGAGTGCATTCAATGCTTTCGCATCAACTACTTCCTGTGTTACAGAATTCCGCAGGCTCACCAATTTTTGGCCACCTCACCTCCGTCATATATGGTCTACCCTAAAGCCTCTGAATGTAGCCCCTGGTTCTGCCCTCTTTCATCATCGGGAATATCTTCCCTGCATCTACCCTGTCTAGTCCTGTTAGAATTGTACAGGTCTCTCTGAGATCCCCCTCATTTGTCTGAATTCCAGCGTAAACAATCCTAACCGAGTCAATCTCTCCTCATACATCATTCCCGCCGTCGCTCGAGTCAGCCTGTTAAACCTTTGCTGCACTCCCTCGAGAGCAGGAACATCGTTCCTCAGAAAAGGAGGCCGAAACTGCACACAATACTCTCGGTGTGACCTCACCAAGGCTCTGTATAATTGTAGCAGCACATCCCTGCTTCTCTACTCGAAACCTCTCGCAATGAAAGTCAATGTGCCATTTGCCTTCTTCACTGCCTGCTGCACCTGCACGCTTACCTTCAGTGACTCGTGCACAAGGACACCCAGGCCCCACTGCACACTCCCCTCTCCCAATTTACAGCCATTCAAGTAGTAATCTGTCTTCTTGTTATTGCTTCCAAAGTGAATAACCTCACATTCATCCAAATTATACTGCATCTGCCATTGATTTGTCCACTGACCCAACCGGTCCTGGTGGTTGACTAAAGAGGTGGATGAGGGTAAAGCAGTTGATGTGGTGTATATGGATTTCAGTAAAGCATTTGGTAAGATTCTCCAAGGTAAGCTATTGCAGAAAATACGGAGGCATGGGACTGAGGATGATTTAGTGGTTTGGATCAGCAATTGGCTAGCTGTAAGAAGACAGAGGGTGGTGGTTGATGGGAAATGTTCATCCTGGAGTTCAGTTACTAGTGGTGTACCGCAAGGATCTGTTTTGGGGCCACGTCTGTTTGTCATTTTTATAAATGACCTGGATGAGGGCGTAGAAGTATAGGTTAGTAAATTTGCGGATTACACTAAAGTCGGTGGAGTTGTGAGCAGTGCGTAAGGATGTTGCAGGTCACAGAGGGACATAGATAAGCCACCGAGCTGGGCTGAGAGGTGGCAAATGGAGATAATGCGGAAAGGTGTGAGGTGATTCACTTTGGTAGGAGTAACAGGAATACAGAGTACTGGGCTAATGGTAAGATACTTGGTAGTGTGGATGAGCAGAGAGATCTCGGTGTCCATGTGCATAGATCCCTGAAAGTTGGCACCCAGGTTGATATGGTTGTTAAGAAGGCGTATGGTTTGTTAGCTTTAATTTGTAGAGGGATTGAGTTTCGGAGCCATGAGGTCATGTTGCAGCTGTACAAACTCTGGTGCGGCCGCACTTGGAGTATTCCGTTCAGTTCTGGTCGCCGCATTATAGGAAAGATCTGGAAGCATTGGAAAGGGTGCAGAGGAGATTTACCTGGATGTTGCCTGGTATGGTGGGAAGGTCTTATGAGGAAAGGCTGAGGGACTTGAGGCTGTTTTCGGTAGAGAGAAGAAGGTTAAGGGGTGACTTAATAGAGGCATACAAGATCATCAGAGGATGAGATAGGGTGGACAGTGAAAGCCTTTTTCCTCGGATGGTGATGGCGAGCACGAGGGGACACAGCTTTAAATGGAGAAGTGATAGAGAGAGGATAGTTGTCAGAGGTAGGTTCTTTACTCAGAGTAGTAAGTGTGAGGAATGCCCTGCCTGCAACAGTAGTGGTCTCGCCAACATTAAGGTCATTTAAATGGTAATTGGATAAACATATGGATGATATTGGAATAGCGTAGGTTAGATGGGCTTTATATTGGTTTCACAGGTCGGCGCAACATCGAGGGCCGAAGGGCCTGTACTGCGCTCTAATGTTCTATGTTCTATGTCTGGGTCACGTTCTCTCTCTCTCTCTCTCTCTGTCTGGGACATTCACTCTGTATATGTTTGTGTCGTTCTCTTTCTGCTTTGGTCACTCTCTCTGTCTGTGCCTGGATCACTCTCTCTGTCTGGGCTACTCACTCTCTCTGTCTGGGTGACTCTCTCTCTCTGTCTCTGTCAGTATCCGACTCTCTCAGGGACACTTACTTTGTCTCCATCTGGGTCACTCTGTCTCTAATTGGTTCACTCTCCCCCTATGTGGGTCACTCACTCTCTCTGCCTCGGTCACTCTCTCTCACTGCTTTGGTGACACTCTCTCTGCCTGGGTCACGTTCTCTCCATATGGTTCACTGTCTCTCTCTCTCTCTCTATCTGGGTCACTCCCTTTCTCTGTCTGGATCATTCTCTCTCTGTCTGAATCACTCTCTCTGTGTCTGGGTCACTCTCTCTCTTTCTGGGTCATCCCATTCTGTCTGATTCACTGCCTCTCTGCCTCGGACACCCTTTCTCTGTCTGGAGCATATACTCTCTCTGCCTGTGCCACTCATCTCTCTGTCTGGGTCACTCATCTCTCTGTCTGCGTCACTCACTCTCTCTGTCTGGGTCGCTCTCTCTCTCTCTCTTTGTCTGTCTGGATCACTGTCTCTGCCTCGGTCACTCGCATTCTGGGTCACTGTCCTGGTTACCTTCTCTGTCTGCGTCACTCTCTCTCTCTATCTCTCTTTCGGACACACATTTCTCTGTCCGGGTCACTCTCTCTGTGTGGATCTCTCTCTCTCTGTCTTGGTCACACGCTCGCTGTCTGGGTCACATCCTCTCTGTCTGGGTCTCTGTCTCTCTCTCTCTCACTGGGTCTCTCTATCTCTCTCTCTGGGATACACATTTTCTGTCTGGGTCAGTCACACTCTCTGTGTGGATGATTCTCTCTCTCTTTGCCTGGGTCACATGTCTCTGTCTGGGTCACACACTCTTTGTCTGGGTCACTCTCTTAACCTTGGTCATTACCTTGCTCTGGGTCACTCCTTTACTCTAGGCCACTCTGTCTCTGTCTGCGTCACTCACTGTCCATCTGGGTGTCTGTTGTATTTTGGTGTCATTCTCAATCAGTCTGTCTGCTCTACTTCTGGCTGCAAGTGTGTTACACCTTCTAATCCCCATGTTTGCGGTATGAAAATACTAATTTCCTGCACAGTAATGTAGGTATGCTGAGAAATTGCATTTTATTTTCCACAATGGGAAACATGTTTTGATTTATGTTTTAAATGTCATGTATTTTGTATAACTTGAGTGGGGCGCGGGAGGGGCGCGGGAGGGGTGCGCAAGGCCTTTAATTGGTTTCAAAAGGTGGACCCTCTCTCCCACACAGAATAAGTATCTGAACTGCAGCTGGAGAAGAATGTCGATAAAGGAATAGTAGTTTTAGAAATACCTCATTCACCCTCTTCTTCTGTCTGGGTGCGTCTCTGTCTGTCTCAGCCCATGCCTGATTCTCTTTGGCTTATTTTGGATTTCGGCAGTATCTCTGTCTGGCTGTCTTCGTCTCTATCTGACTGAATCAGTCTCTGTCTGGTCGCTTCTGCCTTGGTCACTCAGCCTCGGCCTGCTTCTCAATCACTGTCTCTGTCTGGGCCTCTCCACTATTTCTGTCTCTGTGTCCCTGTGTGGATCAGTGATTCTCTCTCTGTGCCCATGTGTATAGGTGTGATTCTATTTCTGTGTCCTGTGTGTATCTGTGATTCCCTCCCTGTGTCTCTGTGTGTAACTGTGATTCTCTGTGTGGCCCGATGTGTATCTGTGATTCTCTCTCTGTGTGTCCCTATGTACATCTGTGACTCTTACTATGTGTCCCTGTGTGTATCTGCGATTCTATTGCTGTCCTTGAGTGTATGTGTGATTCTCTCTCTGTGTCCCTGTGTGTATCTGTGATTCTCTCTCTGTGTCTATGTATGAATCTGTCATTCTCTCACTCTGTGTTCCTGTGTGTATCTGAGACTTTCTCTCTGTGTCCCTGTGTGTACCTTTGATTCTCTCTCCCTGTCACTGTGAGTATCTGTGACTCTCTCTGTGTGTCCCTGTGTGTAGCTGTGTTTCTATTTGTGTCCCTGTGTAATTCTGTGATTCTCTCTCTCTGTGTCCCTGCGTGAATCCGTGATTCTCTCTCTGTGACCCTATGTGTATCTGCGATTCCCTCTCTGTGTCCCTGTGTGTGCCTGTGATTCTATTTGTGTCCTTGAGTTCATGTGGAATTCTCTCTCTGTGTCAGTGTGTAGCTTTGATTCTCTCCCTTTGTCCCTCTGTGTCTGTGATTCTCTCTCTGTGTCCCTGTGTGTATCTGTGATTCTCTCTGTGACCATGTGTGTATCTCTGATTCTCTCTGTGTGTCCCTGTCTGTATCTGTGACTCTCTCTCTGTGTCCCTGTGTGTATCTGTGATTCTATTTGTGTCCTTGTGTGGATGTTTGATTTTCTCTCTGTGTCACTGTGTGCATCTGTGATACTATTTGTGTCCTTGTGTGTTTGTGTGAATCTCTCGCTGTTTCCCTGCGTGAAAATATGATTCTCTCTCTGTGTCCCTGTGTGTGTATGTCATTCTCTCTCTCTCTCTCTGTGTCCCTGTGTGGATCTGTGATTCTCTCTCTGTGTCCCTGTGTGTATCTGTGATTCTCTCTCCGTGTCCACGTATGTATCTGTCATTCTCTCTCTCTCTGTGTTCCTGTGTGTATCTGAGCTTTTCTCTCTGTGTCACTGTGTGTACCTTTGATTCTCTCTCCCTGTCACTGTGAGTATCTGTGACTCTCTCTCTCTGTGTCCCTGTGAGTATCTGTGATTCTTTCGCTATGTCCCTTTGTGTATCTGTTATTCTCTCTCTGTGTCGCTGTGTGTCTCTGTGATTCTCTCTCTCTGTCTTTGGGAGTACCTGTGATTCTCTTTCATTGTCCCTGTGTGCACCTTTGATTCTCTCTCTGTGTCCCTGAGTGTACCTGTGATTCTATTTGTTTCCTTGTGTGTATCTGTGATTCTCTCTCTGTGACCCTGTATGTATCTGTGATTCTATTTGTGTCCTTGTGTGTATGTGTGATTCTCTCTCTGTGTCCCTGTGTGCGACAGAGAGAGAGAATCACATAAACACACAGGGAAACAGAGATAGAATCACACATACACACAAGGACACAAATAGAATCAAAGGTACACACAGGGACACAGAGAGAGAGAATCACAGAAACACACAAGGACACAGAGAGGGAATAACAGATACACACAGAGTCACAGAGAGAGAATCACAGAAACACACAAGGACACAGAGAGGGAATAACAGATACACACAGAGTCACAGAGAGAGAATCACAGATACACACAAGGACACAAATAGACTCACAGATACACACAAGGACACAAATAGAATCAAAGGTACACACAGGGACACAGAGAGAGAGAATCACAAAAACACACAAGGACACAGAGAGGGAATAACAGATACACACAGAGTCACAGAGAGAGAATCACAGATACACACAAGGACACAAATAGACTCACAGATACACACAAGGACACAAATAGAATCACAGGTACACACAGGGACACAGAGAGAGAGAGTCACAGGTACACACAGGGACAGAGAGAGAGAGAATCAAAGATGCACACAGGGATAGAAAGAGAATCACAGGTACTCCCAAGGACAGAGAGAGAGAATCACAGGGACACACAGGGACACACAGAGAGAATAACAGATACACAAAGGGACAAAGGGAAAGAATCACAGATACACACAGGGACACAGAGAGAGAATCACACATACACACAAGGACGCAAATAAAATCACAGATAGACACAGGGACACAGGGAGAGAATCTCAGACACACACAGGAACACACAGAGAGAATCAAAGGTACGAACAGGGACACGGAGAGAATCTCAGAAACACGCAGGGACACAGAGACAGAATCAAATGTACTCACAGGGTCGCAGAGTGAGAATCACAGGTGCACACAAGGAAGCAGAGAGAGAGTCACAAATACACACAGGGACACAGACAGAGAAAATTACAGATACACACAAGGACACATAGATTGAATCACAGATACACACAGGGAAACAGAGTGAGAATCACAGATGCACACAGGGACAGAGAGAGAATCACAGATACACACAGGGTCGCAGAGAGAGAGTCACCGATACACACAAGGACATAAATAGAATCACAGATACACACCGTGACACAGAGAAACAATCACACATACACACAAGGACATAAATAGAATCACAGATACACACAGGGACACAGAGAGAGAATCAAAGTAACACACAGGGACACAGAGGGAAAATCACACAGACACACAGGGTCACAGAGAGAGAATCCTAGATACACACAGGGACACAGAGAGAGAATGACGGATTCACGCAGGGAGACAGAGAGAGAGAATCACAGAAACACACAAGGAAACAGAGAGAGAATAACAGATACACACAGGGTCACAGGGAGAAAATCACAGATACACACAAGAACACACACAGAGAGAATGACAGATACATACATGGACACAGAGGGAGAATAACAGATTCACACAGAGTCACAGAGAGAGAATCACACATACACACAAGGACACAAATACAATCACAGATACACACAGGAACACAGAGAGAAAATCACACATCCACTCAAGGACACAAATAGAATCACAGATACACACAGGGACACAGAGAGTGAGTAACAGATACAGACAGGGACACACAGAATCACAGATACACACAGGGTCACAGAGAGAATCACAGATATACACAGGGAATGAGAGAGAGAGATTCACAGATACACACGGGGACACGGAGAGAGCCTCGCAGATACTGTCAGGGACACAGAGGGATAATCACAGGTACACAGAGAGAGAATCACGGATTCACAAAATGGCACAGAGAGAGAGAATCACATAAACACACATGGACACAGTTAGAGAACAACAGATACACACAGGGTCACAGAGAGAGAATCAAAGTTACACACAGGGTTACAGAGAGAGAATCACACATACACACAAGGACACAAATAGAATCACAGATATACACAGGGACACAGAGAGAGAATAACACATACACAAATGGTCACAGGGAGTGAATCACAGATACACACAAGGGCACAAATAGAATCACAGATACACACAGCGTCACAGAGAGAGAATCACAGATACACACAGCGACACAGAGAGAGAGTCACAGATTCACGCAGGGACAACGAGAGAGAGAATCAGAGAAACACACAATTCAAAATGGATGGCCGTACAGAGGGTGAGATAATCAAACACAAGGACAAGAGCGGAGAAACTTAATGCCTCTTTCTTGACACCCGGGATCCCACAGGTGTTTGTTTCTGAAAATGGACCACCCTTCGTCAGTCAGGAATTTGTGCATTAGATGAAGTTGAACAGAATTTCACACTTTAGGACAGTGTCATATTACCCAGTGTACAAAGGCCTGGCAGAAATAGCGGCCCAAACAGTAAAAGCAGGATCATATAATCAGCCCACCGCCTCCTTGGACACCAAACCATCCAGATTCATCTTCACTTACAAGACGACACCTCCCCCCCCCCCCCCCCCCCCACATCATTCCTTTCAACGACCGGAACAGCCCCAGCAGAGATGCTCATGGGAAGATGAGTCCGCCCAGGTTTGAGTCTGATCTTCCCGAGGGCGGGACGTTGGCAATGTATCAAGACACCCAGTGCCGATCCCACCAGCCTGGAGAGGCACTTAAAGGCAGTTGATAGGTTATTCGCAAAGAGTCAAGGCAATGAATCCGTGTGGTTAGGAGACTCCGTTCGAGTCCAGAACAAGGCCATTTTTTTCTTTCAAGTCCGCTTGGGAGATACCATCCTATGGGAATTGTTCAATCGTCTACACGCCGTGAAACCCTAAGCCATGCAGGAAAAATCAATTCCCAGCAGACCGGGAACTTTGGAAAGAATTCCAGGCACTCCGGTTCCTGTTCTCCATCTCTGCCAGTCGGCACGTCGGAGTCTAAAATGGACACAGTGGGTTGAGCCTCTCGATCACATTGTCACCCGATAAAGGGAACTCGAGCCATACGCTCATGGTGGAAGAGGCGAGCTCCGGTCTGCTCAACCCCACTACCTTCCGAGGCTGAGCAGGAGGAACCGGACACAACATTGAAACTCCGAAAAAAGGCTTCCAAGGCGGTCAGCCCTCGGCGGTTACTCATACCTAGAAGGGGAGGGGGTGCAATGACTTCAGACAAGTTCATGAGTTGGACAAGAGCAAATATAAACTACCGAACTGTGGCCTGTGTAATCTGCCCACTCAGGGAACTCCACAGAGTGCAAGCTGCAGAGAGTGAAGCACTGAGAGTTGGATTAAGTGTGGGAGTTGAGGGATTTGGATGGAGATGTATTCCTGTGTCTTGTACCCTTACTGCCCGGTACCTTACGATCAGGTCCAGTGTGTGTAGGTGTCAACCAAACATTGCAGTTCAGAAAATGATGTGGGACCAACGGAAGCAGCTGATTGGTGAGTAAGGCCTTGGAAGGGACACTGAGGGAATTTTCTGAGTGGACCCCTCTGATGTCATAGCTTCAGGAAGGGCTCCCGATAGTGTAAATGTTCTGGGGACCCGGGTTCGAATACGGTCACAGCAGCTGGTGGAAATTTAATTCAATAAAAAAAATCTGGAATCAAAAATCTACTGTTGACCATAGAACCATTCTCCATGTCAGGAAAAACCCATGTTCGTTTAGAGAAGGAAACTGCCGTCCTTACCTGGTCTGGCCTACATGTGGCTTCAGAGCCACAGCAATGTGTTTAACTCTCAACTGCTCTCCAAGGTCAACGAGGGACAGGCAATAAATGCTGGTCAGCCAGGGACGCCCATGTCCTTCGAATGATTAATCAAACAGGTTTGTGACACTTGCTCCCTGTGCGGATGTGGGCGGGAGCTGCAAGGAGGATGAGCAACTGAACAATAGCACGGGGGATCAGATAGCCATTCAAGAGGGAGGAGAAAATGGAAATATAGTTATAAATGGGGATAGTTCGTCTGGAGAATAGACACTTTACTCTGTGGCCAGGATTGAGAGTCCCGAAGGCTGTGTTGCCTGCCTGATGCCCCGGTTCAGGACATCTTAACGGGGCTGCTGGGAAACATGGAGCTGGACGGAATAGATCGATTCAGTTGTTTTGGTGCACATTTTTGAATTTATTGCAGATTAAATCTGAAATTGGAGACACAATTATTGGACCTGAATGGATTCAGTGGATTTCAAGAGTTAAAGAGGGTAACTATACCCCAGGAGAGAGTGGAACAGCCCGGAGACAGACACTCTAACATTTGCAATTGAATAATTGAAAGGTCACAGCCATGCGAAATACAACACTGAGGCAACGTGGGTTCTTGAGAGTTGTGTTTTTGATCACAGCACCTTTGGTGGGTAACATAGCCTCCAATATTACAAATTAATTAATGTGATCAGCATTGTCCAGTCTTTGAATGGCAGCAACTGAATCTCAGTCATAAATATATTCCACAACCTCAATCAATGTCGTCACGTGTTTGTTAACTTGAAGAAACTCGAAGATGAGCGATTTTTCAATGTCAGTATGTAAGAGGGGATACCACAGGATATATATGAATGTCTTTGGGAAAGTATCACCACCGAGTTAACACAGAGATTACCTGCAGAGCGAAGAGACACATTACTTCACGCTTAAAATGTATCAGTCATTTCAAATGGTGAAGAAAATATACCACCTGATCCATGGAATTATTAGTGTTCCTGGTAAGTGACTATAACCATTGTGGTTGTCTAAATCTGTGCGTGAGCTCTTCGATGCTGTTACTCTGTGACTGATCTCCATGATGTGGAGATGACGGCGCTGGACTGGGGTAAACTCAGTAAGAAGTCTCACAACACCAGAACTTAGACTACGGACTTTAACCTGGTGTTGTGAGACTTCTAACTGATCTACATTTCAGCGTTTTACTGACACATGATCAGTGATAAGATATCCTGATCCCAGTGAACCTATCGTTAGCACATGGGAAGTTGGAGCTGGAGGATTTATCAAAGATCACTCAGCCCTTGGAAGGCAGCAGTAAAATCAGACGAATTCAGCATGGATTTACAGAAGGGAAACCTTGTTTGAAGATTCTATTGGAATTCTTTGAGGATATAACTAGTGGAGATCACTGAGGAGAACCAGTGGATGTGGTTTATTTAGACTTTCAGAAGGCGTTCGACAAGGTCTCACATAACAGACTGCCATGTAAAGTGAAACCGCATGCCATTGCAGGCAATGTTTTGAGATGGATAGAAAGCTGGTTGGCAGATAGAACATAGAACATAGAACATAGAAAGTCACAGCACAAACAGGCCCTTCAGCCCACAAGTTGCGCCGATCACATCCCCACCTCTAGGCCTATCTATAGCCCTCAATCCCATTAAATTCCATGTACTCATCCAGAAGTCTCTTAAAAGACCCCAACGAGTTTGCCTCCACCACCGGGCGGCACGGTAGCACAGTGGTTAGCACTGCTGCTTCACAGCTCCAGGGTCCTGGGTTCGATTCCCGGCTCGGGTCACTGTCTGTGTGGAGTTTGCACATTCTCCTCGTGTCTGCGTGGGTTTCCTCCGGGTGCTCTGGTTTCCTCCCACAGTCCAAAGATGTGCGGGTTAGGTTGATTGGCCAGGTTAAAAATTGCCCCTTAGAGTCCTGGGATATGTAGGTTAGAGGGATTAGCGGGTAAAATATGTGGGGGTAGGGCCTGGGTGGGATTGTGGTCGGTGCAGACTCGATGGGCCGAATGGCCTCCTTCTGCACTGTAGGGTTTCTATGATATTCTACCACCGACGTCAGCCGATTCCACTCACCCACCACCCTCTGAGTGAAAAACTTACCCCTGACATCCCCCCTGTACCTACCCCCCAGCACCTTAAACCTGTGTCCTCTCGTAGCAACCATTTCAGCCCTTGGAAATAGCCTCTGAGAGTCCACCCTATCCAGACCCCTCAACATCTTGTAAACCTCTATCAGGTCACCTCTCATCCTTCGTCTCTCCAGGGAGAAGAGACCAAGCTCCCTCAACCTATCCTCATAAGGCATGCCCCCCAATCCAGGCAACATCCTTGTAAATCTCCTCTGCACCCTTTCAATGGCTTCAACATCTTTCCTGTAATGAGGTGACCAGAACTGCGCGCAGTACTCCAAGTGGGGTCTAACCAGGGTCCTATAAAGCTGCAGCATTATCTCCCGACTCCTAAACTCAATCCCTCGATTAATGAAGGCTAGTACGCCATACGCCTTCTTGACCGCATCCTCCACCTGCGAGGCCGATTTAAGAGTCCTATGGACCCGGACCCCAAGGTCCTTCTGATCCTCTACACTGCTAAGAATGGTACCCTTCATTTTATACTGCTGCTCCATCCCATTGGATCTGCCAAAATGGATCACTACACACTTATCCGGGTTGAAGTCCATCTGCCACTTCTCCGCCCAGTCTTGCATTCTATCTATGTCTCGCTGCAACTTCTGACATCCCTCCAAACTATCCACAACACCACCTACCTTGGTGTCGTCAGCAAACTTACCAACCCATCCCTCCACTTCCTCATCCAGGTCATTTATGAAAATGACAAACAGCAAGGGTCCCAGAACAGATCCCTGGGGCACTCCACTGGTCACTGACCTCCATGCAGAGAAAGACCCCTCCACAGCCACTCTCTGCCTTCTGCAGGCAAGCCAGTTCTGGATCCACAAGGCAACAGCCCCTTGGATCCCATGCCCTCTCACTTTCTCAAGAAGTCTTGCATGGGGGACCTTATCGAACGCTTTGCTGAAGTCCATATAGACCACATCCACCGCTCTTCCTTCGTCAATGTGCTTGGTCACATTTTCAAAGAACTCAACCAGGCTCGTAAGGCACGACCTGCCCCTGACAAAGCCGTGCTGACTACTTTTGATCATACTAAACTTCTCTAGATGATCATAAATCCTGTCTCTCAGGATCCTCTCCATCAACTTACCAACCACTGAGGTTAGACTCACCGGTCGGTAATTTCCCGGGCTGTCCCTGTTCCCTTTCTTGAATATAGGGACCACATCCGCAATCCTCCAATCCTCCGGAACCTCTCCCGTCTCCATCGACGATGCAAAGATCATCGCCAAAGGCTCCGCAATCTCCTCCCTCGCCTCCCACAGTAACCTGGGGTACATCCCATCCGGTCCCGGCGACTTACCAACCTTGATGCCATTCAATAGTTCCAACACATCCTCTTTCTTTATGTCCACATGCTCGATCCTTTCTGTCCTCCGCAATCCAGCAGTACAACCACCCAGATCCCTTTCCACCGTGAATACCGAGGTAAAGTATTCATTAAGCACCTCCGCCATTTCTAACGGTTCCGCACAAACTTTTCCCCCTTCACCTTTTAAGGGTCCTATGCCTTCACATCTCATCCTTTTACTCTTGACATATTTGTAGAAAGCCTTGGGATTCTCCTTAATCTTACCCGCCAAGGTCTTCTCATGACCCCTTCTCGCTCTCCTAATTTCCTTCTTAAGCTCCTTCCTACATCGCGTATACTCCTCTAAATCCTTAACACCTCCTAGCTCTCTGAACCTTCTGTACGCCTCTCTTTTCTTATTTACCAGGTTCATCACAACCTTCGTGCACCACGGTTCCCGTACCCTACCAACACCCCCCTGTCTCATCGGAACGTTGTCATGCAGAGCTCCAGACAAACATTCCTTGAAAATCCTCCACTTTCCTGCAAAGCAAAGAGTTGGCAGTAAATGGGCCTTTTTCTGACTCGCAGTCAGTGTCCAGTGGGGCACTGTAGGAATCTGTGCACGGACCACAAGTGTTAACATTATTAATTATTCCGAAAAATGGAACTAAATGTATTATCTCCAAATTTGCAGATGATAAAAGGTGTGTGAGGGTGAGCAGTGAGAAACATGCAGACATGCTTCAGTGTGATTTGAACAGGCTCAATGTGTGAGCATGTGCAAAGCAGTTGCAGTAATATGTGGGTAAATGTGAGGTTATCCACGTTGGCAGCAATAATAGGAAGGCAGTTTGTTATTTGAATGGGTGTAAATTGAGGGAGGAGGATACTCATCAGACGTTGATGTCCGTATGCATCAGTAACAGAAAGTAAGCGCGCATGTACACAGGCAGTAAAGAAGACAACTGGTATGCTGGCCTTTATAGGGATAAGATTTGAGTACAGGAATAGAGATGTGTAACTGCAGTTGTACAGGGCATTGCTGAGACCACACTTCGAGTGCTGTGTGCAGTTTTGGTGTCCTTATCTGAGGAAAGATATCCTTGCTATAGAGGGAGTACAGCGAATGTTTACCAGGCTGATTCCTGGAATGGTAATCTGGGATATGAAGAGAGTCGAAGTCGGTTTGGGCTTTATTGATTGAAGTTTATTGGGGTGAAACATATAATATTGGAACAGATTTAGACGGTATATTCAGAAAATTTTTTCCTGATGCTCAGGAACTTCAGGGCGAGAGTTCATAGTTTGAGCATAAGCATTAATATTTTAGAAGAGAGATGCGGAGAAATGTCTTCACCAAGGTAATCTTTGGACTTCACTACCACAGAAAGTAGCTGAGGCCAAAACCTTTCGTGATTTCAGGAAGAAATTATATGTCGCTCTTGGGGCTAAAGTGATCACGGGATATGGGAGGAGGGGATGACGAGGATATTGAAGTTGATGATCAGCCTTGATCAAACTGATTTTCGGAGCTGGCTCCAAGGGCCGAATGGACTGCTCCTGCTGTTCCTATATTTTAATGTTTCTATGATTGTGAAACTGGAGTGAGTCTGATCCTGGCGTGGGCCTGAACCTCTGGAAGTGTTTGGACATATTGATTGAGCGAATTTGGTGCGGATATGAACCTGATGCTCTGAACGAGATGAGGCTGCACACCTATTGATACCTTGAAGACAGGTATGGTGTAAACCCGGGGTGGATTTGAAACCGGGGAGATCGCTCCCCTCTCCCTCACACAAGGAGCCTCAACCCCATTCCTCACCACCCCAACCTGCCCTCAAAACACCAGCACATATCCCTGCATTCGGAACATATTCCAAATGCTCCTTGTGTCCACCTGTATCCCGCATTCCCCATACCATAAGAGACCTTAAGACATAAGCAGAACGAGGCCACTCGGCCCATCGAGTCTGCTCTGCCATTCAACCATGGCTGATGTTTCTCTCATCCCCATTATCCTGTCTTTTCCCCTTAACCCCTGATCCCCTTATTAACCAAGAACCTATCTATCTCTGTCTTAAAGACATTCAATGGACTGGCCTCCTCAGCCTACTGCAGCAAAGATGTCTACACATTCACCACTCGCTGGCTGATGAATTTCCTCCTCATCTCAGCTTTATAAGATCGTCCCTTTAGCCTGAGCTCTTTGCCCACTCTCCTAACATGTCCAAGTCCTTCTGCAGCCAACCCTACCCCCTCCCCCATCACTTCCCTTCCTCAATACTCCCTGTCCACCTACATATCTTTGTATCATCTGCAAACTTAACAACAGGGCCTTCATTTCATTCTTCCAAATCATCAATGTATATTGAGAAAAGTTGTCGTCCCAACAACGACCCCTGAGGTACACGACTGGTCACTGGCTGCCGTCCTGAAAAAAGATACCTTCATGCCCATTCTCTGCCTTCTGCCAGTCAGCCAACTCTCTATCCATGCCAGAATCCTACCCTCAACACAATTGGCACTTAACTGAGTTGTGTCCTCTGGTTCTAGTTTTTCCTACTGGTGGAAACATCCTTTGCACATCCACTCTATCCAGGCCTCGCAGTATCCTGTAATTTTCAATAAGATCCCCCCATATCTTTCTAAACTGGGGCCCAAAATTGTTCACAATACTTCAAATGGAGTCTGACCAGAGCCTTATATAGCCTCAGAAGTACATCACTGCTTTTTTATTCTAGCCCTCTCGACATGAATGCGAGAATTCCATTTGCCTTCCTAACTGCCGAATGAACCTGCACGTTAACTTTCAGAGCATCTTGAACAAGGATTCCCAAGTTCCATTGTGCGTCTGATTTTCTAAGTATTTCCCCATTTAAAGCCTTTCAAAGGCTTTTAAAGGCTTGCCAATCCTCTGCCTTCCCACTAATCCTTGCCACTTTGTAGTTTTTCTTTTCTTTTGCGTTTATGCTGTCCTTGACTTCCCCGTCAGCCATGGATGCCTCCTTCTCCCCTTAGCATGTTTCCCCCTCCTTGGGATGAATTTCTGTTGTGCCTCCCAAATAAACCTCAAGAACTCCTGTCATTGCCGTTCCACTGTCTCCCCTGCTCGGCTCCCTTTCCAATCAACTCTGGCCAGCTCCTCCCTCATGCCTTTGGAGTTACCTTTATTTAATTGTATTACCGTTACATCTGATTCCAGCTTCTCCCTCTCAAACTGCACAGTAAATTCGATCATATTGTGGTGACGACTCCCTAACGGTTCCTTCACTTTAAGTTCCCGAATCAAGTCTGCCTCATTGCACATCACCAAATCCAGAATTGCCTGCTTCCTGGTCGGCTCTGTCACAAGCTGCTCCCACAAATTGCTTTTCTAGGGATCCACTACCTCCCTGATTTTTGCAGTCCACCTGCATATCGAAGTCATAGAACCATAGAACCATATAAAAATTACAGCTCAGAAACAGGCCTTTTGGCCTTTCTTGTCTGTGCCGAACCATTTTTCGCCTCGTCCCACTGACCTGCACACGGACAATATCCATCCACATCCCGCTGATCCATGAACCCGTCCAAGTTTTTCTTAAATGTTAAAAGTGATCCCGCATTTAGCACTTTATCCGGCAGCTCATTCCACAATCCCACCACACTCTGCGTGAAGAAGCGCCCCGCTAATATTCCCTTTATACTTTTCCCCTTTTACTCTTAACCCATGCCCTCTGTATTTTTTTCTCCCCGAGCCTCAGTGGAAAAAGCCTGCTTGCATTCCCTCCATCTATACCCATCAAAATCGTATACAACTCGATCAAACCTCCCCTCATTCTTCTACGCTCCAGGGAATAAAGTCCTAACCTATTCAATCTCTCTCTGTAACTCAGCTTCTACGTTCCGGCAACATCCTTGTGAACCTTCTCTGCACTCGTTAAACATTACTTACATACTTCCTGTAACTAGGTGACCAAAACTGTGCACAATACTCTAAATTCGGCCTCATCAATGCCTTACCATAACACTCCAACTTTTATACTCGATACTCCGATTTATGAAGGCCAAATTTCCAAAGGCACTCTTTCCGACCCTATCCACCTGTGGCGTCACTTTTAGGGAATTATGTACCTGTATTCCCAGATAACTTTGTTCAACTGCACTCTTCAGAGTCCTCAAATTGAGACCCAGTATTGGAACATTGCAGTCTATTGTTCTCAGGTTCCGATCCAGTATTGGGACATTTCACTCTCTTGTTCTGACATTCTGATCCATTCTTGGAACATTGCAGTATATTGTTCTCAGATTCCAGTTTTGATACATTGTATTCTATTTTTCTCAGATTCTGATCCATTATTGGAACATTGCAGACTATTGTTCTCAGATTCCGATCCATTATTGGAACATGGCAGTCTATTGTGGTCAGATTCTGTTCCAGTATTGGAACATTACAGTTTCTTGTCCTCAAATTGAGGACCAGTATTGGAACATTACAGTCTACTGTTCTCAGATTCCGATCCAGTATTGGAACATTACAGTTTCTTGTCCTGAAATTGAGGATAAGTATTGGGATATCACAGTCTACTGTTCTCAGATTCGGATCCAGTATTGGAACATTGCAGTCTATTGTTCCCAGATTATGATCCTGTATTTGAATTGCCGTCTATTGTGCTCAGATCCCGATCCAGTATTGGGACATTTCACTCTCTTGTTCTCACATTCTGATCCAAGTTTGGAACACTGCAGTCGATTGTTCTCAGATTCTGATCGAGAATTGGAACATGACAGTGTATTGTTCTTAGATTCTGATCCATTATTGGAACATTACTGTCTATTGTGCTCAGATTCTGATCCAGAGTTGGAACATCCCGGTCTATTGTTCCCAGATTCTGATCCAGTATGGGAACATTACAGTCAATAGTTCTCAAATTCTGATCCAATATTGGAACATTGCAGTCTATTGTTCTCAGATGATTCCGATCCAGTATTATAACATTGCAGTCTATTGGTCTCAGATTCTGATCCAATATTGGAATATTACTGTGTATTTTTCCCGAATCTGATCGAGTATTGGAACGTTGCAGTCAATTGCTCTCAGATTCTCTTCCAATGTTGGAACATTACAGTCTATTGTTATCAGATTCTGATACAGTATTGAAACATTACAGACTATTGATCTCAGATTCTGATCAATTATTGGAACATCCCTGTCCATTGTTCCCACGCTCTGATCCAGTATTGGAACATTGCAGTCTAATGTTCTCAGATTCTGAGCCAGTATTGGAACATTGGAGTCTATAGTTCTAAGAATCTGATCCATTATTAGAACATCCCGGTCCACTGTTCCCCGATTCTCATCCGTTATTGGAACATTAGTCTATTGTTCTCAGATTCTGATTCATTATTGGAACACGACATTCTGTTGTTCTCTGATTCTGATCCAGTCTTGGGACATTGAATTCTATTGTTCTCAGATTCTGATCCATTATTGGAAAATTGCAAGTCAATTTTTCTCAGATGCTATACCTGTATTGGAACAGTACATTCTATTGTTCTCAGAGTCCGAATCATCATTTGAATATTGCACTCTATTGTTCTCAGATCTAGATCCATTATTGGAACATGACAGTCGGTTGATCTCAGATGCTGATCCGGTGTTGGACCATGAAAGTCGATTGCTCTCAGATTCTGATCCTTTATTGGAAAATTACAGTCTATGTTTTTTTATATTCTGATCCAGTATTGCAACATTACAGTCTCTTGTTCTCAAATTCAGATCCAGCATTGGAACATTCCCTTCCATTGTCACGTTGTTAGGAGTTTACTATAGGGGCCCAAATAGTAATAGAGATGTGGAGGAAGACATTGCTTAGCAGATTATGGATATGTGTGGGGGTCACAGGGTAGTTGTCATGGGGGACTTTAACTATCCAAATATTGATTGGAACCTTTGTAGGTCAAATAGTTCGGATGGGGCTGTTTTTGTGCAGTGTGTGCAGGAGGGTTTCCTGACACAATATGTAGATCGGCCGACAAGAGGTGAGGCTACGTTGGATTTGGTACTGGGAAATGAACCGGGCCAAGTGTTTGATTTGGTTGTGGGACAGCACTTTGGAGATAGTGACCACAATTCGGTGTCTTTTGTTATTGCAATGGAGAGGGATAGGGCCGTACGGCAGGGCAAGGTTTACAATTGGGGGAGAGGTAATTATGATGCGATTAGGCAAGAATTAGGGGGCATAAGTTGGGAACAGAAACTGTCAGAGAAAGGCACTAATGACAAGTGGAACTTTTTCAAGGAACAAATGCTGGGTGTCCTTTATAGGTATGTCCCTGTCAGGCAGGCAGTAAATGGCCGAGTGAGGGAACCATGGTTCACGAAAGAGGTGGAATGTCTTGTGAAAAGGAAGCGGGAAGCTTATGTACGGATGAGGACACTAGCTTCAGGTGGCTCGATTCAGGGTAACAAGTTAGCAAGGAACGAGCTGAAAAAGGGGCTTAGGAGAGCTAAGAGGGGACATGAGAAGTCATTGGCTGGTCGGATCAAGGAAAACCCCAAGGCTTTTTACTCTGATGTGACGAATAAAAGAATGACCAGGGTGAGGTTAGGGCCGGTCAACGACAGGAGTGGGAACTTGTGTATGCAGTCAGTAGAGATAGGCGAGGTGATGAATGAATACTTTTCGTCAGTGTTCACCGTGGAGAGGGGTCATGTGTTTCAGCAGAAGAAGATGTTACAGGCTAATAGGCTGGAGGAAATAGATGTTCGGAGGGAGGATGTACTGGCAGTTTTGAATAAACTGTACACTGGGGGACAGTGGAGAGGGAGCTTAACTCTGTATCTAACCCCGTGCTGTACCTGTCCAGGGAGTGTTTGATGGGGACATTGTCAAGGGAGCTTTACTCTGGAACTAACCCCATGCTGTATCTGTCCTGGGAGTGTTTGATGGGGGACAGTGTTCAGAGAGCTTTACTCTGTGTCTAACCCCATGCTTTATCTGTCCAGGGAGTGTTTGATGGGGGACAGTGAAGAGGGAGGTTTAATAACCCCGTGCTGAACCTGTCCTGGGAGTGTTTGCTGGGGACGTTGTGGAGGGAGCTTTACTCGACATCTAACCTCGTGCTGTACCAGTCCAGGGAGTGTTTGATGGGGACAGTGGAGAGGGAGCTTTACTCTGTATCTAACCCAGTACTGTATCTGTCCTGGGAATGTTTGATGGGGGACAGTGTCGAGAGAACTTGACTCTGCATCTAAACCGGTGCTGTCCCTGTCCTGGGAGTGTTTGATGGGGACAGTGTCGAGGGAGCTTTATTCTGTATCTAACCCTATGCGGGATCTGTCCTGGGAGTTTTTTCATGGGGACAGTGTAGAGGGAGCTTTACTCTGTATCCGTCCCCTTGCAGGACCTGACCTGGATGTATTTGATGGGGACAGTGTAGAAGGAGCTTTACTCTGCATCGAACCCCGTGCTGTAACAATCCTGGGAGTGCTTGATGGGTTCAGAGTAGAGGGAGCTTTGCTCTGTATCTCACCCCATGTTGCATCTGTCCCCAGAGTGTTTGATGGGGGACAGTGTTGAGCGAGCCTTACTCTGTATCTATCCCCGTGCTGTACCAGTCCAGGGAGTGTTTGATGGGAACAATGTCATGGGAGATTTACTCTGTATCTAACCCCGTGCTGTACCTGTCCTGGGAGTGTTTGATGGGGACAGTGTGGATGGAGCTTTACTCGGTATCTAACCCTGTGCTGTACCAGTCCTGGGAGTGTTTGATGGGGACAGTGTGGAGGGAGCTTTACTCTGTATCGAACCCCATGCTGTATCTGTCCTGCGGGTTTTGATGGGTACAGTGCAGAGGGAGCTTCACTCTGTATCTAAGCCCGTTCTGTACCTGTCCTGGGAGTGTTTGATGGGGACAATGTAGAGGAAGCTTTACTCTGAATCTAATCCCGCGTTGTACCTGTTCTGGGAGTGTTTGATGGGGGGACACTGTTGAGGGAGCTTTAAGCTCCAGTGGTAAGCCGCAGTGACCAGATCGCCAGCACTGAGTCCGTCCCTGTGGCTCAGAAGTGAAAGGGGGAGAGCGGTAGAGCTATAGTTATTGGGGACTCGTTTGTTAGAGGGATAAATAGGAGGTTCTGTGGCAACAAGAGAGACTCACGGATGATATGTTGCCTCCCGGATGCCAGGGTCCGTGACATCTCCGACCGTGTATTCAGGATTCTAAAGGGGGAGGGGCAACAGTCACAAGTCGTGGTGCACGTCGGCACCAAAGACATAGGTAAGAGAGAGGACGGGGATTTAAAACAGGAATTCAGGGAGCTTGGGTGGAAGCTGTGAGCCAAGACAAAAGAGGTTGTCCTCTCTGGTGGTGCCACGGTTCAGTTGGCTCGATGGATAGGATGCCACGGGATAGTGAGTTGAGGAACAGGGAGAGAGTGCAGTTAAACACATGGATGCGGGGATGGTGTAGGAGGGAGGGTTTCAGCTGTGTGGATAATTGGAACACTTTCTGGGGAAGGTGGAACCTGTACCAACAGGACGGGGTGCACCTGAACCGGAGGGGCACCAATATCCTGGGAGGAAAATTTGCTACGGCTCTTCGAGGGGGGTTAAACTAATTTGTCAGGGGTATGGGAAAATGAGTTGTAGTCCGGAGGTCAGTGAGTGTCGTGAGGTACTGGGAAGGGTATCATGGTCAAAGGTGGGTACCAGTAGACAAGAAGGTGGGTTGAAGTGTGTCTACATCAATGCAAGGAGCAACCGGAACAAGGTAGGTGAACTTGGGGCGTGGATTGGCACTTGGGACTACGATGTGGCGGCCATTACGGAGACATGGGTCGAACAAGGACAGGAATGGCTGTTGGACGTTCCGGGGTATAGATGTTTCAGTAAGTGTCGGGTAGCAGGTAAAAGAGGTGGAGGAGTGGCACTGTTAATTAAGGAGAGTGGAACGGCTGCGGAAAGGAATTTCGAAGGGGATCTGCCTACAGAGGTAATATGGGCTGAGGTAAGGAATAGGAAAGGAGCGGCCACGTTGTTAGGAGTTTACTATAGGCCCCCAAATAGTAATAGAGATGTGGAGCAAGAAATTGCTAAGCAGATTATAGATCGGTGTGGAGGTCACAGGGTAGTTGTCATGGGAGACTTTAACTTTCTAAATATTGATTGGAACCTTTGTAGGTCGAATAGTTCGGATGGGGCAGTTTTTGTGCAGTGTGTGCAGGAGGGGTTTCTGACACAACATGTGGATAAGCCGACAAGAGGTGGGGCCACATTGGATTTGGTACTGGGAAATGAACCGGGCCAAGTGTTGGATTTGGTTGTGGGAGAGCACTTTGGAGGTAGTGACCACAATTCGGTGTCTTTTGTTATTGCAATGGAGAGGGAGAGGGCCATACTTTAGGGCATAGTTTACAATTCGGGGGAGAGGTAATTATGGTGCAATCAGGCGGGAATTAGAAAGCATAGGATGGGAACAAAAATTGTCGGGCAAAGGCACTAATGATAAGTGGAACCTTTTGACGGAACAAATACTGCGTGTCCTTGATAGGTATGTCCCTGCCAGGCAGAGAGGAAATGGCCGAGTGAGGGAACCATGGTTCACAAAAGAGGTGGAATGTCTTGTCAAGAGGAAGAAGGAAGAGTATGTTAGGTTGAGAAAACAAGGTTCAGTTGGCTCGATGGAGGGTACAAGTTAGGAAGAAATGAGCTGAAAAAGGGGCTCAGGAGAGCTAGGAGGGGGCATGAGAAGTCCTTGGGGGGTCGGATCAAGGAAAACCCCAGGCTTTTTACTCTTATGTGAGGAATAAAAGAATGACCAGGGTGAGGCTGGGGCCGGTCAAGGACGGCAGTGGGAATTTGTGCATGGAGTCAGAAGAGATAGGAGAGGTGATGAATGAATACTTTTCTTCGGTGTTCACCAAGGGAAAGGGCCATGTTTTTGAGGAAGAGTGGGTGTCACAGGCTGATAGGCTGGAGGAAGTAAATGTTCGGAGGGAAGATGTACTAGCAATTTTGAATAAACTGAAAGTTGATATGTCCCCTGGGCCTGATGAAATCGATCCTAGGATTCTTTGGGAGGCAAGGGATGAGATAACAGAGCCTTTGGCTTTGATCATTGCGTCCTCACGGTCCACGGGGGTTGTGCCAGAGGACTGGAGAATGGCGAATGTGGTTCCTCTGTTTAGGAAAGGGAATTGAAATGACCCTGGTAATTATAGGCCAGTTAGTCTTACTTCGGTGGTCGGTAAGTTGATGGAAAAGTTCCATGGGGATAGGATTTACGACCATTTAGAAAGATGCAGTTTAATCCGGGACAGTCAGCACGGAATCGTGAAGTTCAAGTCTTGCCTCACAAACTTGATAGAATTTTTTGAGGAGGTAACTCAGTGTGTAGATGAAGGTAGTGCAGTTGATGTCATATCCATGGATTTTAGTAAGGCGTTTGATAAAGTCCCCCACGGCTGGCTTTTGAAGAAAGTAAGGATGTGTGGGATAAAGGGAAGTTTGGCCGATTGGAAACGTAACTGGCTATCTAACAGAAGACAGAGGGTGGTGGTGGATGGAAAATGTTCGGACTGGAAACCGGTTACCAGCGGAGTGCCACAGGGATCAGTGCTTGGTCCTCTGCTATTTGTGATTTTTATCATTGATTTGGAGGAGGGGGCTGAAGGGTTGATCAGTAAATTTGCAGATGACACCAAGATTGGTGGAGTAGTGGATGAGGTGGAGGGCTGTTGTAGGCTGCAAAGAGATATAGATAGGATGCAGAGCTGGGCTGAAAAATGGAAAATGGAGTTTAACCCTGACGAATGCGAGGTGATTCATTTTGGTAGGACATATTTAAATGTGGATTACAGGTTCAAAGGTAGGGTTCTGAAGAATGTGGAGGAACAGAGAGATCTTGGGGTTCATATCCATGGATCGCTGAATGTTGCCGCTCAAGTGCATAGAGCCGTGAAGAAGGTCGATAGTGTGTTGGCGTTCATTAACAGGGGGTTTGAGTTTCAGAGCCGTGGGGTTATGCTGCAACTGTACAGGACATTGGTGAGACCACATTTGGAATATTGTGTGCAGTTCTGGTCACCTCACTACAAGAAGGATGTGGAGACACTAGAAAGAGTGCAAAGGAAATTTACCAGGATGCTGCCTGGTTTGGAGGGTAGGTCTTATGAGGAAAGGTTGAGGGAACTTCGGCTTTTCTCTTTGGAGCCCAGGAGGTTGAGAGGAGACTTGATAGAGGTTTATAAGATGATGAGGGGGATAGATAGAGTGAACGTTCAAAGACTATTTCCTCGGGTGGATGGAGCTATTACAAGGGGGCATAACTATAGGGTTCATGGTGGGAGATATAGGAAGGATGTCCGAGGTAGGATTTTTACTCAGAGAGTGGTTGGGGTGTGGAATGGACTGCCTGCAGTTATAGTAGAGTCAGAAACTTTAGGAACATTTAAGAAATTATTGTATAGGCACATGGAATACTTCGGGATGATAGGGAGGAAATAGCTTGATCTGGGTTTCAGACAAAGATCGGCACAACATCGTGGGCCGAAGGGCCTGTTCTGTGCTGTACTGTTCTATGTTCTATGTACTCTATATCTAACCCCATGCTGTACCTCAACTGGCAGTGTTTGTTGGGGACAGCGTAGAGGGAGGTTTACTATGTATCTAACCCCAAGCTGTATGTGTCCTGGGATTGATTGATGGGGGACAGTGTGGAGGGATCTTTAATCTGTATCTAGCCACATGCTGTATCTGTCTTGGGTGTGTTTGATGGGGACAGTGTCGAGGGAGTTTTACTCTGTATCTAACCACATGCTGTATCTGTCCTGGGTGTGCTTGATGGGGGACAGAGGGAGCTTAACTCTGTATCTCACCACATGCTGGATCTGGCCTGGGAGTGTTTGATGGGGGACAGCGTAGAGGGCACTTTACTCTGTAATTAACCCAGTGCTGAACTGGATCTGGGAGTGTTTGATGGGTCAGTGTAGAGGGAGCTTTACTCTGTCTCTAACCCCGTGCTGTACCTGTCCTGGGAGTGTTTGATGGGGGACAGTGTAGAGGAGAGCTTTCCTCTGTATCTAACCCCGTGTTGTACTTTTTGGGAATGCGAAGAGATCTAATTGTAAAAGTTGATGGCGGAGTTGAGAAGCAGTGCACTGTGCCCAATTGTTCTGCAGCTGCCCCAGGAGAGATGTATAAAGACAGTGTAGCGTTACCTTTCTTCTGGAGGAGCCCCACTCCCCCACCCTGCCCCACTCCACACACAGCCGCCCCCCCCCCCCCCACCTCCCCACTCCACACCCCCAAACATCCGCCCGTTGTCCCTGCCCTGGGTGTGTTTGCTGGGGAAATTGTCGATGGAGTTTTTATCTTCTGTTTCCTCGATGCTACACCTGTCCCTGCATATGCAGAAATAACCTGATTCTTATTGGAACCAGGTATTTAGGAACAGCAGTGACCGCACTCTCCTTTCACAACCTGCACAGATACATTACTGAATTGCTATTTTTGTCAATACACATCCAGGTGCATGGATAACCTCATCCCTACTGCCTTTACCTTCCAGGGATATCACCGACTTCATTTTTATTACCAACTGACAAACAGATGCAAAGAACAAAGAACAATACAGCACAGGAACAGGCCCTTCGGCCGTCCAAGCCTGCGCCGCTCCCTGGTCCAAACTAGACCATTCTTTTGTATCCCTCCATTCCCACTCCGTTCATGTGGCTGTCCAGATAAGTCTTAAACGTTCCCAGTGTGTCCGCCTCCACCACCTTGCCTGGCAGCGCATTCCAGGCCCCCACCACCCTCTGTGTAAAATACGTCCTTCTGATCTCAGTGTTAAATCTCCCACCCCCCCTTCACCTTGAACCTATGACCCCTCGTGAACGTCACCACCGACCTGGGGAAAAGCTTCCCACCGTTCACCCTATCTATGCCTTTCATAATTTTAGACACCTCTATTAAGTCTCCCCTCATCCTTCGTTTGTCCAGGGAGAACAACCCCAGTTTACCCAATCTCTCCTCATAACTAAGCCCCTCCATACCAGGCAACATCCTGGTAAACCTCCTCTGCACTCTCTCCAGAGCCTCCAAGTCCTTCTGGTAGTGTGGCGACCAGAAATGGACGCAGTATTCCAAATGCGGCCGAACCAACGTTCTATACACCTGCAACATCAGACCCCAACTTTTATACTCTATGCCCCGTCCTATAAAGGCAGGCATGCCATATGCCTTCTTCACTACCTTCTCCACCTGTGACGTCACCTTCAAGGATGTGTGGACTTGCACACCCAGGTCCCTCTGCGTATCTACACCCTTTATGGTTCTGCAATTTAACGTATAGCTCCTCCCTACATTATTTCTGCCAAAATGCATCAATTCGCATTCATCAGGATTGAACTCCATCTGCCATTTCTTTGCCCAAATTTCCAGCCGATCTATAGCCTTCTGTAGCTTCTGACAATGCTCCTCACTATCTGCAAGTCCTGCCAATTTTGTGTCGTCCGCAAACTTACTGATCACCCCAGTTACAACTTCTTCCAGATCGTTTCTATAAATCACAAACAGCAGAGGTCCCAATACAGAGCCCTGCGGAACACCAATCGTCACAGGCCTCCAGCCGGAAAAAAGACCCTTCCACGACCATCCTCTGCCTTCTGTGACCAAGCCAGTTCTCCACCCATCTCGCCACCTCCCCCTTTATCCATGAGATCGAACCTTTTTCACCAGCCTACCATGAGGGCCTTTGTTAAACGCTTTACTAAAGTCCATATAGACGACATCCACGGCCCTTCCCTCGTCAACCATTCTGGTCACTTCTTCAAAAAACTCCACCAGGTAGGTGAGGAATTACCTCCCTCTCACCAAACCATGCTGACTATCGTTAATGAGTATATTCCTTTCTAAATGCGCTTACATCCTATCTCTAAGAATATTCTCCAAAAACTTCCCCAACACGGACGTCAAGCTCAACGACCTATAATTACCCGGGTTATCCTTCCTACCCTTCTTAAATAACGGGACCACATTAGCTATCCTCCAATACTCTGGGACCTCACCTGCGTCCAGTGACGAGACAAAGATTTGCTTCAGAGGCCCAGCGATTTCATCTCTCGTCTCCCTGAGCAGCCTTGGATAGATTCCATCCGGCCCTGGGGATTTGACAGTCTTTATATTCTCTAACAAACCTAACACTTCCTCCTTTGTAATGGAGATTTTTCTCCAACGGTTCAACACTCCCCTCCGAGACACTCCCAGTCAATACATCCCTCTCCTTTGTGAATACCGACGCAAAGTATTCATTTATGATCTCTCCTACTTCTTTGGGCTCCAAGCATAAGTCCCCACTTTTGTCCCTCAGAGGTCCGATTTTTTCCCTGACAACCCTTTTGTTCCTAACGTATGAATAAAATTCCTTGGGATTCTCCTTAATCGTGTCTGCCAAGAACATTTCGTGACCCCTTTTTGCTCTTCTAATTCGTCGTTTGAGTTCTTTCCTACTTTCCTTGTACTCCTCCAGAGCTCCCTCCGTTTTTAGCTGCCTGGAACTAACATACGCCTCTCTTTTCTTTTTGCCCAGTCCCTCAAATTCCCTGGTTATCCTGGTTCTCGAATCCTACCCTTCCTATCCTTCTTTTTTACAGCCACATGCCTGTCCTGCAGCCCTAACAACTGTCCCTGAAAAGTCTCCCACATGCCAGATGTGGAATTACCCTCAAACAACCTCTCCCAATCAAGAGCTGCCAATTTCTGCCTCATCCCACCAAATTTAGCCTTCCCCCAATCCAGCACCTTGCCCTTGGGACACCACTCATCCTTTTCCATCACTATCCTAAAGCTAACAGAATTGTGGTCACTATTTCCCACATGTTCCCCTACCGAAAATTTGAAGACCTGATCAGCCTCATTCCCCAGTACGAGGTCCAGTATTGCCCCCTCTCTAGTCGGGCTATCTACATATTGTTCCAAAGAACCCTCCTGTACGCATTTTACAAATTCCTCCCCATTCAGAGTCGCTGCTCTCAGCGAATTCCAGTCTATACCAGGGAAATTGAAGTATCCCACTACAACCACCCTATTTTTCCTGCACCTATCCAGTATCTCCTGACAGATCCGTTCTTCCACTTCCCTTGGGCTGTTGGGGGGCCTGTAGTACACCCCCAACAAAGTGACTGCGCCCTTCCTGTTTCAGAGCTCCACCCAGAGTGACTCGTTACACGACCCCTCTGAATTGTCCTCCCTCTGCACCGCTGTAATATGCTCTCCAACTAATACTGCTCCTCCCCCACCTCTTTTGGCCCCTCCTCTGTCTCGCCAGAACACTTGTACCCCGGAATATTCAGCTGCCAGTCCAGTTCCTCTTTCAACCAAGTCTCTGTCACCGCAACCACATCCAAATTCCTCGTGAGCATTAAGGCCCTAAGTTCGTCTGTCTTACCTGCTACGCTCCGTGCATTGAAGTAAAATAACTCCAGACCTCCAGGCCCAGTGAGGTCATCCTCCCGCCAGAGTGCTCTTCTTCTTTGCCAGCCTTGTCCCAGCCCCAAGCTCGTCCCCAGCCTCTACACTTGTCGACCTAATAATTTGATCCCCACCCCGCCCCCCCCCCCGCCCTACCAGTTTAACCCCCCCCCCCCCGCCCCCCGCGATCTGCACTAGCAAAACTCCCAGCCAGGATGTTCGTGCCCTTCCAACTTAGTTGTGACCCGTCCTTCTTGTACAGGTGCCATCCTCTCCTGAAAACTTCCCATTGATCTAGGAAGATGAAGCCTCCCTCCTGGACCAGTCCTTTAGCCAAGCATTCAATTGTCCTAACTCCCTATTCTTTGCCTCACTGGCCCTAGGCACTGGGAGCAGCCCAGAGATTGCCACTCTGGAGGCCCTACTTTTTAGCCTATTTCCCAACTCCCTGAATTGCTCTCGTAGGATCCCCCTGCTCTTCCTATCTACGTTATTTGCACCAATGTGTACAATGACATCCGTTTCTTTATATTCCCCTTTTAATATGCCTCCTCTCCGCTCGGAGACATCTATGACCCCAGCACCAGGTCGGCAGACTACCATCCTGGAGTCCCTGAGAGTCATCCTCCTCCACACTATCCAAAACAATATACTTGTTTTGGAGTGGGACAACCACAGGTGACCCCTCCTCTAATTGCTCACTCCCCTCCTCTCTCACACCTGTCGCCGAGCCCTTCCTATTATGAGAGACAGCCACTGGAGTTCTCTCTGGTACATTACCCTTCTGACCTTTACTCCTCCTAAACTGTGACCCACGTGTCTTCCTCCCGATGCCCCGTTGTATCTAGTTGCCTATAACTCATGACAATTATTCTCTCATTCTCCCTGACGAGGCCAAGGTCAGCAAGCTGACCTCACTCTCATTGTCGCTACTAATTCCCTGAGACCCCGACGTTCCCTGTCCACTGTTTCCAGATTCTGATCCATTATTGGAACATTTCAGTCTGTTGTTCTCAGATTCCGATCCATTATTGGAACATCCGGGTCCATTGTTCCCAAACTCTTATTCAGTATTGGAACATTCCAGTCCATTTCTTCTCAGATTCTGATCCAGTTTTGGAAAATTACAGTCTATTGCTCTCAGATTCTGATTCATTTTTGCAACATTTCAGTCAATTGTTCTCAGATTCTGATCCATTATTTGGACATTAGTCTATTGTTCTCAGATTCTAATCCAGTGTGGGAACATTGCCGTCTCTTGTTCTCAGATTCTGATTCATGATTGGAAAATTACAGTGTATTGTTCTCAGATTCTGATTCATTATGAGAACATTTCAGTCTGTTGATCTCAGGCCCGATCCAGTATTCGCTCATTGCTCTCTATCGTTCTCAGATTCTGATCCAGTATTGGAACATTGTTCGCAGATTCTGATCCATTATTTGAAAATAGCAGCCTGTTTTTCTCAGATTCCGATCCAGTATTGGAACATTGTTCGCAGATTCTGATCCATTATTTGAAAATAGCAGCCTGTTTTTCTCAGATTCCGATCCAGTATTGGAACATTACATTGAAACATTACCAACACCATCACCAACTCACGTACTCTGACACATACACCCACACCAACATCCGTACACTCACACACACCCTCACCAACTCGCGTACACTCACACACATACAGGCGTACCAACTCGCGTACACTCTCACAAGCTCACCAACTCGCGTACACTCACACACAGACCCTCACCAAATCGCATACACACACACGATCATGTACTCACGTATGCTGACACACACACTTACCAAGTCGCGTGCACTCACACGGACACCCTCATCAACACACGTCCACTCACACAGACCCTCTCCAACTTGCGTAAGCTCACACACACAACCTCAGCAACTCGCAGACACACACACACACACACCCTCAGCATCTTGCCTACACTCAAACTCACCCCCATCAACTCGCGTACACTCACACACACTCTCACGAATTCACGTACACTCACACAAACACCCTCACAAACTCCCGTACACTTACACACAAACTCACCAACTCGCGTATACTCACACGCACCCTCACTAACTCCCATACACTCATACTCGCTCAACAACTCGCGGACAATCACACACACACACCCTCACCAATTCACGTACATACTCACAAACACCCTCACCAACTCATGTACACTCACACACAGACATTCACCAACTCGCGTACACTCACATGCACACTCAACAACCTGCGTGCCCTCACACATACACCATCACCAACTCATGTACACTCACATGCACACCCTCACCAACTCGTGTACACTCACACACACGCACACCAACTCGCGTACACACACGCTCCCGCACCAACGCACGTACACTCCAACACACCCACAACAACTCACATACACCCATACGCACACCGTCAACAACTCACGTACACTCACACACACACCCTCATCAACTCACGTACACTCACAAACACACATCCTCACCAACTCACATACACTCACACACAAACCCTCACCAACTCACGTAAACTCACACACACAAACACACATCCTCATCGACCCACGTATGCTCACAGAAACCCTCAACAACTCGCGTGCACTCACACACACACGCACTCACCAACTCATGTACACTCACACATGCACCCTCACCAACTCATCAATACTCAAACACATACCCTCTCCAACTCGCATACACTCATACACGCACCCTCACCAACTCATGTACACTCAAACTAACCCTCACCAACTCACGTACACTCAGACACAACCTCACCATCTAGCGTACACTCACACACCCTCACCAGCTCGTGTACGCTCACACACACTCATCAACTCGCGTACACAGACACACACACACACACAACCTCACTAACTCACGTACCCTCACACACACATTCACCAACTCATGTACACTCACATGCACACCCTCACCAACTCGTGTGCACACACACACACCCTCACCAACTCGCGTACACTCACACACACTCTTTCACCAACTCACGTACACTCAAACACACCCCCATCAATTCACGTACGCTCACTCAAAGACCCAGATCAACTCACATACACTCATACATACACCCTCACCAACTCGCCTACACACACACACCCTCGCCAAATTGCGTACACACGCGGACCCTCACCAACTCATGTACACCCACACACACACCCTCATCAACTCGCGTACACCGACACACATGCCCTCACCAATTCACAAACAATCACACAGATATCCTCACTAACTCACGTACAGCCACACACATACCCTCACCAACTCGCGTACACTCACACACACACACACGCTTACTAACTCATGTACACTCACACACACCCTCACAAACTCACGGACACTGACACACACACCCTCACCAACTCACGTACAGTCACACACAAGCCTTCACCAACTCGTGTACACTCACGCACACACCCTCACCAACTCACGGACAATCACACACACACCCTCACCAACTCATGTACTCTCGCACACACATACCCTCACCAACTTGTGAACACACACACACCCTCAGCAACTCACGTACACTCACAGACACAACCTCACCAATTCATGTACACTCACACACACAGTCACCAACTCACTTCCACTCACACACACCAACTCGCGTACACTGACACTGACCCTCACCAACTCACGTACACTCCCGCACGTACACTCTCCCGCACACCCATTTACACAATATTACACACTCATACATTGTCTCACACACACTTACACAAAATCACTCTCTCACATCACTCGCACGCACTCACAAATGCACGTTCAGGTATTTGCATATACTTACTCTCCCAAACACACACTTTCTCACACACTCTCACACAAACACACACGCACATTCTCCTGTACGGACACTAACCTACATGCACACAATTACAAGCTGTCTCCCGAACACACGCTAACATACAGGCACACTCTAAGCGTCAATCTTTCATGACAAAAGCACCCACAAACACAGGCACGATCAAGCAGTCTCGGACTGGACACAATCCACATGCCCTCTGTATCTCTGTGTACCCTCACACACTCCCACACTCTTGTTCCCTCTGTCACACTCCCTCTCTTTGATATATTGCATGCACTGACACACACAAAAACACACATGAAATCTCACACACTTGCACACTCACACGCTTGCACACTCACATTTCTCACGCACTGTTTCACACAATCCCTGTGTAATATTCACTCCCTCCCTCACACTTTCATCTCACAAACTCACACTTCCACTCACTCCCTCCCTCTCCCCCTCAACATACCTTCTCTCAGACCATTTCCTATCACCGTCTCTTCTCTCCCCACCTCTCATCCCTTCTCTTTTTCTGACCCCACTTCTGACTCTCTCACCCCACCAAATTCTCTCCCTCAGCGCATCTCTGCTCTGTGTCTCTCACTCTCTCAGTCCATACGCACACCTCTCTGTCTCATTCGCATTGCATCTCCCACTCACCTCAGTTGTCTTCCTCGATCTCTCACCCACTCTGTATTCATCACTCTCTCCACCCGTTTGTCTCCCTCTCTCTCACCACAGTTCCCTCTTTCCTGTTGGACATTCTCCTCCATTTATCTTGCCAATGTCATCACATCTTGTCTAAAGTGTGTGATTTAGAACAGGACACAATACTCCAGCTGACCCATTTAATGTGAACACAGCACTGGGTCATTTATGATGGAGCTGTCTTCCTCTAAGTTTAAGTTACTATAATGAACACCATTCCTCTCACAATATCTGCTTCCCCATAATTCCTTCCACATTAGCAGGTCCTCTCTCTCTCTCTCTCTCTCTCCACATCTGGACACATTTCTTTCCCAGTATAAGGTTGTGTATCAGATGTGGGGCCTGTATCAGTTGGTGTCTGTGCATTACTTGTCAAAGTTAAATCTGCATATTTACTGCTCTGAGAAATGATGTGTTTGTATCTGCTGCAGGGTCTGATTTTCCTGAGACTTCACACTGTTTCCAACTGTTTTCACAGTTTTCTCAATTTGAGGAGCTGCATTAGATTAAGAGGTAAAATAGTTTCATTTGCAGGCTAAATAGTTCCAGATCATTCATTAACATAATTTTGCAATCTATGCTCACCCATAACCCACTTAATTCACATCACTGAATGTCCACAGTTTAATACCACACAGAGAGAGACACGGTGAGATTTGAAACTTAATTCCTGAAATGTCACAGTACAGTGACAGATATCACTGAAACAATGTGAGATCTAGAGATGGGACTGATGGTGTTTGAGTGGACAGCATCTTTCCATATGTTATTAGATGATAAATGTGATTAACAGAATCCAGTGTTTAGAAAGAGTTATCTCTATCGAAAGATAATTATCCATCACTGAACTCAATGTCGCAATCCGTTTGTTCAAGTATTTTGAAAAAATCTTGTTGCAACAAGAATCAGAGGTTAATCTGCAGTCTATAAATTAAAGTCTTTGGGAATGTGTAACCTCAGAGTGTAAGACAGAGAGAAACTGCCAGCAGCACGAAGAGGCACATCACTCCATACTGAAGATGCATCGTCCAATCGAATTGGCTGAGAAAATATTTTACCCAATCACTGCCATTATTGGTGTCCCTGGTGAGTGACTCGAACCATTGAGGTTGTGTAAACCTGTGTGTGAGCGGCTCTCTGATTTTAAACTCTGAATGTAAATGCTCCATGCTGATCTCATTGTCACTGTTATATAGAGACCAGGTGAAAGATGTAATTCACTTAAATAAAATTACTTGAAATTTCGCTGGTTTTAATCCTTTTCATCAACTGACACAAGTCTGCATGTAATTCATAGGCCCAGTAATCAATGAAGTTATTGTATTTAGTGGAATCTTGCGTATTGTTAGATTGGATTTTAGTGAAAGTGATCGTTCTGAAATAACATTTAGTGGGAGTTAAGAATAAAATTCACATTTGATTGTGGATCAATAACCAGAGTGGAATATCTGACACAAGTTAACAAGTATTGCAGGATATAGTTATTCGTGTAGAGCTGTCCTCATTCTGTTTTTTATTCCACCAGAGTGGAATATCTGGTTTCAGTATCCATTATTTTCTGGCACTATCTATCCATGTTGAATTGTAATTTGTTTGGAAAAAAGTACTGGATTGAAATAAGTTGGTTTAATTTCAATTGTTTATATTTTTATTCGGCGAGTGAGATCTCCATTCCACGGAGCTGCCTCTGTCTTTAATCTTTGGAATAGCTTGGAAATAGGAAGAGACTGGCTTCGTTCTAATGATATTTCTTGGTCAGTGTGTGATGTGAAATTTCTCCATAGCTCTGTTATGTATTGGAAAGAAACAGGTGTCAGCCAGTTCCTGATATGTAAACAACCGAATAACAAACACGCAATATTCTGTGATTTGTATTTTGAAAATATTGTGATTTGTTCCCATTTTTATTAATGTCTAAATGAGCTCCAATGTTTTCTTTTCCGGATTGTTAAGGTTATGTCTAAACTGTGTTGCTTCTTTAAGCGATTTGTGAATCTGATCACCTGAACTCCTCGAAAGCGTTCAGACATTTGAAATGTAAAGAGTGATTGGGAAAATTATTGTTCCGATCAGAATACAGAACCTGACACTGAGCTGTGGTGAAATTAATTTCCAATTCGAATACCCAATTTGCAAGTTTACAATTTATTATTAATGTGTTATTGTGTTTAGTTGTATTCTTCCATTCTGCTCATTCTCATTCTGAGGTTGGATTGGTTTGGAAATTTCGAAACTATAATTTTGCTTCCCAATGACATATTCCTGGAATAAATGGTGAAGGAAAGTGATCCCAGCACTAATCCTTCTGGATAACCACTTCATACCATCCAGCAATCAGAGTAAATCCCTTTGAATCCTACTCCTTGTGTTCGGTCTTTACAACCAGTTTGTTGTCCATTCTCCTGCTTGTCCTCTGACTCCATTTGCTCTGAGATTACACAAGTCTCTGAAGTGTTAACTTACTGAAGGCATTTAGAATCTCAAAGTGTCTGACATCAATCACATTAATCGCCTCTTTTATTCCTCATAGTTGTTAAATTAATTCAATGGACTCTGCCAAGAATTATCTTAATTTCGGAATGTGTACTGACTGCTCTTTATCACAGCCCATTTTATTCTGTTGCAGTTAATTCATTTGTTTATGTTCTTGCTGTTAGGGTTGTGACTGGATGATTGTTCTTCAGATTTTTTATTTCTTTTCTGTTTAAACACAAGAACAACATAAACCGTCTCTTCTTTTCCAATCCAGTGTGTAACTATTGATGATCAGATGGTTAAGAAGGCAGACATCATCGTTGTCTTTATGAGCTGAGGTGGAGAAGATAGGAGCAGGGAGCTGTGTACAATGCTCGTTTGGCCTCAGCAAGAGTAATGTGAGGAGTTCTGGTGGCCTCACTAGGAGGAGGATGTGATTGCTCAGGAAGGAACGCAAAGGAGATTCACCAGGATGTTGCTTGGCAGCAGTGTGTCTGCAGTGAAGACAGGCTGGTTGGGCAGGGGTTGATTTCCACAGAACAGTGAAGGCGGAGCGTGTACATCATTGAGGTGTAGAAAATTAGAAGGGACATTTAGATAGGATTGTTAAGAAGGAACTATTTCCCGTGAGCAGAGAATTCAATATACACTTTGCATAGATTCAGGTCAGCAGCAGGAAGGGTAGAGGGTTTCTGAGGAAAATGAAATGTTTCTGGATTTTTTCTGAAATCCTGCTGGTCACCCTACACAGCAAGATCCCACACATGCCCTGCAATTTGGTAGTAACCAGATAGAAAGCAAAACTGTAGATGTTAATTAATGAAAGGGTAAAACACAACAACACAGACGCACCCTCAGTTACACAGTGCTGTTTACAAATCCAACCTTTTGGAAGGTTGTGAGTGAAGTTCTTTCCCCATATTCAGCAGCGGATGACCAATGGATTAAACAAAGAAACAGAGAAAAACTACAGCACAAACACGCCCTGAGGCCCACAAGTTGTGCCGAACACATTCTTATCTTCTAGACTTACCTATAACCCTCCATCCTATTAAGCTCCATGTACTCATCCAGGAGTCTCTTAAAATACGCTATTGCGTTCGCCTCCACCACCCCTGACGGCAGCCGATTCCACTCGCCCCCCACCATCTGTGTGAAAAACTTACCCCGAACATCTCCCCTGTACCTACCCCACAGCACCATAAACCTGTGTCCTCTCGGAGCAGACATTTCCACCCTGGGAAAAAGCCTCTGATAGTCCACCCGATCTATGCCTCTCAACATCTTATACATCTCGACTAGGTCTCCTGTCGTCCTTCATCTCTCTAAGGAGAAAAGACCGAGCTCCCTCAGCCTATCCTCATTACGCATGCCACCCAATTCAGGCAACTTCCTTGTAAATGTCCTCTGCAACATTTCAATCTTTTCCACATCCTTCCGATAGTGAGGCGACCAGAACTGAGCACAGTACTCCAAGTGGGGTCTGACGAGGGTCTTATATAGCTGCATCATTATCCCCGGACTCCGAAACTCAATCCCTCGATTGATAAAGGCCAGCACACCATACGCATTCGTAACCACCTCCTCCACCTGTGGGGCCGATTTCAGAGTCCTATGGACCCGTACCCCAAGGTCCTTCTGATCCTCTACCGTACTAAGAGTCTTTCCCTTTATATTGTACTCCTTAATCCCATTTGTCCTACCAAAATGGACCACGATGCATTTATCTGGGTTGAACTCCATCTGCCACTTCTCCGCCCAGTCTTGCATCCTATTTGTGTCCCTCTGTAACTTCTGACATCCCTCCAGACTATCCACAACCCCACCAACCTTCGTGTCGTCGGCAAACTTACCAACCCATCCCTCCGCTTCCTCATCCAGGTCATTTATGAAAATGACAAGCAGCAAGGGTCCCAGAACAGATCCCTGGGGCACACCACTGGTGACCGACCTCCACTTAGTAAAAGACCTATCTGTAACTACTCTCTGCCTTCTTTGGGCAAGCCAGTTCTGGATCCACCAGGCAGCAGCCCCTTGGATCCCATGCCCTCTCACCATTTGCAGAAGCCTTGCAACGGGGTACCTTATCGAACGCCTTGCTAAAATCCATATCAACCACATCTACCGCTTTCCCTTCGTCAATGTGTTTTGTCACATTTTCGAAGAACTCCACCAGGCTCGTAAGGCACGACCTGCCCTTGACAAAGCCATGCTAAATATTCTTGAGCAGACTAAACCTCTCTAAATGCTCATATATCCTGTCCCTCAGGATCTTCTCCATCAGTTTACCAACCACTGGGGTGAGACTCATCGGTCGCTAATTACCTGGGCTATCCCTATTCCCCTTCTTGAAAATAGGAACCACATCCGCAATCCTCCAATCCTCCGGCACCTCTCCTGTCTCCATCGACGACGCAAAGATCATCGCCAGAGGCTCTGCAATCTCTTCCCTCGCCTCCCACAGCAACCTGGGGTACATCCCATCCGGACCCGGCGACGTAACTATCTTGATGCCATTCAAAGATTCCAGCACAACCTCTTTCTTTAAGTCCACATACTCAATCCTTTCAGTCCACCGCACGTCTGCAGTACATCCAACCAGGTCCTTCTCCTCTGTGAAAACCGAGGCAAAATACTCATTGAGCACGTCTGCCATTTCTACTGGTTCCATAGAGTTTTCCCGCCTTCACCTTTTATAGGCCCTATTCCGTCACGTCTCATCCTTTTACCCTTCACATATTTATAGAACGCCTCATGGTTCTCCTTAATCCTACCTGCCAGGTCCTTCTCGTGACCCCTTCTGGCTCTCCTAATTTCGTTCTTTAGTCCCTTCCTACAAGCCGTATACTCTTCTAAATCCCTATCTTCGCCAAGCTCTCTGAGCCTTTTGTAAGCTTTCCTTTTCTTCTCGACTAGGTCCCGCACAGCTTTCGTGCACCACGGTTCCTTTAACAAACCAACACCTCCCTGTCTGCTCGGAACGTTGTCCTGTAGAACTCTATGGTAGTCATGATGTGGAGATGCCGGCGTTGGACTGGGGTAAACATAGTAAGAAGTTTAACAAAACCAGGTGAAAGTCCAACAGGTTTATTTGGTAGCAAAGGCCACACAAGCTTTCGAAACTCCAAGCCCCTTCTTCAGGTGAGTGGGAATTCTGTTCACAAACAGGGCATAAGACATCTTTATATTCCCTGTTTTGAACAAAATTCCCACTCACCTGAAGAAGGGGCTTGGAGCTCAGAAAGCTTGTGTGGCTTTTGCTACCAAATAAACCTGTTGGACTTTAACCTGGTGTTGTTAAACGTCTTACTCTGTAGAACTCGAGATAGACATTCCTTGAAAAACTGCCACCTCTCTTCAGTACATTTCCCCCAGAATACCTCTTTCCAATTTACTCCTCTAATTTGCTGTCTGTTGTCTTCTTATTTCCCCTTACTCCATATAAACACTTTCCTAGCTTGCCTTATCCTCTATTTTTCCCCTGCAAGCCTTAAGGAGATAAAGTTGTGATCGCTATCCCCAAGATGCTCTCCCACTGAGAGATCTGACACCTGTCCAGGTTCATTGGTCAATTTCAGATCAAGTACAGCATCTCCACTTGTAGGCTTGTCCACATGCTGTGTCAGGAAACCCTCCTGACCACACCCAATGAACTCTTCCCCATCCAATCCCCTTGTCCTAGGGATATTCCAATCTATGTTTGGGAAATTAAAGTCTCCCATAACAACAACTCTGCTATTCCTGCATCTCTCCAGGATATGTTTCCCTATCTGCTCCTCCAACTCCCTGTTACTATTGGGCGGCCTATAGAAAACGCCCAGCAAAGTGACCGGTCCCTTCCCACTCCGAACTTCCAACCACAGAGACTTGGTGGACAATCCCTCCACAGCACATACCTTCTCTACAGCTGTGACACTATCCTTGATCAGCAATGCCTCTCCACCCCCTCTCTTGCCTCCCTACCTGTCCTTCCTGAAACATCTGAATCCCGGCACCTGGAGTGTCCAGTCCTGTCCCTGAGACATCCAAGTCTCCGTAATGGCCACCACATCATACTTCCAGGCATCAAAGAACAAAGAACAAAGAACAGTACAGCACAGGAAACAGGCCCTTCGGCCCTCCAAGCCTGTGCCGCTCCTTGGTCCAACTAGACCAATCGTTTGTATCCCTCCATTCCCAGGCTGCTCATGTGACTATCCAGGTAAATCTTAAACGATGTCAGCGTGCCTGCCTCCACCACCCTACTTGGCAGCGCATTCCAGGCCCCCACCAGATCAGAGCCTCTGGCTCTGATCTTCAGGTCGTCGTTGGCCTCTGGTATAGTACCAGAAGATTGGAGGTTAGCGAATGTTGTCCCATTGTTTAAGAAGGGGAACAGAGACTTCCCCGGGAATTATAGACCGGTGAGTCTCACTTCTGTTGTCGGCAAGATGTTGGAAAAAATTATAAGGGATAGGATTTATAGTTATTTGGAGAGTAATGAATTGATAGGTGATAGTCAGCATGGTTTTGTGGCAGGTAGGTCGTGCCTTACTAACCTTATTGAGTTTTTTGAGAAAGTGACCAAGGAGGTGGATGGGGGCAAGGCAGTGGACGTGGTATATATGGATTTTAGTAAGGCGTTTGATAAGGTTCACCATGGTAGGCTTCTGCAGAAAATGCAGATGTATGGGATTGGGGGTGATCTAGGAAATTGGATCAGGAATTGGCTAGCGGATAGGAAACAGAGGGTGGTGGTTGATAGTAAATATTCATCATGGAGTGCGGTTACAAGTGGTGTACCTCAGGGATCTGTTTTGGGGCCACTGCTGTTTGTAATATTTATTAATGATCTGGATGAGGGTATAGTTGGGTGGATTAGCAAATTTGCTGATGACACCAAAGTCGGTGGTGTGGTAGACAGTGAGGAAGGGTGTCGTAGTTTGCAGGAAGACTTAGACAGGTTGCAAAGTTGGGCCGAGAGGTGGCGGATGGAGTTTAATGCGGAGAAGTGTGAGGTAATTCACTTTGGTAGGAATAACAGATGTGTTGAGTATAGGGCTAACGGGAGGACTTTGAATAGTGTGGAGGAGCAGAGGGATCTAGGTGTATGTGTGCATAGATCCCTGAAAGTTGGGAATCAAGTAGATAAGGTTGTTAAGAAGGCATATGGTGTCTTGGCGTTTATTGGTAGGGGGATTGAATTTAGGAGTCGTAGCGTTATGTTGCAACTGTACACAACTCTGGTGCGGCCGCACTTGGAGTACTGTGTGCAGTTCTGGTCCCCACATTACAGGAAGGATGTGGAGGCTTTGGAGAGGGTGCAGAGGAGGTTTACCAGGATGTTGCCTGGTATGGAGGGGAGATCCTATGAGGAGAGGCTGAGGGATTTGGGATTGTTTTCGCTGGAAAGGCGGCGGCTAAGAGGGGATCTTATTGAAACATATAAGATGATTAGAGGTTTAGATAGGGTGGATAGTGATAGCCTTTTTCCTCTGATGGAGAAATCCAGCACGAGGGGGCATGGCTTTAAATTGAGGGGGGGTAGTTATAGAACCGATGTCAGGGGTAGGTTCTTTACCCAGAGGGTGGTGAGGGATTGGAATGCCCTGCCAGCATCAGTAGTAAATGCGCCTAGTTTGGGGGCGTTTAAGAGATCCGTAGATAGGTTCATGGACGAAAAGAAATTGGTTTAGGTTGGAGGGTCACAGTTTTTTTTTTAACTGGTCGGTGCAACATCGTGGGCCGAAGGGCCTGTTCTGCGCTGTAATGTTCTATGTTCTATGTTCTACCACCCTCTGTGTAAAAAACGTCCCTCTGATGTCTGAGTTATACTTCGCCCCTCTCAGCTTGAGCCCGTGACCCCTCGTGATCGTCACCTCCGACCTGGGAAAAAGCTTCCCACTGTTCACCCTATCTATACCCTTCATAATCTTGTATACCTCTATTAGATGTCCCCTCATTCTCCGTCTTTCCAAGGAGAACAACCCCAGTCTACCCAATCTCTCCTCATAGCTAAGACCCTCCATACCAGGCAAAATCCTGGTAAACCTTCTCTGCACTCTCTCTAATGCCTCCACGTCCTTCTGGTAGTGCGGCGACCAGAACTGGACGCAGTAAAATGCGGCCTAACCAGCGTTCTATACAGCTGCATCATCAGACTCCAGCTTTTATACTCTATACCCCGTCCTATAAAGGCAAGCATACCATATGCCTTCTTCACCACCTTCTCCACCTGTGTTGCCACCTTCAAGGATTTGTGGACTTGCACACCTAGGTCCCTCTGTGTTTCTATACTCCTGATGACTCTGCCATTTATTGCATAACTCCTCCCTACATTATTTCTTCCAAAATGCATCACTTCGCATTTATCCGGATTAAATTCCATCTGCCACCTCTCCGCCCAATTTTCCAGCCTATCTATATCCTGCTGTATTGCCCGACAATGCTCTTCGCTATCCGCAATTCCAGCCATCTTTGTGTCATCCGCAAACTTGCTGATTACACGAGTTACACCTTCTTCCAAATCATTTATATATATCACAAATAGCAGAGGTCCCAGTACAGAGCCCTGCGGAACACCACTGGTCACAGACCTCCAGCCGGAAAAAGACCCTTCGACCACTAACTCTGTCTCCTAAGGCCAAGCCAGTTCTCCACCCATCGAGCCACTTCTCCTTGTATCCCATGAGCCTTAACCTTCTTAACCAACCTGCCATGTGGGACTTTGTCAAATGCCTTACTGAAATCCATTTCGACGACATCCACGGCCCTTCCTTCATCAACCGTTTTTGTCACTTCCTCAAAAAACTCCACCAAATTTGTAAGGCACGACCTCCCTCTTACAAAACCATGCTGTCTGTCACTAATGAGATTGTTCCGTTCTAAATGCACATACATCCTGTCTCTAAGAATCCTCTCCAACAACTTCCCTACCACGGACGTCAAGCTCACCGGCCTATAATTTCCTGGGTTATCCCTGCTACCCTTCTTAAACAACGGGACCACATTCGCTATCCTCCAATCCTCAGGGACCTCACCCGTGTCCAAAGAAGCGACAAAGATTTCCGTCAGAGGCCCAGCAATTTCCTCTCTCGTCTCGCTGAGCAGTCGAGGATAGATGCCATCAGGCCCTGGGGCTTTGTCAGTTTTAATGTTCCCTAAAAAACCTAACACTTCCTCTCTCGTAATGGAGATTTTCTCTAACGGGTCAACACCTCCCTCCGAGACACTCCCGGTTAACACGCCCCTCTCCTCCGTGAATACCGATGCAAAGTATTCATTTAGGATCTCCCCTATTCCCATGGGTTCTAAGCATAATTCCCCTCCTTTGTCCCTGAGAGGTCCGATTTTCTCCCTGACAACTCTTTTGTTCCTAACGTATGAATAGAATGCCTTAGGATTCTCCTTAATCCTGCCTGCCAAGAACATCTCGTGCCCTCTTTTTGCCCTTCTAACTCCCCGTTTGAGATCTTTCCTACTCTCTCTGTATTCCTCCAGAGCTCCATCTGTTTTCAGTTGCCTGGACTTAACGTACGCCTCCCTTTTCATTTTAATCAGATCCTCAATTTCCCTGGTTATCCACGGCTCTCGAATCCTACCTTTCCTATCTTTCCTTTTTACAGGCACATGCCTATCCTGCAGCCTTATCAATAGTTCCTTAAAAGACTCCCACATTCCAGACGCGGACTTACCCTCGAACATCCTCTCCCAATCAACATCCACCAATTCCTGCCTAATCCGGCTATCGTCAGCCTTCCCCAATTTAGCACCCTGCCCGTAGGACAGCACTCATCCTTGTCCATTACTATCCTAAAGTTAACAGAGTTGTGGTCACTATTTGCCACATGTTCCCCTACCGAAACTTTGACGACCTGACCGGGCTCATTTCCCAGAACGAGGTCCAGTATAGCCCCCTCTCTAGTCGGGCTATCTACATACTGTTCCAAAGAACCTTCCAGTACGCATTTTACAAATTCCTCCCCGTCCGGTCCCCCAGCTCTAAGCACTTTCCAGTCTGTGCCAGGGAAATTAAAGTCCCCCACTACAACAACCCTATTTTTTCTGCACCTATCCAGAATCTCCTGACATATCCTTTCCTCCACTTCCCGTGGGCTGTTGGGTGGTCTGTAGTACACCCCCAGCATAGTGACTGCACCCTTCCTGTTTCTGAGTTCCACCCAAAGCGACTCAGTACATGACCCCTCTAAGTTGTCTACCCTCTGCACCGCGGTAATATGCTCCTTAACTAATATCGCTACTCCCCCACCTTTTTTAGCCCCTCCTCTGTCTCGCCTAAAACACTGATACCCCGGAATATTCAGCTGCCAGTCCTGTCCTTCTTTTAACCAAGTTTCCATCACCGCAACCACATCCAAATTCCGCACAAGCATTAAGGCCCTAAGTTCGTCTGTTTTACCCGTTACACTCCTCGCATTGAAGCAGATGCACTCCAGACCTCCAGGCCCAGTCAGGGCCTCCTCCTCCAGAGTGCTCCTCTTCTTAGCTAGCCTTGCCCTGGCCCCCAGCTCGACCCAGCCTCAGTATTTACTGACCTCCTGTTTTGTTCCCCACCCCCCTGCCACACTAGTTTAAATCCTGCCGAAACACTCGAGCAAAACTCCCAGCCAGGATATTTGCTCCCTTCCAGTTAAGGTGTAACCCATCCTTTCTGTACAGTTGCCATCCTGACTTGTAGATTTCCCAGTTATCTATGAATTTAAAACCCTCCCTCTTGCACCAGTCCTTTAGCAACGCGTTCAACTGTAGAATCTCCCTGTTCCGAGCCTCACTTACACTAGGCACCGGGAGCAGTCCAGAGATTGCTACACTGGAGGTCTTACTTTTTAGCCTAGCACCCAACTGCCTGAATTTCTTTCGTATGACCCCCCTGCTCTTCCTACCTACATCATTTCCCCCAATGTGTACAATCACATCCGTTTGACTACCTTCCTTTTTAAATATGCTTCCTACCCTCTCGGAGACATCCAGTACCCCGGCACCAGGGAGGCAGACTACCATCCTGGATTCTCGTTCACTCCCACAGAACCGCCTGTCCGTGCCTCTAACTATTGCGTCCCCCACAACTATCGCTCTCCTAAACCCCTTCTTTCCCTTCCGGACCCCTGAGCCTGTCTCCGTGGAGGCGATCTGGTCCTCGTGGCTTACCCCTGGAGGGTCATCCCCCTCCACAGAATCCAAAACAATATACCTATTGTGGAGGGGGACAGCCACAGAGGATCCCTCCACAGACTGCTCACTCCCTTCCCTTCTCCCATCTGTTGCCCATCCCTTTCTCTTATGGGAGACTGCCACTGGGGTGCTTTCTGGCACATCACCCTTCTGACTATTACCCCTCCTAACCGTGACCCACGTGTCTTCCTTCCGAGACCCTGGTGTCACTACCTGACTATAACTTTTATCTATGACTCTCTCATTTTCCCTAACTAAACTGATTTCATCGAGCCTCAGCTCCAGCTCCCTTACACGATCCTTCAGGAGATGCAGTTCCACACATCTGGCACAGATATGGACTTCCGGGAGGCAAGTTGTCTCCAGGAACTCCCACATCCCACACCGAATGCAGTATACTGGCATCCCACTCATACCAGCCATGTCGTTTTTAGTTTTGGGGATAAAACAAAAAGGGGGTGTAACCGAAGAAAAACAAACAAACAACCTTCCTCGCCGAAGCCCTGTGAGCCAAAGCCCTTTTAGCTCTCACTCTGTCCCCTGCTCACTCCGCTGCCCGCTAACGACGCTGCCCGCTCAAAGGTGCGGCCTACTTTTAAACCCTCCAAAATCTTCCCAGGCTGCTGCTGGGCCTATTTCCTGTTTAGAAAAAAAACCTCCGATTTTTTTCACTAATTTAACTGAAAAATAATTAAATAAATTATTGACTGAAAAATAATTAAATAAATTAGTGACTGAAAAATAATTAAATAAATTAGATCACATCGATCCACGCTCTGTGCTCGTCACCTTTATTCACTATGCTCCTGGCATTAAAGTAAACACATCTCAATCCTTTGGTCTGAGTTCTCCCGTTCTCTATTCCCTGTCCATCCGCTCGCTTGCACCGACTATAACCCTTCTCTGTTTGCGAGCTACCTTCCTCACTCTCAGTCACCTCATTTTGAGCCCCTCCCCCCAACCTATCTAGTTGAAACTCTCCCCAGCAGCCATAGCCAACCTTCCTTCCAGGATATTGGTCCCCCTGGAATTCAAGTGCCACCCGTTCATTGTGTACAGATCACAACTGCCCCTGAAGAGTTCCCAATGGTCCACGAACTGGAATCCCTGCCCCCTGCACCAGTCCCGCAGCCACACATTCATCCTCCACCTCACTCCATTAATGTCCTCAACGTCCCGTGGCACAGGCAGCAATCTTGAGATTACTACCTTTGCTTTCCTCCTCCTCAGCTGTTTCCCTAATTCCCTATGCTCTCTTTTCACGACCCCTTCCCCCTTGCTACCCACATCAGCGGTACCAATATGTACCGCTACCTTCGGCTCCTCTCCCTCCCACCTCAGGATTTCTGGGACTCGACCAGCGACATTCTGCATCCCAGCCCCAGGGAGGCAGACCACCATGCGAGACTCCCGCCTGCCTCCGCAAAATCGCCTGTTCGTCCCCCTGACAGTCGAGTCCCCGATTAATACTGCCTTACTCCTCTTTTCTTTGACCCTCTGAGTTACAGAGCCGGACTCCACCCCGGAGACACGGCCCCTGCTGCTTCCCCCAGATGGGCTGTCCCCCCCCAACAGTACTCAGGCAGGAGTATTTCTTGTGCAGGGGCACACCCACCGGGGTGCTCTCAATCACCCGAGCTTTACCCTTCCTGGCCGTCACCCACTTGGCCTCCTCCCGTCGCCCTGGTGTGACGACCTGATGATAGCTCTTGTCCATCACCACCTCATTCTCCCTTAACAGCCTAAGATCCCCAAGCTGGTGTTCCAGTCCCTAACACGGTCCCTCAGGAACCGCAGCTCGACACACCCCTCACAGATGTGGATGTCCGGAAGGCCAGGTGCTTCCAGGACCTCCCACATACTGCACTGCGAACAACACACTGGCTTAACACTCATATTTCACGCTTTCTATCAAGGTACACAGAGAAAAGTAAATTAGAAAAGGAAAAGAAAAGCTCAGGCCTGCTCGCCCTTTCCCCCGAGGCCCTGTGAGCCAAAGCCCTTACAGCTCTCACTCTACTCCCTGCTCACTCTGCTGCCCGCTCCCGACGCTGCCCACTCAAACGTGAGGCCTGCTTTTAAACCCTCCAAAAACCTTCCCAGGTTTCTCCCAGGATTGATCAAGAAAGTAAAAATAGATCATGAAAGTTGGCTAGCGGGGAACAGAACAAATTAAATCATACGCTGCTTCGATCTTCACAAAGGAAGACATAGAAATCATAGAAGAAATCATAGAAATCCTACAGTGCAGAAGGAGGCCATTCGGCCCATCGAGTCTGCCCCGACCATAATCCCACCCAGGCCCTTCCAAAATATCCCTACACATTTTTGCCTCTAATCTCTCTAATCTCCGCATCCCAGGACAGTAAGGAGCAATTTTGGCATGGCCAATCAACCTAACCCACACATCTTTAGACTGTGGGAGGAAACCGGAGCACCCGGAGGAAACCCACGCAACACGAGGAGAATGTGCAAACTCCACACATAGAAAGCCACAGCACAAACAGGCCCTTCGGCCCACAAGTTGCGCTGATCATATCCCTACCTCTAGGCCTATCTATAGCCCTCAATCCCATTAAATCCCATGTACTCATCCAGAAGTCTCTTAAAAGACCCCAACGAGTTTGCCTCCACCACCACCGACGTCAGCCGATTCCACTCACCCACCACCCTCTGAGTGAAAAACTTACACCTGACATCTCCTCTGTACCTACCCCCCAGCACCTTAAACCTGTGTCCTCTCGTAGCAACCATTTCAGCCCTTGGAAATAGCCTCTGAGAGTCTACCCTATCCAGACCTCTCAACATCTTGTAAATCTCTATCAGGTCACCTCTCATCCTTCGTCTCTCCAGGGAGAAGAGACCAAGCTCCCTCAACCTATCCTCATGAGGCATGCCCCCCAATCCAGGCAACATCCTTGTAAATCTCCTCTGCACCCTTTCAATGGCTTCAACATCTTTCCTGTAATGAGGTGACCAGAACTGCGCGCAGTACTCCAAGTGGGGTCTAACCAGGGTCCTATAAAGCTGCAGCATTATCTCCCGACTCCCAAACTCAATCTCTCGATTAATGAAGGCTAGTACGCCGTACGCCTTCTTGATCGCATCCTCCACCTGCGAGGCCGATTTCAGAGTCCTATGGACCCGGACCCCAAGGTCTTTCTGATCATCTACACTGCTAAGAATGGTACCCTTCATATTATACTGCTGCTTCATCCCATTGGATCTGCCAAAATGGATCACTACACACTTATCCGGGTTGAAGTCCATCTGCCACTTCTCCGCCCAGTCTTGCATTCTATCTATGTCTCGCTGCAACACAGTCAGTGACCCAAGCCGGGAATCGAACCTAGGTCCCTGGAGCTGTGAAGCAGCAGTGCTAACGACTGTGCTACCGTGCCGCCCCTGAATCAAGTACCAGGTATTCTGAAAGGAAACAAGTTTTAGTGAGGAGCTGAAGGAAATTTGCATTCGTACAGAAATGGGGAAATTGATGGGTTGAAGGTGGAGAAAGCTCCAGGTCCTGATCATCCCAGAATACTTGAGGAAGTGGTCCTGGGAATAGTAGATCCAGTCGTGGTCATATTCCAAAATCATTTGATTCTGTAATGCTTCCTACACATTGGAGGTTAGCTAATGGAAGCCCCCTATTCAGACAGGCAGGAAGAGAGAAAACAGGGAGCTATAGCCCAGTGAGCCTAACGTCGGCACTGGGGAGGTTGCAAGTGTAAATTTTCAAGGATACCATAAATCGGCATTTGGAAAGCAATGGCATTATCAGACAAACTCAACATGCATTTCCAAAAAGGAAATTATGATTGGAATATCTTGGAATTGTTTGAGAATGGAACTAGTAGAGTTGACCGAGGGGAAGCAGTGGATGTGGTTTATTTAATCTTCCAGATGGGGGAAATGAATGCATCATCTCCAAATTTTCAGATTATACAAAGTTGGGTGGGAGGCTGAGCTGTGAGGAGGTTGCAGAGAATATTCAGTGTGATTTGGACAGGCTGAGGGTGTGGTTCTACGCAAGGCAGATGCAGTTTGATGTGGATCACTGTGAGGATACCGACTCTGGTAGCAATATTAGGAAGACAAGTTATTACTTGAATCGGTGTAAATTGAGAGAGGTGGTTACTTAGCAAAACTTCGGTCTCCTCGTGCATCATTCACTGCCAGTAACTAGGTAGGTACAGCAGTAATGAAGCTGAATAGCCTGTTGGCTTTCACAGCGAGAGGATTTCTACATAGGGAGGGATGATTTGCTGCAGTTGTGTAGAGCATTGATAAGGCGACACCTGGAGATGTTTGTATTGATTCGAGGTCCTTATCTGAGGACAATGTCTTCGCTGTGGAGGGAGTACAGCAAAGGATTACCAGGCTGATTCCTGGGATGGCAGGTCTGTCACATGAGGACAGACTAATGGGTTAGGATTACATTCAATGGAAATGTGATGAGTGACAGGGGATCTCATAGAAACTTATAAAATTCTAACAGGATTAGACATGTTCGATGCTGAAAGAATTTTCCCAATGGTGGGGAAGTCCAAAACTAGGGGGTGGCACTGCTGCCTAACAGCGGCAGGGACACGGGTTCAATTCCTGGCTTGGGTCACTGTCTGTGTGGAGATTATACATTCTCCCCGTGCCTGCGTTGGTTTCCTCTGGGTGCTCCGGTTCCCTCTCTCAGTCTGAAAGACGTGCTGGTTAGGTTCATTGTCCCAAACAGGCACCGAAGTCTGGTGACTGGGGGAATTTCACAATAGCTTCATTGCAGTGTTATTGTGAGCCTTACTTGTGACTAATAAATAAATTTTAAACCTTTTTATAGTTTGAGGATGAGGGGTAAACATTTTAGAACAGAGGTGAGGAGAAATCCGTTCACTCAGTGGGTGGTGAATGTGTGGAATACGCGACCACCGATTGTTGTTAAGGCAAACGCATTGTGATTTCAAGAAGAAATTAGATATACCTGTAGGGCCTAAAGGGATTAGGAGATACTGGGGAAATGGGGGATTAAGATTCGATGATCATCCATGATAAAAAGGAATGGCGGAGCAGGCTCCGACACATGCTTCTAGTTTATATGTTTCTCTGACTGGGGAGCGAAGTTGGTACCACACAGCAGAGGACCCCCTAACCATGTCCAACCTCGCGACAATTCCTCTTCTCATCTCTCCCTTCCTCTCTGGCTTCACTCCCTTTCTCTCCCGCTCTCTCTCTCTCTCTCTCTCTCTCTCTCGCTCTCTTCCACCCTTCCTGTTTTCTCTCTGTCTCCCTCACTGTCACACAATCTAATGAGAATGTTGGGTGAGAGAGTTGGAAAACTGACCATTGCATCCTGAGTGAAATGAATTACATTGGCTGTTACGTGTATATTTAACCATTGACCTCATAAAATCAAACACAGAAGTTGTTCGGAATTAAGCAAATCGATAAGGCATCCTGTGGACCCTGCGATTAGGCCTTGAATTGAGAGCCCACTCTCTGCCCACTGTATTCCTTTCTCTCACAAGCCACAAAATGGAGATATAGAGAGACAGTGTCATGAGATAGAGGTTGATGCCCTTTTAACAAGCCACACCGAATTCCCCAAAGAGGAACACCTTGCTTTGTAATCCGTGAAAGGTGTGTGGGAAGGTGTGAACTGTTCTTCATTAACATGCAGTGGTTAACTAACAGAACATTCTGACACTCACTTTAAGTGAACAATTAACAATTTATTCATTTACCTAATGGGGAACTTTATTTAAGGAAGTAACGTAGCGAATAAAGTAAGATTCTACCAGAATGCTGTTCAAATAAATACAAGGACCACTCATTAACAAAAAAAAACATAATTGAGTCACTCTCAAAAATGTATACAACTAGGTTTTGTGGCTTTGCAAAAGTTTTGGCATTCGTCTTTCTATTCCGCTGGCTGCATGTTCTTTCTGATTCAGATAGATTAAATGGAGAGATCTATTAAATGACATTCAAAGCTGGAGAGAGCTTCTGTTTTCCTCTCTAGGCTTTGAGAGGTGGCAGCCCTTCAGCTGAACTGCAGGCAGGCAGTTGATCTCCTGTTTGTATAACTGTGATGACCTATGAATTTTCCTGCACCAGGATTGATCTGAACATGTCCACAACAATAAATAACAATTGATAATTCCCTGACAGCTGAGTGTCTCCTTTAAACTGATAGGCTGAACTCAAAAATCAAAAGCCTGCAAAGCCTGTTATCATGGTGACACTGATGCTTGGTCTTTGCAACAAATGTTGCAGTCTGTGTACTCTGTCTGTACCTGCATTTTCAGCCTCCAAGCATTGACACAAGTTCAGCTTTAAAGGGACACAAAACCAGCTGTTAAAGGACCACACTTCGCAAACTCAGCTTCCCAACACCAGACATAGAGCGAGATCTCCGACAACCACCACCACAGCAAACTGTATTCAAATAGAACCCTGTGCATTTCATTTCACCCTCACATTTATCTCTCTGCCTCAGACACATTTTTTATTCCACAATTATACCCGCTTCAAGTTAAAGAACTCTCATTCCAGGCCATCAAGAATTATTTACAGGAATGACATTAATTTTTAATTTAATCTCACTTCCCTGATGTTAATTTATAGATTCCTGATGCAACTTGTGCATAACAAAATCCAAAGCACAGAGGCAGTTTCAAAATTCATTTCAGAGTTTATGATAATTGTTTTCTGTGTGTGTGTTTCTTATTTCAATGTACACATTAGGCTGGAATATTGGTCGCACAGTAAGATCCCACAGGCAGCAACGTGAAATTGCCTCTGCAGAAAGTGTTCATGAACTCCCTCAGTCCAATTTTTCAAGTTTATGTTTTTTTTATATTCAAGGCCTTGGCACCTTCTTTATAGTCGCTGAACTATTTTCAAAGAGGTTGATCATTGTTACAAAACAGGCAAAGGGCGCAGGACCGTGTGTGCGCAGCTGCACTGTGAAACTAATCAAATGAGACACACACCTTCCCCTGCCCCCATCCTCACACCTGCTGTGAGCACCTTCCACCACTGCAAACAACAAAAAAACCCCACGCACCTACCGCACTGAGTGTGTGCATTGTCCCAATTCTGGAGAATTCCCTTCTCTTCCCTGGAAAGATGAAACTCTCTCTTAGCACTGAGACAACCTTTTAAAATAAGTTCTGCAGCAAGGTCGCACAAGACGCAGTTAGCAGCGTGGAATACCTTTTACACCGTCTTATGGAATGTAATCCGGAAAAATGTGAGCTGATACACTTTGGAAGGAGGAATTTGATAACGAAGTACTCAATAAATGTTCGGACTCCAGGAAGATCTATGGCAGAATGTGACCTTGGCGTGTTTGACCACCGATCTTTGAAAGCGTAAGGGCATGTTACTAATTTGGTGAAAATTGCATATAGGACACTTACCTTTATCAATCGAGGCATAGATTACAAAAACAGGGGAGTAATGTTGGAGCCGTATAGAACTTTGGTGAAGCCCCAGCTGGAGTACAGTGTGCAGTTCTGGTCGCCACATTACGGGAAGGATGCGATTGCACTGGAAGGGGCGCAGAGGAGATTCACCAAGATGCTGCCTTGGTTGGAAGATCTACATTATGAAAAGACGCTGCGTGGGCTTGGGTTATTAACGTTTTAGCAGCGAAGACTGAGGGGTGACCTGTTCGAGGTGTACAAGATTATGAGGGCAATGGACAGAGTGAATAAGGAGCAGCTGTTCCCCATATCTTAAGAGTCAGTCACGAGGGTACGTCGGTTCATGCTGCGGGCAAGGATGTTTAGGTGGGAAGTGAGGAAAAACTTGTCTTTACCCAGAGTGTGGTGAGGGTCTGGGATACGCTGCCTGAGAGAGTGGTGGAGGTGGGTTGCCTCACATCCTTTAAAAGGTATCTGGATGAGCACTTGGCACAACATAACATTCAGGACTATGGGCCAAGTGCTGGTAGATGGGGTGAGGTGGGACTTCAGGTCTTTCTAATGTGTCAGTGCAGACTCGATGGGCCGAAGCGTCTCTGCTGCACGATATGATCCTATTATTCTATGCATCTCATTTTAGGTTCTCCTCATTCTCTCTCACTATTTCCTTCCCTCCATTTCTTCCATTCAGACAGAAACATTGAAATGGAGAAAGGGAGAGTTCCACAGAGAGAATCTTCTAAAGCTGAATTAAAATACCAGCCCTGCTCCACCCTGCCCACCCACTGTTCCCTCTCAGTATCTAGAGGCCGCTCAACTCCCTCTTTCAGTTTGGGAAGCGGCTGCTGATTCCTTCAGGACACTAGTTAAATCATCCCAGGCTATCTGACAGGGTTTGAGTGGAGCTGCAGCTAGTGACCACACACTGGAGACTCTCACATCCTGTCTCCCTTTCTCAAATGCTCTTCCTCGATCATCACCTCTGTTTTGAAATTCCATTCCCCTCGGGCCTCCCTCAGTCTCTGCTCCACCCCCTCCTTCCCTTTTCCCCTCCTGCCACTATCGCTCTCACTCTGTAAAGATGGCTGTTCTTATCTAGGGCCAGGTCTTTGCAACCACGCCCACCACCTCTCACTCCATCCCTCCTTCTAACTTCCTATTTCTGTTCATATCTCTGCTTCTTTCCCTTTCTTTCATGTGCACTGTGTTGAAAGGAGCGATGCAATATTTCTGAGCCACACTGCCAATAACCACAATTCATATTGCTGTGAGGAGGTGGGAAGAACCACCTTATCTGGGGGTCTCCAGTTAGGAGTCAGTACCCAGCTTCCTGTCTCTGGAGAATAGCCTCTGTCAGAGCCCTGAGATTCCTTATTTACAGAAATCAATCAATAGATCGATTAATTTATTAATTAATAACTACTGGGAGGCTCATTTTAAAAGATGCACCATAGGAATGGGCACAGCTTGTTCCCAGTTCAAAGAGGGGAGTTTATCTCTTTCTGTCACTGCGAGGATATGTAACCAAACTCATAATTCACATGGAGCTGGTGGAGGATTACACCAAGCGCGAGGCTGGGGGAATGACATGTCTTTCCCGCCCCCCCCCTCCCACTTTGTCCTCTCTGGATATGGTCACAGTGCTGCCCATGACATCAAGCTGTGCTTAAAAGCCCCACAAAGAAAGCTGGAAAGGGAGAGGGAGAGATTCTGGAGGGAGATGAACAAAAATAGGGAGAAAGCGAGATGGAGAGAGCAATACTTGGGTGAGATAGAGAGATATGGGGAGAAACATGGGGGATTTGGGGTAAAGCTGTAATGTAAATGAAGAATGGAAATGCACTGGATAAGAGAGAAATCCAGATAGAGGGCAATAAAGCTGGTCGGAGAGCAGAAGAGTTTAGCAAGAGATAGATAGGGAAGCAATTGTTCAACCAGAGCAAGGCAGAGAGGAGCGACGTGGTAAGGGATTGCCCTTTTCTCCTTACTTTCTCCTGGGGTTTCTTTCTTTTCTTCCGACTTGAAAGTGTAAAGCGGAAGTAGGCCGGCCGCGGGGTGACCTGGGAAGTGTTTTTTTTGCACACGGGAGCTTTAAAAGGCAGGCCACTCTATACCTCAGGCAACGTTGAGAGCGGGCGTGGAGTGAGATGGGGCAGCATGAAGGCTGAAGGGCTTTGGCTCAACGGGCTTCGGTGTAAACAGGCAGAGGCAGGGAAGGTTCTTCGTTATTCCAGTAATTTAAATAAAGGGGTCATTATGAGTGAGAGGCCAGTTTGTTGCATTCGGTGTCGGATGTGGGAGTTCATGGAGTCGCCTAGCCTCCCGGAAGTCCATATCTGCGCCAGGTGCGTCGAACTGCAGCTTCTGAGAGACCGCATTACGGAACTGGAGCTGTGGATCGATGACCTCAGTCTAGTCAGGGAGGTTGAGATGTTAATAGAGAGAAGTTACAGGCAGGTAGGCACACCGGGGCCACAGGAGGAAGACAGATGGGCCACGGTTAGGAAGGGTAAAGGTCAGGTTCCGGACATTACCCCAGGGGTTGTCCCCCTTAACAATCGGGGCTGGGTGACAAACAGGAGAGAGGAGGGGAGAGAGCAGTCAGTGATGGGATTGCCTGTGGTTCTCCCCCTCTGAAATAAGTATATCGTTTTGGATGCTGTGGGGGTTGACCCTTTCGGGGTAAGCCACGGTGACCAGGTCACTGGCACGGAGTCGGGCCCTGTGGTTCAGAAGGGAAAGAGGGGTACTAGGAGAGCAATAGTAGTGGGGGATGCAAGAGTTAGAGGCACAGACAGGCTGTTCTGTGGGCGCGAACTAGACTCCAGGATGGTAGTCTGCCTCCCTGGTGCCGGGATCATGGATGTCTCTGAGCGGGTAGGAAGCATCCTAAAAGGGGCGGGTAACCAGACAGACGTCATTATCTACATTGGTGCAAATGACGTTGGCAGAAAGAGCAGGGAGGTGCTGCGAGAGCAATTCAGGGAGTTGGTCGTTGGCTGAAAAGCATGGACTCTCGGGTATCGATCTCTGGACTACTCCCAGTGCCACGTGCTATTGAGGCTAGAAACAGGGAGATTGTACAGCTGAACGCGTGGCTACAGGACTGGTGCAGGAGTGAGGGTTTCAAGTTCGTGGATCACTGGGAAGTCTTCAGGGGAGGATGGCACCTGTACAAGAAGGACTGGTTACACCTAAACTGGAGGAGCATGTTGATCCTGGCTGGGAGTTTTGCTCGTGTGGCTCTGGTGATTTTAAGCTAATGTGGCAGGGGGGTGGGAATCAAAACAAGAGGTCAATAAGCATAAAGGCTGGGGACGTGCTTGGGGCCAAGACAAGGCTATCAAAGAGGGAGAGCATTCTGGGCGAGGATGACCTCAGTGGGCCTGGAGGTCCCGAGTGCAGCTGCTTCAATGCAACGAGCGTCACGGGCAAGACAGAAGAACTTAGACCCTTAATGCTTGCGCGAAACTTGGATGTGCTTGCAGTGACGGAGACTTGGTTAAAAGAAGGACCGGACTGGCAGCTGAATATTCAATGGTATAAGTGTTTTCGGCGAGACAGAGGAGGGGCTAAAAGAGGTGAGGGAGTAGTAATACTGGTAAGGGAGCATATAGGTACAGATGGTGGACAGGTAACGAGTCACTGTGGGTGGAGTTCAGAAACAGGAAGGACGCAGTCCCTATGCTGGGGTGAATGCTACCGGCCTCCCAACAGCCCACGGGAAGTTAAGGAACGGATATGTAAGGAGATTTTGTACAGGTGCAGAAAAAATAGGATTCTTGTATTGGGAAACTTTAATTTCCCTTGTCTAGACTGGAAATCGCTTAGGGCTTGGGGGTCTGGACGGGGAGGAATTTATAAAAGGTGTACTGGAATATTATTTGGCACAATATGTTGATAGCCCCACGACAGAGGGGGCGATACTTGACCGAGTACTGGGTAATGAGCCCGGTCAGGTCATCAAAGTTTCAGTCGTGGAACATGTGGCAAATAGTGACCACAATTCTGTAAACGTTAGGATAGTAATGGACAAAGATGAGTGTTGTCCTCTGGGTAGGGTGCTGAATTGGGGGAAGGCTAACAATAGCCGGGTTAGGCAGGATTTGGTGGCTGTTGATGGGAGAGGATGTTCGAGGGTAAATCCACATCTGTCATGTGGGAGTCTTTAAATGAACAGTTGATAGGACTGCAGGACAGGCATGGCCTACAAAGAGGAAGGATAGGAAAGGTAGGATTCGAGTGCCGTGGATAACCAGTGAAATTGTTGGTCTAATCAAAAAGAAAAAAAGAGGCGTCCATGAGGTACAGCCAGCTAAAAACAGATGGAGCACAGAAGGAATACAGAGAAAGTAGAAAAGTACTCAAACAGGGAGTTAGAAGCGCAAAAAGGATCAAGAAATGTCCTTGGCAGACTGGATTAAGGAGAATCCTAAGGCATTTTATACATACGTTAGGAACAAGAGGGTTGTTTGGGAAAAAATCGGACCTCTCAGGGACAAAGGAGGGGAATTATGCTAAGAATCAAAGGAAGTAGGTGAGATCCTAAACGAAAACTTTGTATCTGTATTCTCAACGGAGACGAACATGTTGACTGGTATTGTCTCAGAGAGATGTGTTGACCCGTGAGAAACAATCTCAATTACAAGGGAGGAAGTGTTAGGTGTTATGGGAAACATTCAGACAAACAAATCCCCAGGGCCAAATGGCATCTATCCTAGACTGCTCAGGGAGACAAGAGGTGAAATTGCTGGGCCTCTAACTGAAATCTTTGTCTCTTCACTGGACAAAGATGAGGTCCCAGAGGACTGGAGGATAGCAAATGTATTTAAGAAGGGTAGCAAGGATAACCCGGGTATTTATAGGCCGGTGAGCTTGACGTCCGTGGTAGGGAAATTGTTGGAGAAGATTCTTAACGATGGGGTATCTGCACATTTAGAACTGAATAATCTTATTAGCGATAGACAGCATGGTTTTGTACGAGGGAGGTCATGTCTCACAAATTTGATTGAGTTTTTTGAAGAGGTGAAAAAACGATTGACGAGGGAAGGGCCATGGATGTCGTCTGTATGGATTTTAGTAAAGCGTTTGACAAGGTCCCTCATGGCAGGCTGGTGCAAAAGGTTAAATCTCACGGGATCAAAGGTGAGCAAGCTAGATGGGTGGAGAACTGGCTTAGCCATAGAAGCCAGTGGGTCACAGTGGAGGGGTCTCTTTCCCATTGGAGGTCCTCTGGTGTTCCGCAGGGCTCTCTACTGGGACCTCTGCTGTTTGTGATATATATAAATGATTTGGAAGAAGTTGTAGGTGGTGTTATCAGTAAGTATGCGGACGACACAAAGATTGCTGGAGTTGCAGATAGTGATGAACATTGTCAGATAATACAGCAGGGTATAGATAGGCTGGAACATTGGGTGGAGAAATGGCAGATGGAACATAATTCAGTTAAATGCAAAGTGATGCATTTCGGTAGATCTAATGTAAGGGGGAGCTATACAATAAATGGCAGCACCTTCAGGAGTATAGACATACAGAGGGACCTGGGTGTAGAAGTCCACAGATCCTTCAAGGTGGCAGCACAGGTGGAGAGGGTGGTGAAGATGGGATATGGCATGCTTGCCTTTATTGGACGGGGCATAGAATATCAAAGTTGGCATGTCATGTTGCAACTATATAGAACGTTGTTTAGGCCACATTTGGAATACTGCGTCCAGTTCTGGTCACCACACTACCAGAAGGACATGGAGGCTTTGGAGAGAGTACAGAAAAGGTTTACCAGGATGTTGCACGGTATGGAGGGTCCTAACAATGAGGAGAGATTGGGTAAACTGGGGTAGGTCGCTCTGGAAAGACGGGGGATGAGGGTCGACCTAATAGAGGTGTATAAAATTATGAAGGCCATCGATATGGTGAAAAGTGGGAAGTTTTTTCCCTGGTCGAAGGTGACGAACACTTGGGGGGGTCAAGGGTTCAAGGTGAGGGGTGCAATGTTCAACACAGATGTCAGGGGGACGCATTTTACACAGAGGGTGGTGGGGGCCTGGAATGCACTGCCAAGCAAGGTGGTGGAGGCGGACACACTGGCATTGTTTCAGAATTATCAAGATAGCCACATGAACAGACTGGGAATAGAGGGATACAAGCGAATGGTCGAGTTGGGCGCGTGAGCGACGCAGGCTTGGAGGGCCGAAGGGCCTGTTCCTCTGCTATGTTGTTCTTTGTTCTTTGTTCAATTTAGAAGGCATAGAGGGAGAGAAGAAAGGAAAAAAAAGAGACAGGCAGAGGATATAATCTGGAAATTAGAAGCAGAAAAGCTGCGGGGGAGAGTCAGAATGGGGAAGAAATTTGGAGAGGGGAAGTTAAATGGAAAAAACCGGAATTGACTTCCAACTCCATCAACTGTCCACTCAAGAGATGTGTTCAATCCCGGTTGGGCTCCGATAATTGGGTGCAGGAAGGGATTGCAGATTTTATCTCAGTCCAAAATGGGTCTAATTGGGAAACCCGTCCAGTATTAATCCTGTCAAACAGATCAGATGAGAAATCCAATCTCTCTGAAACATTCTAATGATCAGAAGTTGCAGATTTGCTCCATCAAAGTGAGAGATGTATAATTCACAGCTTCCTGTTTCCCAGTCCCTACTTAACCAGTGGTGTTACATTGGCTACTTTCCAGTCTGCAATGTTAATCTCTAACACAACTCCTCCAAAAACGCTGCCACCACGGGAATCCCTGTCCATTGGATTGATGCTGAAATCCATTCCTTACTTTGGGTTCAGACATGGAGAATGTTTACTCAGTAATTTCCCGGCTCTAATCCCTTTTTCTCTGACAGTTAATTTACTGGGAATTGTGATGCTGAGTCGGGGCAAGTGTGGCCTCTCCACCTGCACCACTCGCTATCTGGTGGCCATGGCAGCGGCGGTTCTACTTTTCATCATCCTTAACCCCATTCTCAACAACACAAATATTTATTGCTTCCCCCTGAGTTTCCTGGACCTCACCTCTGTGTGTCGTGTCCATCTGGTCCTGCTGTCTGCCGCCAGAGACTGTTCAGTCTGGTTCACCATCACTTTTTCCTTTGATCGATTTGTGGCCATTCGCTGCCAGAAACTGAAAACTAAATATTGCACTGGGAAAACTGTGGCTGTGGTTCTGGCAACAATCGGCATCCTTCTCTCTGTGAAAAACATCCCCCTGTACTTTGCTAAGAAACCTGGAATGAGAATCGACAATGTCCAGTGGTTCTGTCGGTCAAAGACAAGCTATTTCATTGATCCCGGGTGGGTGGGATTTACCTGGTTTGAGCGGGTTTTAACTCCATTGCTCCCATTCGGTTTAATCATGTTGATCAACGCTCTGACAGTCAGTCACATTTTGATGGCCAGTCGAGTCTGGAAGGGACTGTGGGCTCAGAGTCAGGGAGAGAATCGCAGGGACCCCGAAATGGAGAACAGAAGGAAGTCAATGATTTTACTCTTCAGCATCTCTGGAGCTTTCATTCTCCTCTGGGCCGTGTCTGTTATATATTTTATCTATTTAAAAGTGAAATGATTAATTTCCCTCACTATTCCTGAATATACATTTCAACAAGACGGAATGATGCTGCGGAATAAAATTGCTGCACAAACACATCGACTTACGCGGTGACTCAATCCAATTTCCGGGAGCATATCAGAATCGCGCTGAAATATCCGCTTCCATCAATTATTCAATTAATGAAGAAACAAAACTGACTCGCAACCAATGACAGAGCGGGATCACTAACAACCCTCCTCAGCCAATCAGAGACTGGACTGCTAACTGACCGCCTCCGCCACTCAGAGACTGCATTGCTAACGGACCGCCTCCGCCAATCAGAGACTGGATTGCCAACTGGCCGCCTCAGCCAATCAGAGGCCAGACCGACTACTGCCCGAATCAGCCAATCAGAAATGCTGTTCGCTTCCTACCAGCGAAGTCCACCAATGACCGGTCTCCGCATTTTGAAAGAGAACCCCCGTTGTCCTTTTAAACTTCATTACGTTCAGACCAAGAGTCCTCAAACTCTCCTCAATTCCCGGGAACATTCTCGTGAACCTCATCTGAACACTCCTCAGGGCCAGAACATCCTTCCTTTGATATGGGGCTCAAATTGCACACAACATTGCCAATGTGCTTTGACCAGAGCCTTACAGTGCTTCCGCAGTATATCACTTTCTTTCTCTCTCCTCTCGAAATGTACACTCGCATTGTGTTTGCCTACAATGTCGCGACCAACTGAACATTTATGTTCACCTTAAGAGAATCCTGAACGAGAACTCTGAAGACCCTCTGCGCTTCCGATTTCTCTCCCCATTTGGAAAATAGTCTACACTTCTATTCTTCGTCCCAAAATGCAAAACCTCACACTTTCCCACAATGTATTCCATCTGCTACTTCTTTGCCCACTCCGCTAGCCTGTCCAAGATCTTCTGAAGCCTCCTGGAACCCTCAATATTACCTATCCCTCCAGCGATCTTTTAATCAGCTGAAAACTTGGCCACAATGCCCTTCGTTCCTTCATCTCAATCATTTATGTGTAGAGTGAAAAGTTGTGCTCCCGACACGGACCCTTGTAGAACTCCACAAGTGAGTGGCTGCCATCCTGAAAAGGACCATTTTACCCCTACTCTCTGCCTTCTGTGTGCCTTAAGGAGCTGAAACCAATACAGATTCAGAATGAATCCTCGCCCTTAGACAACTACAAAGGCCGAAACTAATTCAGATGGGGGAACTGTTACAATACACACGGAACCAGAAACTAATGCAGATCCAGGAACTAGCACAGATGCTGAAACTAGTACAGAACTGGAAGCTAATTCTGACCCTACGACATGCAGTTCCTGAAACCTGTGTGGACCTTGAAACAGATACAGACCCTGAAAATCTTGCGCAAAATTAACCAAATGAAATGTATGGTTCCAGCCACTTGCCTTGGTCGATCTCTTGCGATTGTTTGTTCCGTCAATTTCTCATGCGTTTTAACTCATCCCCTTCCCCAAATTAACGATGTTATCTCTCCCTCCCCTGGTGTATAACGCTCTGTGTGCATTGACTTGTGGTATGTTTCAATGCTTTCTCCAGTAAACATCCTCCTACACATATATCGCGCCTCTCTGCTTGGTGTAACATTACAGATTCTTCCATTTAAATGGGCTTTTCTCAGGCTGTACCATATACGTAGCCCCGTCCGTCAATGTGATTGCTCTTTTGTACACTCCCTATCCTCTATCCCTCAACCCGTTTAACCCCTCCCTCGTTTTCTTGGTAAAGAACTGGCTCCCCGCCAATGCACAACGTACAACATCACCTCACCCAGTGACTAGCAAATGAGCATTCTGCACTTGCATCTTGTAATTCACACACCTCCCAAGATGCCAATCAAATCCCTGTCATACCCGCCATTCAATCTGTTCATTAGTCAACGCATTGCCTTCGATATCTTATTGATTTCTTCGGCAAGTCAACTGGAATATCAAGACCTTTTGCTGTGTTTTTCTGACAAGTCACAAACCCATCTATAGTATTTACCCAGTCGCGATATAAGATGTATGCCACCCCATCACATTGCAACTAATACAGCAGCGCACGCACTTTGGATTACCTGGTGTCTCACCTTCCTGACCTCTTTATCTTGCCTTGACAATGGCACATCATAAATTCGCTGCCTAAGTGGCAATGACAGGTGACACCTTGTCTCGTGCATCATATATGCCACCCACCTCCTCATGTTGTACCTGTTATACTTTCGGCTTCCCTGGTATACCTGACACGTGCTCACTCTCACCCAAATGCAAAGCATTTACGATCACCCTGTATTTTTGATTGTAATATCAGTCTTTGCACAGCGTGTACCTGGGATATCTGCCGTTCCGCCAGTGTGCCCTGCATATCAGCAATGGCGCTCACTGTACCTTTTTTAATTCATTCGTGGGACATGGGCGTGGCTGGCTCGGCCAGCATTTATGCCCCGTCCCTCATTGCCCTTGAAACTTAGAGGCTTGCTCAGCCATTTCAGAGGGCAGTTGAAAGTAAACCACACTGCTGTGCCTCTGGTGTCACATGTAGGCCAGAGCGGGTAAGGACGGCAGATTTCATTCCGTAAAGGACATTAGTGAACCAGATTTTTTTTTCCTGACAATCGACAATGGTCATCAGTAGATTCTTAATTCTAGATTTGTTATTGAATTATAATTCCAGCATCTGCCGTGGTGGGATTCGAACCAGGGTCTCCAGAACAGTAGCTGAGTTTCTGATTAATAGCCGAACAATAATACCACGAGGCCGTTGCCTCCCCTCATGGGGTGGCTGGCACCCGAACTGATTTATTTTCCTGGCCTGAACCCAACGGTAAATAATTTCCCTTCATCGGTCTCTAATTTTTGAATGCAGGCTGGGGTGTGGGGGGGTCGGGGGCCGTGGGAAGGGGGGGGGGTGTGGGGGTGGTCAGCTAACGTCAGATCCCAAAACCCTTTCAGCTAATTAGAGGACAACTTAGTTCTGCTGCCAAATGAGGATACTCCTGCCAGGTCACTGACCAGAGTCATTGTATCCCCTTCTTCAATTTCAAACACAGAGACCGAGGCCACCCCTCCCTGTCCCCTTAGCGAGAGGCCCTACCCTTGCAATCATTGTATGAACAATACATTGCACCGTCTCTGTTGCCATGGTAACACCAGCTCTTGGCTCTCACCATTGTGGCATAGATATCCCTGATCTTTAACGATTATCATAGGCTCTGTCACCCTCTCTCTCCCTCAAGTGACAGAATGCAGCCCAATCTGTCATTGCAATATTCCAAGATACCATCATCAGATGTCTTGTTCCATCAGAGGCCCAAACAACGTAGGCCACTGTTCCACCAACATCAAACCTGACTACCGCCCGGCCGATTGTTTTGCACGCTTGTGCCCAGGACCCTTACTCAAACGTTGGCCCAGAAGCCAGTGTGCAATCAGAAAACTGATAGGAATCAGACTTGTTGTTCTAGGGCAGCATCGCTGTTTGCCTCAGAGCGAATCATCATCACCCTCCAGTCTTGACCAAAGACCATGAGGCAGCAATATCTCCCAGGCTGTGGTGGGAGTATGGCATTAGCACCGGCTGCACATCACAACAGCTATTCAGTAAGTCTGACCCTCGCTGTCACAGCCTGTCCTCCATCCTGTTCCTCCTCATTGGCCTCCTCCTCCACGTCCTGCTGGTGGTGCTCCTCTTGATTCTCCTCTTCCTCTTCATCCACGTGGCCTCTTTGATGCACACTTTGATGATGTGGAATGCCCGCACGGGGCTTTAATGGCGAGCACTCATATGGCAGTCTGGGTCTCATTCTAGCAGGTCTCCACCGCGGACCCGGCCAACTGCACTGGCACAATCAGCCATGAACTTAGCAGGTATCCCTTGTCCTCCATGAGCTGCATCCTGGGCTCATCCTCGAACAGCCGGGGGATGCCCAAACTCCTTCGGATGTGACTGCCGTTTACTCTTCATGGGTGTCACGCACACACTTGAATGACAATGAATCTGTGTTTGCGGGCCATCTTGATACTGAGGGAGTGAAAACCCTTTCGATGATTAAAGCATTGTCCTTCACCATGCGGGACCACAGGGCGATGCGTTTGCCACAAGGAGCATGCCAGTGATGGTGGCGAAAGCTGTAGCCTTGGCTTGACAAACGCCCATCAGTCCTTTTCTGCATCTTCAGGCCCTGGCTGGCCTTGCACTGGCTGGACAATTCCTTCGTCCTCCTCAGCCGTTTCTTCCACATCCTCCTCCCCCTCAGCCTCCTCCACTTCAGCCTTCTCCTCAGCCTCGTCCTCCTCAGCATTCTCCTCCCCACCCTCCTTCTCCTCAGCCCCGTCCTCCTCAACCCAATCCTCCTCAGCCTCCCCTCCTCAGCTTCCCCCTTCTCAGCAGCTGCCACAATGATGGTCATCTCAATGGCTAACAATATAATATCCATCTGCCGAGTGGGGTCACAGAGGGAGAAGGAGGCACGCAAAGACATCCCCCCCCCCCCACTCACTCCCAGTGACCGGTGTTCCTACTGTGGATGCTGGCACTCCGACACCATCAGGTGCCATGTGTCTCCTGAAGGGTTGCCTACCATTGACATTCTGGCCCCACCAGGTAGGGAGATCATATGGGTGGCTGCGCGGGGTGGCCGTTCTGGGCACTTGAGCCATTGTCATGGGTGCCACTCCCGCATTGCCCTCCAGGTATGTGTTGCAATTCAGCCACACGGGGCAGGAGCAGCCTCCTGACTATCACAAGCTGGGTTCCCATTCAAAGCACTGCACTCTGGGGTCTGCAGCTCCATGGAACTCACTTCCTGACTTCTCTTCACTGCTGCCACACCAGGCCCAGCTTTTATGGAGCAACTCTAGAACGACACCGACGTCATGTGACGCCGGAGAGGGGGATAGCATAAGAGGGGAAAAGCGTGGTCCCGAATTCGCCAATGAGATGTAAAGGAATGGATACAAATTTAAATTCCCGTTGTGCCCATATCCGACGTGAACCTGATCGTGCTGAAATAAAATGGCCTCTGAAACATGGGGATGCCCAGCCTCACCGCCCAATTCCCGTTTTTGGCATTATGTTAATTTTTCCCGCTTGCTATGTTACTTGAGCAGTGCAGGGGGCTGGGAAAAACGAGCCCACAATGTTGTGGCCTCAAATGCCTTCTGAGGTACTGAATTCCACAGGCTCACCACTGTCTGTGTGAAGAAACTTCTCATCTCTGATCTAAGTGATCTACCTCTGTTCTCAGAGTGTGATACCCTGCCTCTGGACACTCGTACATTGGGGTCATCCTTCTTGGTTTTACCTGTCGAGTGCTGTTTCTATTTTGTAGGCTAATATAATAACATACCTCACTCTTTTGAACTCCACCAAATAGAATCCTCCCCGCCTCAAACTCTCCTCATACCTCAGTCCTGCCATCAGTTAGAGACCCGAATCAGTCGGGTTAACATTCTCTGTACTCCCTCGCGGGAAGAACATCCTTCCTCAGATAATGTGACCAAGGCTGCAGACAGTATTGCTGATGTGGTCTCACCAAGGCCCTACAGTTGTATCAAAACACCTCTGCTCCTGTATTCGAATCTTCTCGCTATGAAGGCCAAAATACCATTTGCCTTTTCTGACCTGTAGCACCTACATGGTTACCTTCAGTGGCTGGTTTACTAGGCTCCCAGGTCTCGTTGTACATTCCCTTCACTGAATTCATAGCCATTCAGATAGTAATCTGCCTTGCAATGTGGTTCAATTTTGCATGCTAATCTCTTATGTGGGACTTTTTCAAAATCCTTCCTAAAGTCTCAATAAAACACATCCGCTGTGAGATATGTCTCTCCAAGTTACATCCTCAAATAAAGTCAAGCAGGACTTCTATTTCATGAATCCATGTTGATTCTGAACAACGTGGCCACTTGTTTCCTCATGTTTTTTCAATAACATTTTGAGAATGGATGCTACAATTTTCTCAGTTAAAGACATCAAGCTTACTGGTCTATAATTCACTGTTTTCTTTCAGCCTCCCTCTTTAAATAATAGGGTCACATTACCTACCCTCTAATGTGCCGAAACCCACTCTAAGCCCCAACACTTAAACTCCGCTAAAGTTCCCGAATGCCAAATCCCTCTCTGTTCCCCCCGAATCCCTTTGCTCCCTCTGCCGGATCGCCTTAAATCCAACTCTAAGCAACCCCCACCCCCGCTCATTCTCTCTCAGACCCGCCACTGTCGAAACCCCCTGAGCCCCCTGATCCCCAAAAGAACCTGGTCCGATTCCTCAGATTATCCAAAGGCTCCCTTTGTCCTACACTCCGCCCCTCGCCAATCCCAAGCCCTCTAACTCCCGCCACCAATCCATGCTCAGCCTTAGCCCACTCAAAGACCTCTCAAGTCCTCCCCCTTCTAAATCCCTCTCCACACGCCCAACCGAATGCACAGCTCCACCCTAACCCCCTCCGTGAATTCCCTCTCCAGAATCTCTCTGAACCTGCACCACACTGAATTCCGCTCGCCCACTCAGACTCCCTCCCAACCTCTCTCTCTCCCCCGCCGAGGCTCCCTCACTATTTCTCCCCCACCGGGATTCCCTCGCAAACTCTTTCTTCCCCGCCTAGAATTCCTGTCTAACTCTCTCCCGCATCCAGAATCCCTCTCGCTTCTGAACCTCAGAGATTCCTCTCGAATGCCCCTGAATGGCGCCCCGGGTTCCACCCACGCGCCTCCCCGCCCACCCCACCCTCGCCGCATCCCTCTGCTCCCAAATCCTGCAACCTCCAATCTGTCTCAGCCCCAAAACAGGTATTTTAATTTCCCACTTCTGAATGCTCTTAAGACCCCCCACCATGATACTGTATCCTTCAGAACCCCAGAAATCCCTCTCGAAGCCCCCCTTTCCTGAATTCCTCTAATCCACCCCCCATTCCCTCTCTGACGTTCCCACTGCTGAATCGCTAAATTCCCAGGCCCCACGAAACCCTTGTTTAAATCCCCTGAATCCCTCTAAATCCCCCCAGAATACAGAGGAACATAAGAACATAAGAACTAAGAGCAGGAGTAGGCCATCTGGGCCCTCGAGACTGCTCCGCCATTCAATAAGATCATCTTTTTGTGGATTCAGATCCACGTACCCGCCTGGTCTCCATAACCCTTAGTTCTTTAACTGTTCAAATATTTACCTATTCTTGCCTTAAAAACATTCAATGAGGGAGCCTCAACTGCTTCACGAGGCAGGGAATTCCACAGATTCACAACCCTTTGTGTGAAGAAGTTCCTCCTCCACTCAGTTCCAAATCTGCTTCCCCTTATTTTGAGGCTATGCCCCCTTGTTCAAGTTTGACCCGCCAGTGGAAACAACTTCCCTGCTTCTATCTTATCTATTCCCTTCATAATCTTATATGCTTCTATAAATCTCCCCTCATTCTTCTCAATTCCAATGAGTATAGCCCCAGTCTACTCAGTCTCTCCTCATAAGCCAACCCTCTCAACTCCGGAATCAAACTAATGAATCTCCTCTGCACCCCCTCCAGTGCCAGTATATCCATTCTCAAGTAAGGAGACCAAAACTGTACAGAATACTGTAGATGTGGCCTCACCAGCACCTTGTGCAGCTTCAACATAACCTCGCTGTTTTTAAACTCCAGCAATAAAGTACACAATTCCATTTGCCTTCTTAATTACCTGCTGCACCTGCAAACCAGCTCCTTGAGATTCCTGCACAACGACACCCAGCTCCCTCTGCATAGCAGCTTGCTACAATTTTAAACCATTTAAATAATTGTCCATTTTGCTGTTATTCCGACCAAAATGGATGACCTCACATTTATCAACATTGTCCTCCATCTGCCAGATCTTCGCCCACTCACTTAGACTATCTATATCCCTTTGCAGACTTTCAGCGTCCTCTGCACACTTTGCTCTGCCACCCTCCCTCGTGTTATCGGCGAATTCTGACACACTACACTTGTTCCCCAACTCCAAATAATCGATATAAATCGTAAACATTTGCGGTTCCAACAATGATCCCTGAGGCACACCACTAGTCTCTGATCGCCAACCAGAAAAACACCCATTTACCCCAACTCTTTGCTATCTGTTAGTTAACCAATCCTCTATCCATGCGAATACATTACCCTTAACACCGTGCACTTTTATCTGATGTAGCAGTCTTGGTGCGTCAAGGTGCGGCACCTTGTCAAATGCCTTCTGGAAACACGACATCCACAGACTCCCCATTGTCCACTGCACATGTCATGTTCTCAAGTAATTCCACCAAATTAGTCAAACATGACTTTCCCTTCATGAACCCAAGCTGTGTCTTACCACTGGGACAATATCTCTGAGTCTCCCACTGAATCGCAACCTCCCCAGTCCCTCCCTAAATTCGCCAATTCACTTTAATCTCACTCAGAATGACACTAAATTAACCCCTTAAAACATTCTCAATTACCGCCCCCCCCCGCCGCAACTCCTGCCGAATATGTCCTCCCTTCCGCAATCCCTCTAAATCTCCCGCCAGCCGGATCCATCCCTCTCAGCCCCATGCCCGCACTGTCGAAAGGCCTCCTCAATCCCCCTCCAAATTCCTCAAAATGCCAAACCTTCGAAGTTCCCCCTGCTGAATATCCCTCTAAGTTCCCCCGCCCCCCCACCTAACTCCCCCTTCCTCCCGAGAATGACAGGACCTCCCCCCGCCTCCCGGGCCAGAACACGCCCTTTCTAATTTCTGTATCCTCCTCCCCTTGCCCTACACCCGCCTGCAAACAACTCCTTGTCGAGTTGGATGTGGAAACTTTGCCCATTTTAAACATTGATGGTCAAACGACTAATTCCCCTGACACTGAGCAGCCTGTGTTATAATATCCCCCCTCACCTCCAAAATCATGTACAACAGACCTCTGTTTGATTTACCCGCCCCCTCTGCTCCATTGCTCCCTTTCTCGAATAACCCCTGACTCTGGACAGCATCTCCATCCACATCCACAAATCCCAGCGCCCTGTCTAAAAACACAAACAGGACTCTGGGATTGAGATCAAGCCTTTCCTCCAGGCTCAAGAATTCGAAATTTAGCTCCCTCTCCCTCCTGAGTGCTTTAGCTGAGCGGGAGAGAGACTGAGAATGTTACATGCAGGATTCAACAGGGAATCTCCCACAATGCAGGAGGAAACTCTCCCTCCCCCAGAGCATCTGTCTCTTTCCCCTACCGATGCCGACTTGATCCATATTGGGAGGAGAAGGTAGGCTGGTGACTAGGGGCAAGCATCTCAAGGCATCCATGTTGCATATATGCTTCCCTGGACGGTTTCCCAGGTTATATTCATAAGCACCAGTAGTAGTGCCCGACATTGGAAGCGGGCTGATGTGTTGGAAGAAATCACCTTATTTTCCTGAAGAGACCCTACAGAGGGCAGTGGTCGGTTATTGTCGTACTATGCTGACTGTGGACATACTGATGGAACTTTGTCAACGCAAATAAAATGGGAAAACCAGCTTGTTCGATCTGGGCATACTTCCACTGTGCATCCATTCAGTTTGAGATTCGTACATGATTGGACATTCTTTCCCATCGTTCGAACGGGGCGATAATGCCTCTCTTATACAATAAGGGGTGGGTCGCATGTTACAATGAGTGGTCTCAGTAGGTCATAATGTCGTAGTATATTGGTTGACAGCATTCTTATTTTGCAAAGACGTTCTCTCATAACATTTCCCACGAACATTTCTGATTTTATTTTTAACGGACTTGGAAGGGGGCGGTGGGGGTGGAGGGGGGGGGTGGGGGTGGGGCGGCGGGCAGCAATGTCGCCATGTTCGCTATGAATGGTCCAAAGAAATTGATGAGACCTGGGAAAGTCTTCAACCCCACTGTGTGCCTTGAAGTCAGAACCCCTTTTATGGACTTAACGTTCTGGTCGGCAGTGTGTAATCCATCTTTGACAAATCTGTACTCGAGGCATATTACCTCGCTGATCTGCAACACACATACCTCCCTTTTCAATCCGACGCCAGAAAAAAAAACATAAGACCTCCGCTGAAGTGCCGAAATGTTCCACTGCAGTCGCTCCTGTGATTAAAACTTCATCCAGTTCGACTGCAACTTTCCTCAGAATTCCCTGCGGTAAAGAAAAAAATCTAAGCCTATTCAGTCTCCCCTATAGTTCAAATAATCTATCCCAGGCAGAAGTGCACTCTCATCCTCCTTATATGGACGTAGTCAGGTCTGCACATAATAGTCCAGCTGTGGCTTAACCAACGTGCTGTACAGCTTCAACATTCTGTTCCTGCTCTGATACACTATCGCACGACAGATAAAAACAAATGCGTCTATGCCTCCTTAATTATCTTATTCAAATACGCTGCCACCTTCTAGGATATGGGAACAAGTCCCTCAAGGCCCATCTGCTTCCAAGAGCTTCCTCGTGTTCTTCCATTGGTTATATACTCCCTTGTCGTATTATAACTTCCAAGTGCAACTGCTCACACTTATGAGGGTTAAATCACATCTGCCACTGTTCGACAAACCTGATCAACCCATCTTCAACTTCCTCTTAATTGCGAATTTCTTCTTCACCATTAAACAGACTGATGAATTTAAAAGCACAATGTCAGAGAGAAAACAGTGCAATTTGAAACATGCAGCCCACAGCTATTCTGCAGAGACGGAACCAAGTGGTTAAAAAAAACAATAACCAAAATTAATAATGTAAGTCTTATCGTGGTTCTGTTTTAACCTGCGAGGCTCAGATAATTAAAACTCAAGATAAGGTTATCTTCCCCGAAATGTTAAACCGTTAACACATGTCGACCTAAGCAATGACAAAGCTAATTTGTGAAAGTCCAGTTAGAATACATTGGTTCTCACAGTTCGTAAATGTCAAACACATTTCATTTCCATTCAGAACTTCTTCAAGCGACAGTGAACAATAAAATAAGGAACAAATTATCCCTTCTTCTGTATTATAACTTCACATTTTAAAAATATTTTTTCAGCTAATTTCCAACGCCTGATTTAATGTCATCATCATAAAATTCTCACACTGATTCAAATTTCCCCCAGCCTTCCTTCCAACATCCACATTTAAATGTTTCCCATAATATGCAATGATATACTGGAAAATTCAGATTGGATCGCTGCCAAACTGCAAGACTCCTTCGCCCTTAAAACTTCTCTACCTATATTTCAAGCCTACAACTCAATCTTTTGAATCTTAAAACAATCCGTATATCTTGTGGTTAAATGCTCATTTGCCCCGTTTTGACTTTAATCGATTAAATAACCAAATATATATCTCCATACCTTTAATTGTTCCTTGGTCAACTGCGGTGACATGCGCTGCAGCTGGGGAAGCTTCCATAATGTGGAGATGCCGGCGTTGGACTGGGGTGAGCACTGTAAGAAGCCTCACAACGCTAGGTTAAAGTCCAACAGATTGATTCGGTATCACCAGCTTTTAGAGCGCTGCTCCTTTATCAGGTGAGTGGACACTCCGAAAGCTCGTGGTACCAAATAATCCTGTTGGACGTTAAACTGGTGTTGTGAGACTTCAAAAGGAGCTAAGTAGAAGATTGAGATCACCTATCTCAGATTTCTTTAAAAGGCTTCCAGCATTTTCACTGCGAGGCAGGGTGTCTGCTGGAGACAACCACTGTTTTGGCATCCTTCCAATTAAAGTACAATGTTTCTGGATGATCTTGAGGGATTATTGCATCTCCTTCCCATTCCACGAGTTCCACATTCACAGCTTTATCCTCTTTGAATTTGACTTCTTTGCTGTAAATGTTGTCTTTTGCCATGGCCCTTGTCTTGTGGACCACCTGTGCGCTCGCAGATTTTTTACAACTGATCTCGAGGCTTCCCCACGCAGTCCCTTTACGTGTTCTACAGTGTACTAAGATTAGACTGTTGAAACCAGCAGGCGATTTTCAACTGTACTCTTTTCACTGTATCATCAAAATAAAATAATCACGAAACTGAAGTCATATCCCAGGCACCGAGAGCAAATGGTATACCTGTCACTAATCTGCTGGCGATTTCAGTATTTTAGCTTGTTGCATACAAACTTTGCATTCTTCAGGGAGCCAGAAAATGTGTTTCGAAGATTAACATCAGCTGTTTTGTTAACTTCGCTCGACCAAGCGCTATCCTCCGCCACCTAGTGGTCAGACAGAGATTTCAACAAACCGATATGCTTCCATATTCGATTAAAAGTAACCAGCGTATAACCAATCAGAGATGCACATTTGTATAAAAGTTACCAATGTCCATTTACAAATATTGATTAGGTTTCGGTATGGCTTTCCAACAACAAATTGTGCACGTCTTCTGAATTTTAATGTCCGGCGCCTGTCCAAAAGGAACTTAGTGCACAACACAGGGCGGGGGGACTGGAGATTTTCCTGCCGTCTTTTTGGGCGTACATATTTTTGAAATCCACCACACTATGCTCCACAGATTTCTTCAGACGTATCAGGTCAGCGGGGGGCTTGGGGGGGGGGGGGGGCGGGGGGGGGGGGGAGGGAGGGGATTTGGGACCGTCTCAATCAAATCAAATCAAGTCATCCCGCTGGAGATATGCCGGAATCAGCGTGACAAGCCGGAGACTCTGCAGATGATGATCTACCAGTGTGGACGTCGGCATTTCCTCACTGGCACCTCCATCGCCTGCCTCCCAGTTCTTGATCTGCCAATTGTTTCCCAAACCAACCCCTCAAGCTCCAGCATATCGGATGTTCCGCCCAATCGCTGTGAAGAATGGAAAGGGTTAATGATTTTTTTGTACTCAATGTGCTTAAAGATTGAACTTTGTACCTGGAATGTATCACAAACATAACTCTTGCTTATGGCTCGCCTCCTTTTTGTTTATATTGCTCCTGGTAGTAGCATAAGCCATTTGTTCATGTCTTTCATCTTTTAAGTTTAGTAGTATAAGCCATTTGTTTGTTTCATCTTTTACTTTTAGTATAAGCCATTTGTTCATGGTTCCCTCGCTTGTTCATATCATTCTGATAAAACAGACAGTTGAATAGAGATGTTAGTCTTTCTTTCCCGTGGGCTTGTCTATGATTTAAACAGAGGAAGCAGCGACCAAATGCTAGAGTGCGAGAATGGCCGTTTGAAGGAGGACTCCCACTGGGACAGTTGCACTCAGTCACTCAGTCACTTCAAAGGAAACGCCGCGGGAAGAGCAGGGGATCAGAGGTGACACTTTGACTGCAACGACCAGAAGAATTGTGCTTTATGACCCAAGGATACCACATGGTCTCTAACCATGATCCAGAGACTATCAGAAGCTGTTAAAGGAACTATAATTTATGATCAAGGACTGTTAACTGGACTTTGCTTTATGGCTTGTATTGGGAACCCTGATGTATAAATATCCACGCTTCTTGTGTTCAGAGAGAACTCTGGCTTCCGCTTTCAAGGGGTCAAGTACTCCCATAAGCCTGTGAGAATAAAGCCTGACTGTGTTTTGACTCATACCAGCCTACAGAGGTATATTTTCCGACTTCAGCTGCTTACCTGAAAAGGTAAGAAGTTTAACAACACCAGGTTAAAGTCCAACATGTTTATTTGGTAGCAAAAGGCACACAAACATAGAACATAGAACAGTACAGCACAGAACAGGCCCTTCGGCCCACGATGTTGTGCCGACCTTCATCTGAAACCAAGATCAAGCTATCCCACTCCCTACCATCCTGGTGTGCTCCAAATGCCTATCCAATAACCGCTTAAATGTTCCTAAAGTGTCTGACTCCACTATCATTGCAGGCAGTCCATTCCACACCCCAACCACTCTCTGCGTGAAGAACCTACCTCTGATATCCTTCCTATATCTCCCACCATGAACCCTATAGTTATGCCCCCTTGTAATAGCTCCATCCACCCGAGGAAATAGTATTTGAACGTTCACTCGATCTATCCCCTTCATCATTTTATAAACCTCTATTAAGTCTCCCCTCAATCTCCTCCGCTCCAGAGAGAACAGCCCCAGCTCCCTCAACCTTTCCTCATAAGACCGACACTCCAAACCAGGCAGCATCCTGGTAAATCTCCTCTGCACTCTTTCCAGCGCTTCCACATCCTTCTTATAGTGAGGTGACCAGAACTGCACGCAAGCTTTCGGAAATGTGGCTTTTGCTACCAAATAAACCCGTTGGACTTTAACCTGGTGTTGTTCAACTTCTTACTGTGTTTACCCCAGGCCAACGCCGGCATCTCCACATCATGACTACCTGAAAAGGAACAGTGCTCCCAAAGCTTATGGTATTTGCTCCCAAATAAACATGTTGGACTTTAACCTGGTGTTGTGAGACTACATAGAACCATAGAACCTTAGAAAATTACAGCTCAGAAACAGGCCTTTTGGCCCTTCTTGTCTGTGCCGAACCATTTTATGCCTAGTCCCACTGACCTGCACGTGGACCATATCCCTCCACACCCCTCTCATCCATGAACCCGTCCAAGTGTTTCTTAAATGTTAAAAGTGACCCCGCATTTACCACTTTATCCTTTATTCTTATTGTGTTCACCTCAGTCCGACGCCGGCATCGCCACATCATATCTCAAAAGGCCCATGCAGTGCCCCAATTTCCCCTCCCCTCCCACGGCGGCCCAGATCAACCCCCAAATATGCAGCGTTCATCGCCTCCTCCCTCCCAACCGCACCAATCCCATTGCAGAGTGCGCAGCACATCGCCTTAACACAAGAACCAATCGGGCCCCAGTGCCGTGCGACGCCAGTAAGTCCCGCCCCCTCTTGATCCGCCCACTTGCCAATTCGGTGTGCACATTGGGCAGTACCAGAGTGCCCACTGGAAGTGCCAGGATGCCAGGAATGTTGTGCCAGGATTACACTGACTAAGTGGCAATCCTTGCCCCTGACCACCCGGGGAAGGAAACTCATCGGTCTCTGTCCCCATCAATGTGGTGATCATGCCTGGTCCCTGTTGCTGGGGACCAGTTGTAAGATGCCGGTCCTCGTCCCACTTCGGCCCCCGCATTGACATCTCTCAGCCCGCTGTTCTACTTGAGCAACGCAGCAAGCCTGGAGAATCGTCCCCGGTATCATCAGTCAATTCTAACTGTGGCCGGAATTCTCCAGCCTTTCTCAACAGCGGCACTCTCCGGTCTTTAAACATAAAGCTGTGGTTTTCAACTGCAAATATCAGACAAATCTAGCTCTCTTTTTTTTATATATCGTCAGCTCCTTGGCAGGCTATGAACCACATGGCCTCATTTTTAAACATCAATTAACGAAGTTATGAGGAATTTCACGAATTGGTTAACAGTATCGTAAGTCAGGAATTATGTGCATATTACTCAGCTTAAATCAAAGGCCTAAGGCTGCATTTCCTCTTCACAGATGCCACTCACACGTCGGACAAGCTCCGTTGAGCCGCTCAACTGTCAAAGAGCTGCATGAAAGGCTGTGGATGTGGTTGTACTATGTGCAAGCTGCATGAAGGGTATTCTGTCCGCCGTGTCCCGTGTCTGTCTTCTGAGGAGGTCGGTGCTTTTGTTCGCTGTGGCGCGTTGGAAATGTCGATCGATGAGTCGAATGCCATATCCTGTTCATATGAGGGCATCTTTCAGCCTCTGTAGGTGTCTGTTGCGATCCTCCTCATCTGAGCAGATCCTGTGTATACGGCGGGCTTGTCCATAGGGGATATCTTCTTTAACGGGTGTCGGGCGGAAACTGGAGAAGTTGGGCATCGTGAGGTTATCCGTGGCCATGCGATAAAGTGAGGTGCTCACGTGACCGTCCTTGTTGGAGATGCGTGTGTCCAAGAATGCAACCAATTCCGGAGAGAAGTCCATGGAGAGTTTGATGGTGGGATGGAACTTGTTGATGTCATCATATAGTTGTTTCAATGAATGTTGGCCATGAGTCCAAAGGAAGAAAATGTCATCGATGTATCCTCAAGGAGGAATTGGTAGGGCTAGGGAACCGTGGTGCACCAAAAAAGTTTCTTTGTTGGTTAAAAAGAAAAAGGAGGCTTATGTTCGGATGAGACGTGAGCACTCGGGTAGTGCACTAGAAAGCTTTAGATTGGCTAAGAGGGAGTTGAAGAGCGAGCTTAGAAGGGCTAAAAGGGGACATGAGAAGACTTTGGCGGATAGGGTTAAAGAGAATCCTAAGGCGTTCTATAGGTATGTCAAGAACAGAAGGTTGGTTAGGGCAAGTTTAGGGCCAGTTATAGATGGCAGAGGGAAGTTATGTGTGGAACCGGAGGAGATTGGTGAAGCATTGAACCAATATTTCTCTTCGGTGTTCACGCAAGGGGACATGAATATAGCTGACGAGGACACTGGGTTGCAAGGGAGTAGAATAGACAGTATTACAGTTGATAAGGAGGATGTGCAGGATATTCTGGAGGGTCTGAAAATAGATAAATCCCCTGGTCCGGATGGGATTTATCCAAGGATTCTCTGGGAGGCAAGAGAAGTGATTGCAGAGCCTCTGGCTCTGATCTTCAGGTCGTCGTTGGCCTCTGGTATAGTACCAGAAGATTGGAGGTTAGCGAATGTTGTCCCATTGTTTAAGAAGGGGAACAGAGACTTCCCCGGGAATTATAGACCGGTGAGTCTCACTTCTGTTGTCGGCAAGATGTTGGAAAAAATTATAAGGGATAGGATTTATAGTTATTTGGAGAGTAATGAATTGATAGGTGATAGTCAGCATGGTTTTGTGGCAGGTAGGTCGTGCCTTACTAACCTTATTGAGTTTTTTGAGAAAGTGACCAAGGAGGTGGATGGGGGCAAGGCAGTGGACGTGGTATATATGGATTTTAGTAAGGCGTTTGATAAGGTTCACCATGGTAGGCTTCTGCGGAAAATGCAGATGTATGGGATTGGGGGTGATCTAGGAAATTGGATCAGGAATTGGCTAGCGGATAGGAAACAGAGGGTGGTGGTTGATAGTAAATATTCATCATGGAGTGCGGTTACAAGTGGTGTACCTCAGGGATCTGTTTTGGGGCCACTGCTGTTTGTAATATTTATTAATGATCTGGATGAGGGTATAGTTGGGTGGATTAGCAAATTTGCTGATGACACCAAAGTCGGTGGTGTGGTAGACAGTGAGGAAGGGTGTCGTAGTTTGCAGGAAGACTTAGACAGGTTGCAAAGTTGGGCCGAGAGGTGGCGGATGGAGTTTAATGCGGAGAAGTGTGAGGTAATTCACTTTGGTAGGAATAACAGATGTGTTGAGTATAGGGCTAACGGGAGGACTTTGAATAGTGTGGAGGAGCAGAGGGATCTAGGTGTATGTGTGCATAGATCCCTGAAAGTTGGGAATCAAGTAGATAAGGTTGTTAAGAAGGCATATGGTGTCTTGGCGTTTATTGGTAGGGGGATTGAATTTAGGAGTCGTAGCGTTATGTTGCAACTGTACACAACTCTGGTGCGGCCGCACTTGGAGTACTGTGTGCAGTTCTGGTCCCCACATTACAGGAAGGATGTGGAGGCTTTGGAGAGGGTGCAGAGGAGGTTTACCAGGATGTTGCCTGGTATGGAGGGGAGATCCTATGAGGAGAGGCTGAGGGATTTGGGATTGTTTTCGCTGGAAAGGCGGCGGCTAAGAGGGGATCTTATTGAAACATATAAGATGATTAGAGGTTTAGATAGGGTGGATAGTGATAGCCTTTTTCCTCTGATGGAGAAATCCAGCACGAGGGGGCATGGCTTTAAATTGAGGGGGGGTAGTTATAGAACCGATGTCAGGGGTAGGTTCTTTACCCAGAGGGTGGTGAGGGATTGGAATGCCCTGCCAGCATCAGTAGTAAATGCGCCTAGTTTGGGGGCGTTTAAGAGATCCGTAGATAGGTTCATGGACGAAAAGAAATTGGTTTAGGTTGGAGGGTCACAGTTTTTTTTTTTTAACTGGTCGGTGCAACATCGTGGGCCGAAGGGCCTGTTCTGCGCTGTAATGTTCTATGTTCTATGTTCTATGTATCTAGTGTATAGCATCAGTTGAAGGCCCTGTGCGGTGAAGAGGTCTTGTTCGAAGCTGTGCATAAAGATGTTTGCATAGATGCCAAACTATCCAGCCTTCAGGAGAACTGTGACCAAGACATCACACAATCCTGCCACAACAAGCTCTGCAAGACTTACCGGATCATCGACACGGATGCCATCATCTCACGTGAGAACACCATCCACCAGGTACACGGTACATAGGCTTGCAACTCGGCCAACGTTTTCTACCTGATACGCTGCAGGAAAGGATGTCCCGAGGCATGGTACATTGGTGACACCACGCAGACGCTACGACAACGAATGAATGAACACTGCTCAACAAAAGGAGAGTGATGGAAAAGGATGAGTGGTGTCCCAAGGGTAAGGTGTTGGATTGGGGGAAGGCTAACTTTATTGGGATCAGGCAGAAATTGGCAGCTATTGATTGGGAGAGGCTGTTGGAGGGTAAATCCACATCTGGTATGTGGCAGTCTTTTAAGGAACGGTTGTTAGGGCTACAGGACAAGCATGTGCCTGTAAAAAAGAAGGATAGGAAGGGTAGGAATAGAGAACCGTGGATAACCAGGGAAATTGAGGGACTGGTCAAAAAGAAAAGAGAGGCGTATGTTAGGTCCAAGCAGCTAAAAACGGAGGGAGCTCTGGACGAGTACAAAGAAAGTAGGAAAGTACTCAAACGGGGAATTAGAAGAGCAAAAAGGGGTCACGAAATGTTCTTGGCAGACAGGATTAAGGAGAATCCCAAGGCATTTAATTCATACGTTAGGAACAAAAGGGTAGTTAGGGAAAAAATCGGACCTCTCAGGGACAAAAGTGGGGACTTATGCTTGGAGCCCAAAGAAGTAGGGGAAATCCTAAATTAATACTTTGCGTCGGTATTCACAAAGGAGAGGGATGTGTTGACTGGGAGTGTCTCTGAGGGGAGTGTTGAACCGTTGGAGAAAATCTCCATTACAAAGGAGAAAGTGTTAGGTTCGTTAGAGAATATAAAGACTGACAAATCCCCAGGGCCTGATGGAATCTATCCAAGGCTGCTCAGGGAGATGAGAGGTGAAATCGTTGGGCCTCTGACGCAAATCTTTGTCTCGTCACTGGACGCAGGTGAGGTCCCAGAGGATTGGAGGATAGCCAATGTGGTCCCGTTATTTAAGAAGGGTAGGAAGGATAACCCGGGTAATTATAGGCCGGTGAGCTTGACGTCCGTGGTGGGGAAGTTGTTGGAGAAGATTCTTAGAGATAGGATGTATGCGCATTTAGAAAGGAATAAACTCATTAACGATAGTCAGCATGGTTTTGTGAGAGGGAGGTCATGCCTCACTAACCTGGTGGTGTTTTTTGAAGAAGCGACCAAAATGGTTGACGAAGGAAGGGCCGTGGATGTTGTCTATATGGACTTTAGTAAAGCGTTTGACAAAGTCCCTCATGGTAGGCTAGTGAAAAAGGTTGGATCTCATGGGATAAAGGGGGAGGTTGCTAGATGGGTGGAGAACTGGCTTGCTCACAGAAGACAGAGGGTGGTAGTGGAAGGGTCTTTTTCCGGCTGGAGGCCTGTGACTAGTGGTGTACCGCAGGGCTCTGTATTGGGACCTCTGCTGTTTGTGATTTATATAAATGATCTGGAAGAAGGAGTAACTGGGGTGATCAGTAAGTTTGCGGACGACACAAAACTCGCAGGACTTGCAGATAGTGAGGAACATTGTCAGAGGCTACAGAAGGATATAGATAGGCTTGACATTTGGGCAAGGAAATGGCAGATGGAGTTCAATCCTGATGAATGCGAAGTGATGCATTTTGGTGGGAATAATGTAGGGAGGAGCTACACGATAAATGGAAGAACCATAAAGGGTGTAGAGACGCAGAGGGACCTGGGTGTGCAAGTCCACAGATCTTTGAAGGTGACGTCACAGGTGGAGAATGTGGTGAAGAAGGCATATGGCATGCTTGCCTTTATAGGACGGGGCATAGAGTATAAAAGTTGGGTTCTGATGTTGCAGATGTATAGAACGTTGGTTCGGCCGCATTTGGAATACTGCGTCCAGTTCTGGTCGCCACACTACCAGAAGGAAGTGGAGGCTTTGGAGAGAGTACAGAGGAGGTTTACCAGGATGTTGCCTGGTATGGAGGGGCTTGGTTATGAGGAGAGATTGGGGAAACTGGGGTTGTTCTCCTTGGAAAGACGGAGGATGAGGGGAGACTTAATAGAGGTGTATAAAATTATGAAAGGCATAGGTAGGGTGAACGGTGGGAAGCTTTTCCCCGGGTCGGTGGTGACGTTCACGAGGGGTCATAGGTTCAAGGTAAAGGGGGGGGGGGAGGTTTAACACAGATATCAGAAGGACATATTTTACACAGAGAGTCGTGGGGGCCTGGAATGTGTTGTCGGGCAAGGTGGTGGAGGCGGACACACTGGGAACGTTTAAGTCTTATCTAGACAGCTATATTAACGGAGTGGGAATGGAGGGATACAAAAGAGTGGTCTAGTTTGGACCAGGGAGCGGCGCGGGCAAATTGTTCTTTGTTTCTCGTTTCAAGGCTTCATTCTATGATCATCTTGCTGGTGCCAGTACAGAGCGAGACTGCGGATAGTTGGGAACCTGTCTCCGGGGCAGGGAATTCATATGGTGTTCGTGGAAGTGGAAATGAATAGGGTTGGGAAGCATTTTCCGATCAGGGCCAGTGTGATCTCCTGGACTCGTTTCGATCGCCTCAGGGGGTCGGAGAGGAATTTCCCAGATTTTTTTCCCCCATATTGGCCCTGGGGTTTTCACTCTGGGTTTTCGCCTCTCCCTGGAGGTCACATGGTCTGGAATGGGTGGGTGGGGGTGAGTTAATAGGTTGTGATGAACAAAGCATCGTAGCTGTGAGGGACAGCTCGGTGGATAGGATATTAGTATGTAGATAGGCTGGAAAATTGGGCGGGGATCCTGGATTCAGGATTCAATCCTGGACCGGGGAGCGGCGCGGGCTTGGTGGGCCGAAGGGCCTGTTCCTGTGCTGTATTGTTCTTTGTTCTTTGTTCTTTGTAATCACCAGGTAGGAATGTTCCCTTCCAATAATGAAAGACTTCAGCAGTCGCGAGCATTCACCCTCTGATCTTCGGGTAAGCGGCCTCCAATTCGTCCTTCACGACACACGGCAATGCAGAATCGCTGAGCAGAGATTGATAGCCAAGTTCCACGAACATGAGGACGGCCTGAACCGGGATCTTGGGTTCATGTAACACCCAGGAGTTGCCTGGTCTTGCAAATTCTCACTAACTGTCCTGGCTGGAGACAATACACATCTCTTTAACCTGTGCTTAACCCGCTCTCCACTGACACTGTCTGTACCTTTAAGACCTGATTATCTGTAAAGACTCGCATTCCACCCATTATCTTATCAATTGAGTTTGTGTCGTTATATGCCCTGTTTGTGAACACGAGTCATCACTCGCCTGAAGAAGGGACTTGGGGCTCGGAAATCTAGTGCTGCCAAATAAACCTCTTGCACTTTAACCCGGTGTTGTGAGAATTCTTAATATATACTGCTCCCTACTGCCATGATTGATGCATCAGATATTAGGACACAGTCTTCATAGAATCATAGAAACCCTACAGTACAGAAAGAGGCCATTCGGCCCATCCAGTCTGCACCGACCACAATCCCACCCAGACCCTACCCCCATATCCCTACATATCTTACCCGCTAATCCCTCTATTCGACACATCTCAGGACACTAAGGGGCAATTTTAGCATGGCCAATGAACCAAACCCGCACATCTCTGGACTGTGGGAGGAAACCGGAGCACCCGGAGGAAACCCACGCAGACACGAGGAGAATGTGCAAACTCCACATAGACAGTGACCCAAGCCGGGAATCGAACCCAGGTCCCTCGAGCTGTGAAGCAGCAGTGCTAACCACTGTGCTACCGTGCCGCCCCAGTCGCTCTTCGGAACGACTGTCCCTTGAAATTTGCAACATTAGCAAACGTCAGCAGGTAAACAACAACTGCTTCTGATGAAAGTCAACCGGCCTGCGCTCAGCTGCTGAGAGAGCATACCTGAACTTTGAACTCTAAGACAATTGGCATTCGTCTGGACTTCTCCAATGCAGAGATCATGTCTAATTTCCAAAATACGTTGAAGAGGCTCTTGAAAAGAAATAAACATACGTAGCTACAGGAACTGAACTGGTGTTTTTATCTACAGAGTTCCGGCAGGGTTTCGATGGCCTGAATGGAATCCCGCTGTCACATATTTGTATGATAAGGAAAACACAGCAGATTCTCTTACAAGTATGCCATGGATACTGAACGCAATCTGGTAGTTTCAGGCGAACATTTCTGCAACAATGTTGTTTTTACTCAATGTCTTCTTTATGGATTATATTCAAATATTGCATAACATAAAATTATGGATTATATTCAAATATTCTTACAAAGGCAGGAGAATGGGGATGAGGAAAACATCAGCCATGATTGAATGGTGGAGTGGACTCGGTGGGCCGTGTTGCCGAATTCTTTTCTTATGCCTTTTGGTCTCAAGGTCTAAATTTTCCCCACTGCTGTGTTGGGATTAGAACGGAAATCTCGGGAACATTTGTCGAGGTCTCCGGCTTAGTGGTGGCACCATAACTATAATATGGTTCTTGAAAACATTTCCAATGCGGTATACCATTCATAAAAAAAGGATAGCAGGAAGGATTGGCGTAGGGGCAGTGTCACTGGACTAATAATTCAGAAGAATAAACGCTCGGCAAACAAGGACTCAGATGCCATACAATCCCCAAAATGCAGGAGGAGGGCATTTGGCGCATCGGGCCAGAAACAATCCCGCCAAAAGAGCACTCCATTTCGGCCCATCTCGCGCAATATCTCGCATATCAAGTGCATTAATTACGGCCAATCCAACTGACCTCCATATCATTGGACACTCGGGGGCAATTAAGCATAAACAATCCACATTGTATATAAATCTTTGGAGAACAAGTGGCAATGTGACATGACCAATCAACCTAACCTGCATATCTTTGGACTTTGCGAGGAAATAACAAGCCAACAGAGACATGGGGAAAACTTGGAAAATCCACACATACTGCCAGCTAATGCTGTTAACGTGGGCCGCTGGTTCTGTGAGGCACCATTGCTGACCATACTACCACGGTGCCACCGTCATGGAAGTTGGACGAATTTCAATTCAACCAGTAAATCTCGGCTGAAAGCTAGTCTACCACAGACCACCACAGTCGCGGTTATTTATTTTCGGGAAGGAAATCTGTCCAGTTTACAGGGTCTGTTCTATGGGATACTCCAGAGAGGCGTTAATTGTGATAACTGTGCCGTGAAATGGCTGAATAAAACTTTCAGATGAAGGAAAACTAGGGATCGTCAACAAATGTTGGCCATGTATATGTAGTAAATAGAATGTCCGCAGTGCATAAGGAGGCCATTCAACCAACTCGGTGTGCACTGGCTCTGACAAAGGCTTGTAGAACTATGACTCAGATACCATATTATCCCCACAGTGCAGAATGAGGGCGTTCGGCGCACCCGGCCAGAAACGAACACGCCAAACGTGCACTCCAACTCGGCCCATCTCCCACCGCATCTCCCATACCACGTGCATTAAACACGGCCAATCTGCCTGACTTCCATATCTTTGGACACTAGCGGGCAATTAAGCATAGCCAATCCACACAACCTATACATTTTTGGATACAAAGGGACCAAGTAGTATGTCCAAACCACCTAAGCTGCATGTCTTTGGAATTTGGTAGGAAATCGGATCACAGACATGGGGAAAACGTGGAAAACCCAAACAGACAGCCATGTCATGCTGTTAACCTCGGCCGCTGGCACTGTGAGCCAGCAGTGCTAATCACACTGACACAATGCCACCGTCATGGAAGTTGAACAAATTTGAATTCAGTCAGTATATCTAGACCTAAAGCTGCTCTACCACTGACCACCACACTCGTGTTGAATAAAATTTATTGGTTTATTTTCGGGAAGGAAAGCTATCCAGTTTACAGTGTCTGCGCGATGGCTTACTCCAGAGGGACAGCAATGTTGATGTCTCTTTACTCTGCCTTGAAATGACTCAGGTTTCAGTTTTTTCAATTTCAATTCCAGTTTTCAACGTTCAGTTGAAGAACAGTAAGGGATCGTCAACAAATATTGGCCATGTATATGAAATAAATAGATTGCCTGCAGTGCAGAAGGAGGGCATTCAAACAATTGAGGCTACTCTGACTCTCATAGGGTAACTTACCAGGCAGTTGTGACGATATTGTGCCTTTTGGAAATGTAGTTTAATCCTGTTTCTCTGCAGGATGTTTCCGGAGCCGTGTTGTCTGCAGCTGCCCTTCTCTCTTTTGACTAAAGCAGTATAATTGACGTCATGCTTGTTTTCAGCGGAACTAACGCAGTTTCTGATGTTTTTGTGCTCACTTGGGTTCCCAGAAAGAGGCTTGGTTGGGGTGATTGATAGGTCAGGTCATGTGACTCAAAACAGCTCAGCTTAGTTTCTGGTTAAATGCTGTGGACTTCAGGAAGGGAACAGTGTGCCTTATTTCCCCTTTCCTGAGTTGCAGATTCGGCGATGTGCCTTTTGCTGTTTTAGAAGCTGCAGAGAGAGTGAGAGACTTCTCATTTCCTGTCTCTGAATCTGGAAGACTGGAAGCTGCTACAGACTTGATTTCAGGCTCTGTTTTTCTGCCTTCAGGATATGTCCTCCCTTGAAAACTGCTGCTTGGATTTCTGTCTGTCAGTGTTCAAAGCAGCAAATCCAGTATCACGTGAACATAATTGTTTGAATGCGACTTAATTCTGAGGAATTGTGTGTGCCTTTGGGATTGATTTTCAATTTGAACAGAGATCGCTAGCTTTATCAATGATACTGTGTGATCTGTAGGTTTTGTAATTGGTCAAATAAAATGTTAATCCGTGTTGCTATGTTTCACCTGTGTTCTTAACTAAACTATGTTTGATGAAAGCTTCTTGGTGGATGACTTGAATCATACCTGGAGTGTAAACCCTTAAGCTCACCAAAGCCAAAATCAAATCGAGGCGAACTTCACAAATCACCATGTCGTTTCTGGCTTTGGACAGAGCAGCCTCTTCCTTGACCTATCACTTAACCACACACATTTACCATAGCTAATCTATCTAACCTTTGGAGTTCGGGACAACAAGGTGCATCTTCGTATGGCCAAACCACCTAACCTGCACATCGCTGGTCGTGGGCACAAAGGAGGAGGAAAGCCACACCGACACGGGGAGGACGTGAAATCTGCACAGAAAACGTCAGCCATGGCCGGAATGGAACTCTGTCCCTGGTGCAGCGAGGCAGCAGTGCTAACCACTGTGCCACCGTGCCACTGAAGAAGCCACAGGTCAAGCAAGGTTACAGAAACGGAGGCAAAAGAGGACTTAAGATTGATTGCTGCACAGATTCAGATTGTTTGGATCCCTGCAATGGAAGTTATTTCCAAATTGCTTCTGATTCTTGAACCGGAACTTTCGATTGGAAAATACTGCATATCACTCCGCTAGTTCAGAGAGAAGGAAGCTAAACAGTTATGGATGAATTAAACAGACATGAATTGACAAGCTTGCAGGAAATGCGATGCAATCTCAATTGAAATAGCCGCAGAACTGGAAGTTTGAAAGTGCAAGGAGATATTATACCAACAAGTGTTATATTCCCTGGATTAACGGTGCTCAATAGTGAGTGGAGTAAAGTGTGCAGGGTGATAGCGGGACAAGGTAAGGGAGATGCAGATAAACTATTTTCGCTGTTTGAGGAGTCTGACTATGTGTAATATTCGACGATGTCTAGCCAGGCCTTACATTAGCAAATTTATGGAACACTGTTTCACATAATGGGTGGTAAAATGTTTAGTTGTTGTGTGCACAGCATTGGATTCCAGAGCAACTTGTGCTTTAACTGCAGGTTTAATGGATTTCTGTTACACAAGACTATTCAGGTCAATCTTCAAAGCTGGACGTCAGGATTCTGGACACAAATCTTTCGCAACATTGTTGAATGGCAGCCTGTGTATGTTCGGCAGAGGCGTCTCTGAGCTGCTGGATCCTATCCTGGCGTAACAGTAATGCCAGATCCTTAAGCAGGGAAACGTTTTTCAGACATCGTGGCAACTGATAGCCAGGAATCTCCGTGATAGAGGCAAATAATTAACAGACTGGGAAACAGCTCGAAATTAACATGTTGTTGTACAACTCAAAGGGTCAGAATGGGATGATTCTGCTAACAACCTGAGATCACTTTGCACAGTTTAGGTCTATATATGCATTGATTCGATCAGAACTACATCACTCTGCACATTTCCCGATCCTTCTCCCTTATTTAGGTGACGGAAAAGATCACAGGGCGCAGCTTTTTGACAAGGCTGGAATTATTGTGCACCACTCTGGTATCAATGTCGTTAATTTGGACAACAGGAATCACACTATGCAGAATTATCGTCTCCACGTGCTTCGGGTAGACCACACATGGATCACTGTGCCAATTGTTGATTCCCAAAACCGTCATGTGGACAGCAGTGTAATCACTGCACAGTTGCGGTCTGCGACTCCAACACGTCAGCATCAGTTGGAGCTCTATGTCCGGTTATTGTACGCATAACCCTCTTTTAAACAACCATGAGAACACTTTGTGCAGATCATGGCTCTATAATCTTCTTTGGGACCACACTTGGAGTATTATGTACTGGTCATTTCCCCATTTCTCTGTTCTTCAATACAGTTGGAGCACTGTGCACACTTCTGATATTCAAATCCCTCATGTAGACACTGATGGGTTCATTGTGCACAGTCCTGCCATCCAACACCCTCAATTGCACACATCCTACAGCACTCTCCTTTGGTGACCCTATCTCGCTGTTATGCAACAGCATTCTGCACAGCTGCAATCTCAATACCTGGTATCACTGGTAATAATGTGTGCAGCGCTGGTACTAAATATCACCGACAATATTGTTTGCTGTGTGCATAGTATCGGTATTCAGAACTCTCATTTAGACAAATAAACCTGTTGGACTTTAACCTTTAAACTTTAGACAATACTTGGAGATATTTGCACAGTTTTTTCCCCCATTAGCCTCATTTGACTCACAATTGGAGCACAGCCCACTTTTTGTATTCATATCCTTCATTTAGGCAACATTGTGATAAGGGTGCACAATCCAGCCAGCTATAACCCTCTATTTGACGACATTGCAATCACTCTGCACAGTTCTGATCTCCATACTCTTAATTGAGACCACAGATGGAGATCTGTGCAGTTTTTAAAAAAATAACGCAACACTGGGTACTTTACTGTGGACGCATTTCTGACATCAATATCCATCATTTGCACAGCACTGGAAACACTGCACAGACTTGGCCCGATATCGCTCATTGAGCATACACATTGAACACTGTGCGTAACAGTGCTCTCCATATTTATCATTGAGGTAGAAGATGGGGGACTTTGCACAGCCATGTTTTCCATTTCACCTTTGATCAAATTTGGACCCTTCAGATTCCTGAAAGTTGTCATTTTTCTGTTTCCCAGAATGCCTCAAGGAATGCGACCAGTTTGGAGCACCAGCAGAACTGAATCCTGCTCAATCAATGATTGGATCCAGGAATATTGCTGCTTCTTCCGGCAGTGCCGCAAAATTCAAATCATTATCTCAAGATAATATGCCCCCACAGTGAGATCCATCCATTAAACCAACTGAAGACAATCACAGTTCCATGCTTCAGGATCTATTGCAGCGTGCTGATTAAATGGCTTCCGGCCCACTGTTTTCTGAATCATGTGAACAGAAGTAGCTGCGTTCATGACTGATTCCTGACTCTATCTGATTGTTCTCTCGGGTCAGTGTGTTAGCATATTGACTGAGAGGGAGGGGAAGCCGGAATTTCACATGACAACTTTAATATCCGTTTGCGCCAATTTACTTATTCTCGCACAATGTACAATGAGACATTTTCACAGTCACGGTCACTACGATCCATACCTTTTTCGCACTGGCAGGACTGGGAACAGTGATGGACATTCGGGAGTTGCTCTCGCAGGCAATATACAACATGGACACATGGCACCAGGTCAAGGATGGCCTGCAACATTTCCTGATGATTAGCACCTCACGTTCTCCCCAGCTGATTAATCAGTACAAATTAATGTTGAATCCGTGCGGATTTGCTGGGCCGAAAGACCTTTTCTGCACTATGCGGTTCTATGATGCAGTGAGTTATATTAACCTCGAACACGCTGCCTATAATGATACTGGAAGGTGAGATTAACAAAGGCTTTAACGAAGGCATGGGGTCTTCACTTGCTAAAGCAAAACATCTCGCAGTGTTGGAGGCACACAACAGGAGGAATGAGGTTAAGCGGAAGCATCTACAGAGAGGTGGCATTGCCTCCTTGAATCGAAAGTCCGCCTTCTGTTGCAGAATAACTGGATCACAAGGTCAGCAGAGCAAATGTCCTTTTTTAAAGGACCTAGTAATTGCAATGAGTTCTGATGACAATCTCCCAATTTCAAGTCACCATTTCTGGAACCATCTTTTCATTCCAGAAAGAATGAGTGAATTATACTGAGATTGCTAGAATATCGCGTTGAGAATTGCACCCATATCTCCAGACCACTTACTGATGTCTCTGGATTATCAGCGTAGTGACATCACAATGATACCATTGCGGTTGCAGATTACTTGAATGGGAAAACCATTCATGGAAAATATAAAACAAGGAGGAGAGGATACAGTGCAGTTGTAATATCACTGAACTGACCTGTATATGACTCCAGACATTAAACAAAAGTTTTGACATTTAACTCTTCTCCAAAACAGACCAGTGAGCCTTTCAGTTCACGGAAAACGAGCGACGAGCTACGAATGTGTGTCTTACCAGTGAAACTGACATTGCATCAAATAAATATAAAATACCCACAGAAGATCTGGAAAAAGTAATGATACACAAATGCAGGAAATAATGGGACGATGGAATGGCATCTCCACAGTGCAGGATGATTTCTATCCCAGCGATGGAAGGAAATAGACGAACAATTACAGATGCCTGAACTATAGGCAAACAAATGCCTTCTGAATCTTTATAGTAGCTGTTCTGCAAACAAGAATCGATTCTAGGGCAATTGGTATTTTTTAATTCTTTGTTTGGCAGATTTGTCATAGCCAAGTGAAATATGGTTAAGGGGAAAAAAGCTGGCTGTTTGCATTCAGGTCATATATTTCTCACAAGCTTGTTGAATGTCGGCCTGTGAATTGTCTTCATATTCAGTCAATATGAGGCTGGATCCTATCCATCACTCTCAGATTCTCACACCAAGTTCACGGTCATCAGACAGCAACTGGTGGCCGGCCACTTCCGTGATGCAGGTAAACATTTAACAGCTCAAAACGAGCAAAACTTGTTGCAACACAACGGGCAAGTATGGAATTATTGTATTTACATGGAATGTGGTCTGACCCCCAGAGATGCGACCCAATGTTCAGGCACCTTCCAGGTCTCATTATTATAAGTTCCCAGGACGGGAAAGCCATTTACAAGGCCAAGATTGATGAGCCATTGCTATATGTCTTTGATGAATTGCTAATGCCGTGACTTTCCATATGGCAGTAATCTATTTGGAACACGTACACGTTGTGTAGTTAGAGCGGGAAAAAATATGTCGCGGCAAGAGGGCACTGATTGCACTTGTGCACAATACTGCTGCTCCTGAACACAGAACATTACAGCGCAGTACAGGCCCTTTGGCCCTCGATGTTCCGCCGACCAGTGGAACCAATCGAAAGCCCATCTAACCTACATTATTCCAATATCATCCATATGTTTATGCAATGACCATTCAAATGCCCTTAATGTTGGCGAGTCCACTACTGCTGCAGGCAGGGCATTCAACGCCCTTACTACTCTCTGAGATCTGTCCTATATCTATCACCCCTCAATTTAAAGCTATGTCCCCTGGTGCGACCTATCACCATCCGAGGAAAAAGGGTCTCACTATACACTCTATCTGATCATTTGATCATCTTGTATGCCTCTATTAAGTCACCTCTTCACCTTCTTCTCTCTAACGAAAACAGCCTCAAATCCCTCAGCCTTTCCTCATAAGACCTTCCAACCATACCAGGCAACATCCTGGTAAATCTCCTCTGCACCCTTTCCAATGCTTCCAAATCCTTCCCATAATGCGACGACCAGACCTGTGCGCAATAGTCCAAGTGCGGTCACACCAGAGTTTTGCACAGCTGCAACATGACCTCCTGGCTCCGAAAATCAATCTCTGTACCGATAAAGCTAACACTCCGTACGCCTTCGTAACAACCCTATCAACCTGGGTGCCAACTTTCAGGGATCTATGGACATGGACACCGAGATCTCACTGTTCATGCACACTGCCAAGTAACTTAGCATTAGCCCAGTACTCTGTAGTCCTGTTACTCCTTCCAAAGTGAATCACCTCACGCTTTACCGCATTGAACTCCATTTGCCACCTCTCAGCCCTCTGTCCCTCTGTAACCTCCAGCAACCTTCCGCATTTTCCACAACTCCACCGACAATAGTGTCATCCGCAAATTTACTAACCCATCCTTCTACGCCCGCATCCAGGTCATTTAAAAAAATGACAAACAACAGTGGCCCAAAACAGATCCTTGCGGTACACCAAGAGTAACTCAACTCCAGGATGAACATTTCCCATCAACCTCCATCGTCTGTCTTCTTACGGCTAGCCAATTCCTGATCCAAACCGCTAAATCACACTCAATTCCATGCCTCCGTATCTTAGAACATAGAAAAACTAGAGCACAAACAGGCCCTTCGGCCCACAAGTTGCGCCGGTCATGTCCCGACCCACCTCGGTTTATATATAGGCTTACCTATAACGCTCAATCCTATTAAGTCCCATGAAGTAATCCAGAAGTCTCTTAAATTACCCTATCGAGTTTGCCTCCACCACCACTGACGGCAGCGGATTCCACTCACCCACCGCCCTCTGAGTGAAAAACGTCCCCTGAATTCTCGCCTTACCTACTCTCCATCACCTTAAACCTGTGTCCTCTCGTAGCAACAATTTCAGCCCTGGGAAAAATCCTCTGAGAATCCACCCGATCTATACCTCTCAACATCTTGTACAGCTCTATCAGGTCACCTCTCATCCTTCGTCTCTCCGAGTAGAAAAGACCGAGCTCCCTCAGCCAATCCTCGTACGGCATGCCACCCAATCCAGGCAACATCCTTGTAAATCTTCTCTGCACCCTTTGAATAATTTCCACATCCCTCCTGTAATGAGGCGACCAGAACTGAGCACAGTACTCTAAGTGGGGTCTGACAAGGGTCTTATAAAGCTGCATCATTATCTCCCGACTCCTCAACTCAATCCCTCGATTGATGACGGTCAGCACACCATACGCCTTCTTAACCACCTCCTCAACCTGCGAGGCCGATTTTAGAGTCCTATGGACCCGGGCCCCAAGGTCCGTCTGATCCTCTACGCTGCTAAGAGTCTTACCCTTGATATTATACTCCTTCATCCCATTTGACCTGGCAAAATGTGCCACTACACATTTATCCGGGTTGAAGTCCATCTGCCACTTCTCCGCCCAGTCTTGCACACTATCTATGTCACGCTGCAGCTTCTGACATCCCTCCAAACTATGCACAACACCACCAACTATCGTGTTGTCTGCCAACTTAGCAAACCATCCCTTCACTTCCTCATCCAGGTCACTTACGAAAATGCCCAACAGCAAGGGCCCCAGAATAGATCCCTGGGGCACTCCAGTTGTGATGGACCTCCATTCAGAAAGAGACCCATCTAAAACCACTCTCTGCCTTCTGCAGGCAAGCCAGTTTTGGATCCACAAGGCACCAGCCCCTTGGTTCCCATGCCCTCTCACCTTCACGAGAAGTCTTGCATGGGAGACCTTGTCGAACGCCTTGCTGAAGTCCATGTAAACGTGAAATTGAGGGTTTCGTCAGAAAGAAAAGAGAGGCGTACGTTAGGTCCTGGCAGCTAAAAACGGAGGAAGCTCTGGAGGAATACAAAGAAAGGAGGAAAGAACTCAAACGAGGAATTAGAAGGGCAAAAATGGGTTAGGAAATGTCCTTGGCAGACAGGATTAAGGAGAATCCCAAGGCATTTTATTCATACGTTCGGAACAAAAGGGTTGTCAGGGAAAAAATCGGACCTCTCAGGGACGAAAGTGGGGAAGTATGCTGAGAGCCGAAAGAAGAGGAGGAGATCCGAAATGAATACTTTGCGTCGGTATTCACAAAGGATAGGGATGTGTTGACTGGCAGTATCTTGGAGAGGAGTGTTGACCAGTTAGAGAAGGGAGGAAGTGTTAGGTTTTTTAGGGAATACAAAGACTAAGAAATCCCCAGAGCCTGATGGAATCTATCCAAGGCTGCTCAGGGAGATGAGAGATGAAATCGCCGGGCCTCTGACGCAAATCTTTGTCTCGTCACTGGACACGGATGAGGTCCCGGAGGATTGGAGGATAGCAAACATGGTCCCGTTGTTTAAGAAGGGTAGGAAGGATAACCCGGGAAATTATAATCCGTTGAGTTTGACGTCCGTGGTAGGGAAGTTGCTGGAGAGGATTCTTAGAGAAAACATATATGCGCATTTAGAAAAGAACAAACTCATTAACGATAGTCAGCATGGTTTGGTGAGAGGGAGTTCATGCCTCCCTAACTTATTGGGGTTTTTTGACGAAGTGACTAGAATGGTTGACGAGGGAAGGGCCGTGGATGTCCTCTATATGGACTTTAGTAAAGCGTTTGACAAAGTCCCTCATGGTAGGTTGGTGCAAAAGGTTGGATCACATGGGATAAAGGGGGAGGTGGCTAGATGGGTGGAGAACTGGATTGGTCACAGAATACAGAGGATGGCAGCGGAAGGGTCTTTTTCCGGCTGGATGCCTGTGACTAGTGGTGTTCCGCAGGGCTCTGTATTGGGACATCTGTTGTTTGTGATTTATATAAACGATCTGGAAGAAGGTGTAACTGGGCTGATCAATAAGTTTGTGGACGACACGAAAATGGCTGGAATTGCACATAGTGAGGACCATTGTCAGAGGCTGCAGAAGGATATCGATCGGCTGGAAATTTGGGCAAAGAAATGGCAGATGGAGTTCAATCCAGAGAAATGCGAAGTGATGCATTTTTGTAGAACTAACGTAGGGGGGAGCTATACGATAAATGGCAGAACCATAAAGGGTATCGATAAGCTGAGGGACCTGGGTGTGCAAGTCCACAGAGCCGTGAAGGTGACGTCACAGGGGGAGAAGGTAGTGAATAAGGCATATGACATGCTTGCTTTTCTCAGACGGGGCATAGAGTATAAAAGTTGGGGTCTGATGTTGCAGTTATATGGAACGTTGTTTCGGCTGCATTTGGAATACTGCATCGAGTTCTGGTCGCCACACTACCAGACGGACGTGGCGGCAATAGAGAGAGTGCAGAGGAGGTTTACCAGGATGGTGCCTGGTATGGAGGGGCTTAGTTATGAGGACAGTTTGGGTAAATGGGGCCTGTTCTCACGGGAAAGATGAGGGGTGACCTAATAGAGGTGTCTAAAATGATGAAAGGCATAGGTAGGGTGAACGGTGGGAAGCTTTTTCCCAGGTCCGTGCTTACGTTCACGAGGGGTCGTAGGTTCAAGGTGAGCAGGAGGGGAGGGGGGCGGGGGGGGGGGGGGGGGGCGGTAGGGGGGGGTGATTAACAGGGATATTGGGAGGACGTATTTTACGCGGAGGGTGGTGGGGGCCTGGAATACACTGCCGGGCAAGGTGGTGGAGGCAGACACACTGGGAACGTTTAAGACTTATCTCGATAGCCACATGAACGGAGTGGGAATGGAGGGATACAAAAGAAAGGTCTCGTTTGGACCAGGGAGCGGCGCGGGCTTGGAGGGCCGAAGGGCCTGTTCCTGTGCTGTATTGTTCATTGTTCTTTGTAAACCACTTTGTAAACGTGTTTAATCACATTTTCAAAGAACTCCACCAGGCTCGGAAGGTACGATTTGCCTTTGACAAAGCCGTGCTAAATAATTGTGAGCATAGCAAACATCTCTAAATATTCATAAATCCTGTCCCTTAGGATCTTCTCCATCAACCTACCAACCACTGAGGTTAGACTCACCGGTTGGTAATTTCCTTGGCCTTTCCCTATTCCCTTTCTTGAATATAGGAACCAGATCCGCAATCCTCCAATCCTCCAGAAACTCTCCTGTCTCCACCGATGACGCAAAGACCATCGCCAGAGGCTCTGCAATCTCTTCCTCGCCTCCCACAGTAACCTGGGATACATCCCATTCGGTCCCGGCGACTTATCTAGCTTGATGCTATTCAAACTTTTGAACACATCCTCTTTCTTAATGTCCACATACTCAATCTTTTCAGTCCACCTCAATCCTGTAGTACAACCACTCAGGCCTTTTTCCACCGTGAATAACGAGGTAAAGTATTCATTAAGCACCTCTGCTATTTCCTCCGGTTCTGTACAGACTTTCTCACCTTCACACTTTATCGGTCCTCTTCCTTCACATCTCATCATTTTCCTCTTCACATATTTAGAGAACGCCTTCGGTTCTCCTTAAACTTACCTGCCATGGCCTTCTCGTGACCCTTTCTGGCTCTCCTAATATCCTTCTTAAGTCCCTTCCTACAAGCCGTATCCTCATCTAGATCCCTATCTTGGCCTAGATCTCTGAACCGTTTGTACGCTTTCCTTTACTTTTTGACTTGTTCAGCAAAGCTTTCGTGGACCACGGTTGCCGTAACCTAGCAAAACCTCCCTGTCTCATCGGAACGTTGTCATGCAGAACTCCAGACCGACATTCCTTGAAAATCTTCGGTACTTTCCCTCGAGAATACCTCCATCCAATTTACGCCTCTCATCTCCTGCCCGATGACTTCATATTTCCCCTTCCTCCAGATGAACACTTTCATAGCTTGCCTCATCCTATCTATTTCCAATGCTAGTGTAAAGGAGATAGAGTTATGATCACTATCTCCAAGATGCTACCCCACTGAGAGATCCGACACCTGTCCAGGTTCAGTAGCCAGTACCAGATCGAGTACAACCCTTCCTCTTGTAGGCTTATCCACATGCTGTGTCAGGAAACCCTTCTGAACACACGGAACAAACTCCTCCCCATCCTGACCCCTTACCCGAGGGATATTCCAATCAATGTTTGGGAAATTAAAGTCTCCCATCACGACAACCCTGCTATTACTACATCTCTCCAGGATCTGTTTTCCTATCTGCCCCTCAACATCCCTGTTACTATTGGGCGGCCTGTAGAAAACACCCAGCAACGTTATCGACACCTTCCCACTCCGAACCTCGACCCACAGAGACTCCATAGAGAATCTCTCCACGGCGTCCACCTTCTCTCCAGCTGTGACAATATCCCTAATCAGCAGTGCCACTCCCCCCACCCCCCCCCCCCCCCCCCCGCCCCCTATTTTGCCTGCCTCTCTGTCCTTTCTGAAACATCTGAAAACCCGGCACCTGGAGTATTCAGTCCTGTCCCTGGCCCCAAGTCTCCTTAATGGCCACCACATCACACTTCAAAGCATAGATCCACACTCTAAGCTCATCCACTTTATTCACTTTCACTACACTCCTGGAGTTAAAATAGACACATCTCTCCCCGTCTCCATCACCCGTTTATTCTCCCTCTTACACTGTCTACAATCCCTCTCTATTTGCGGGCTAACCTCCTCGCTCTCAGTCACCTGATCTCGATTCCTTGCCCCCAACCTTTCTAGTTTAACATCCCTGCAATCTTCTGCAACAGCAGAAATAACCCTCAATCCCATGTGTCCGTATTTTCTGTAAAGGCTTACCGTGGGGAACCTTAGCAAACGCTTTACTGAAATCCATATACACCACATCAACCGCTTTACCCTCATCTACCTTTCTTGTTACCTTCTCAAAGACTCAATAAGATTTGTGAGGCACGACCTACCCTTCGTAAGACCGTGTTGACTACCCCTAATCCAATTACGCCTTTCTAGATGATTATAAATCCTATCTCTTATAATACTTCCCAAAATTTTGCCACAACAGAATTAAGGCTCACTGGTCTATAATTACCAGGGTTGTCTCTACTCACCTTATTGAACAAGGGGACAACATTTGCTACACTCCAGTCTTCTGGCACTCTTCATGTAGACAATGACGACATAAAGATCAAAGCCAACGGCTCTGCAATCTCCTCCCTAGCCTCCCAGCGAATCCTGGGATAAATCCCATCCGGTTTATCTATTTTCACACCTTCCAGAATTGCTGACACCTCTTTCTTATTAACCTGAATCCCGTCTCGTCCAATAGCCTGGATCTCAGTATTCTCCTCGACAACATAGTCTTTTTCCTGCGTGAATCCTGACGAAAAATATTCACTTAGCGCCTCTCCTATCTCTTCAGGCTCGACGCACAACCTCCCACTACAGTCCTGGACCAGCCCTAATCTTACACTCGTCATTCTTTTATTCCTGACATACCGGTAGAAAACGTTCGGGTTTTCCTTCATCCTACCTACCAAAGGCGTCTCATGTGCCCACTTGGCTCTTCTTAACTCTCGAGTTAGTTCCTTCCTGGCTGACTTGTAACTCCCAAGCGCCCTAACTGATCCTTCACGTCTCATCTTTACATACATCTCCTTCTTCCTCTTCACAAGAGTTTCAACTTCTTAAGTAAATCACGATTCCCTCAGTCGACCACTTCCTCCCTGTATGACAGGTACATACTTATCATGAACGCCCAGTCGCTGTTCCTTGAACAAGCTCCACATTTCAAATGTGCCCATCCCTTGCGGTTTCCTTCCCCAACCTATGCATCCTAAATCTCGCCTAATCACATCATAATTTCCTCTGCCCCAGCTATAGCTCTGGCCCTTCGGTATATAACTATTCCTTTCCATCGCTAAAGTGAACGTAACCGAATTGTGGTCATTATCACCAAAGTTCTCCCCTACCTCCAAATCTAACACCTGGTCTGGTTCATTACCCAGTACCAAATCCAACATGGCCTCGCCTCTTGTTGGCCTCTCTACTTACTGTGCCACTGAAGGTGTGCCACAGTCCCTCACGATGCAACCATTGTGCTGTTGGACAAAGTGATAGTGTCACACTATACGATGGAAGGTGACAGCAGGGCGACAAATGGGCATTGACTCTCAAATATTATTTTACTCTTCATTTATATCGATAATATCATGGACTCATTTATTTGATTGATGTAGTTTGGTTTGTACCGGGCAAATACATTTTTCACTCCTGGATGTTGCCATTGACTTAGCCATTCTTAAATATATTTCAGAACTCAGTTTGACCTTTCGTAATCTTGTTCGTGTTGATCTTCAGCATTGAAATTCCCTCAGACACAGAGTAGAATTTTTATCGTGGCTGAATTCAATGTTACTGAAAAAAGTGATTCAGATTGGATTCATCAGCTGAGGGGTGGAACTAACTGGGAATTAGCAGGAGTTTCTTTATTTACTGAGGGATGGAGCTCGCAGGGAATCGGCAGTTGTCTATTCATCAGGTGATCGATGGAGGTAGCTGGAAATCAGCAGGAGTTTTTTTATCGTCTGAGGGGTGGAGATTTCTGGGAATAGGTAGGATACTATTTCTTCTCTCTCTGTCAATGCTCCACTGTTCCATGAAGGGTCGGAAAGCGTAGGTAGGGTGAACCCGTTCACACTGTTTTAAGTTGAATGCACGTGAGAATTAGAAGTTATACACATTGGTGCGAAAAACAGGAAGGAAGAATCTTATTTAAATAATGATATATTGTCGATGTACAAAGGGATCTGTGTGTCCTTCACCACTGTTCAATAATAGCAGAAAAGCAGGGGCAGCAGGAAATTGGGATGGCAAATGGATTGTTGGCCGACATTGCAAGATGATTTCATTCCAGAAAGTCTTCCTCCAGTTACACAAGGTCATGGTGCGTCCACACCTGGAGTCTTCCTACCTAACAAAAAAAATGCAAGAAGTGCAGAAGAGATTCGCTGGGCTGACACTGGCACTGGTGTCCTGGCCCACGTGGAGCAATATTTCGATTGGGTCTGTATTCACTGGAATTCAGAGAATAAGATATCTGATAGAAACTTATAAAATTCCAACTGGGCCGAGCAAACGAGATGCAGGGAGCATGTCCATATTGAATGGAAGAAGTAGGGTCCTTTGGTGAATGACCAAATGCTGATCCGAATTTCGATGTTTCTATGCTAATGTGACACAAACATAAAGCTATCTGGAAATTACACTGAATGAAAGAAAACCAAAAAAACAGTGGCTGAGGTCCAGAATGCACAGTCAGCGAATGTGATGGCGGTCGGCTTAATCGAGGCATGCAAGAGGAAACTGGTGCATTATTTGAATAAAAGCAGTATGCAGGAATACAGAGAAAAGACAGGCCAAAAACACTGAGCCAAAAGTCAATTTTTGCGGCTATTGGTGCAAAGGGCAGAATGGACTCCATGAGTGGTGTTATAGATACCTGATTAAGTCATTCTGTGATTCCATGATGTTCAATGGGGTTTAGATTCAATGTCGAAATGGTGAAGATGTGTCTTACTATCTTGCTGTTACCATCGAATCGATCATCGAAAGGTCCATACATCCAATGAAATGCCGTTAACTTGCAGTCAATATCGTACCGTAGGTAATGCGACAAACATAATGTGCACAGAAGTGTTCCACGAACAGCAAGTACTGATGAGCTTCGTTAGTTATGTTTGTCGTTTTCTAAGCCATTGGCATCAGGGCGCAAAGGACTTGTTCCAAACTCTTCATCAATCGTTGGAGCTGGAATATTTCAAAGGCTGCTGTTGGGACAAAAGGACGAAGTCGAAGTTGTGGAGAATGTATTTTGATACATCAGTGATCTACACTGCGCTCTCTGAAAGGATTTTGGAAACAAATTCATTAAAAACATCAAAATATGAAAAGCATCAACATATAAACAATGACATTGCGTTGGGCAATTGGTGAGATGGTGGGGAGTGTGCGCAGTGGGTGGAGGATGTTTGGATACATTTGGATTGCGTTTTTCATGGAAGTCTTGAAATACTGTTCTCCAATGGCCTCCTGTTCTGCTGAAAGGAGTCAATTTCATCAAAACGCTTTGCTTCGATGAATCAGCCCTATTTTAACAATTACTCAGATTTTGCTTTAGTTATTAGTCATTGATTGCAATTATTATCGCTGTCGGTTACTGAACTGACAATGTAATTCGCCCAAGTTCTAGCCAATCCGCAGAGGGGGTGTATGATCATGAACTAGATAATGCTTTCTGAAGTGATATAACTCCAGTCCGCATGCAAATTAACGTGGACAAACAGAACCGAAGATGATGAAAACACTACTCTTGATGCTTGGTGTCATGTCACTGGCCCAGACCAACATTCCAAATAAGAGAACCGATTGGAATAAATACGGAGGTAAGTGCTGAAGCAAACTCTCCATAACATAGGTGTGTTAGGCAATTCCAAAATGGAATTGCAATCACATACCCCGGCAGCATCTGGTACTGCCTACTCCATGCAGACACTACGACAACGGATGAATGAACACCGCTCGACAATCACCAAGCAAGACTGCTCTCTTCCTGTGGGGAGCACTTCAGCATCCACGGGCATTCAGCCTCTGATCTTCAGGTAAGCGATCTCCAAGGCGGCCATCACGGCACACACGACAGCGCAGAGTCGCTGAGCAGAAACTGAAAGCCAAGTTCCGCACACATGAGGACGGCCTAAACTGGGATGTTGCATTTATGTCACATTATCAGTAACCCGCACAGCTTGCCTCCTGGACTTGCGGGCTATCCTGTCTGGAGACAAAACACATCTCTTTAACCTGTGTGTAATGCTCCCTCGACTCACATTCTATGTGTCTTTAAGATCTGGTTGGCTGTAGGGATTCGCATTCTAATCAGTATTCTGTAACTTGATGTTCTGTCTCTGTGCCCTGTTTCAGAACACATTTCCACCCATCTGACGAAGGAGCAGCGCTCCGAAAGCTAATGGTATTTGCTACCAAATAAACCTGTTGGACTCTAACCTGGTGTTGTTCAAACTCTTACTGTACTCCAAGCTCTACAGCATGACTCCATAATATTATTGTCTTGTCTCATCAGTCGCAGCAATCGAAACCCAACCCTTGGTTACCTGTATACACGACCATCCCAATGAACCCCTGGCTCCGTAAAGATAGACATTCTGAATCGCTGCTGAAATGTCTTTACTCTCACCAGGTCCTGTTCACGCATGGACTCCTTGTCCACGGATCTATCTTGGTTCATGTCCGTTCAATAAATTAACATTAAAAGTCTCATGGTTGCTTTCAAATTAACCATGACCTTGCCAATTCTCTATCTCTGCAATCTTATTCAGTCCAACTGTTCACCAAGCTCTCTCTCCTCCTCCAATTCGGGCCATTAGAATCCAGCTCATATTAATCAAACCATCATTTGCCGTGGTGTTAAAACTCCACTGAAATAGATTATCGAATTATTTCCCTCAAACCTCGTCACCCTTTCCCCGTTTGAATTGTTCGTCAATTATGTGATATCGCAGGATGTTTCTGGTCACCTGCCGAGGTCGGGGAATGAATGACTTAATGTGACAATGCTCATCAAAATCACCTTTGGACAGTGTAGTAGGTTTCAGCACGAATTGTTTTTTTTGTGACTAAGATGTGAACAATTCTCATGTGCTGGAAGTAGCGAAAGTTTTCCACTTGTGGTCTGGAGTTACAATCTCGGTGCTGTCGACATCGCAGTGCCATGAAGGAATTAAGAGGAACGTCTTTGACCAGAGAGTGGTGATAATGTTCAACCTTCTACCCAAGAGGAGGGTTTCAGATGACTCTATGGATACATTTATGGTGAAGCTGGGTAAGGACGTGAGTCAGAAATGTAATTGTATGCCACACTTCGTTCCTCAGTATTTCACCTTGATTGTGATATTGACAGGTACATCGTGAAAATGTTTCAAACATGTTGAAAATCCAATCTGAAACCTTTCCAGAGGTGGCACACTAGTTTGAAACGTTGGACAAGGCTTTACAAATGTGAGGAATAGAACAAACCTCATGCGGACTTTCTTTTGTAACATATGAGGAACGAGGTGTCCCTGAATATGAAGTGGAGATGCCGGCGTTGGTCTGGGGTTATCCCTGAATATGAAAACAGATCTTAGTGTCTCTCTGTGGGGACAATCTACCTCTTCATTACTGCTTCCTGCAGACTGTCTCCACCAGCATCCAGCTGTATCATTATAACACGTAGAATGAATCCACTCGGCTGTAGATCTTCATCTCTAATGCTACAGAATTTAAGACCACCCGATATGGATCACCCAGTCGGTATTGTGGGATAGGACTGTTGCAATTTCTTTCAACATTGTGTTTCACATCGACGATCTGACGCATGTACCACCTGCCAACCTCCATTTGCTGATATTGTTCCAATGCCATATCTTGAGGCACTTTCGATGCAATGTCTCAAGAAGTTCTCCTGGCTGTACTTCACGAATTCAGAGCCACCTCCAAAATCCCCCCCCCCCACCCACTCAGCCCCCCCCCCCACCCCGCCCTCCACACACACACACACACACACACACGTACACACACTCGCGCACACGCACGCACACGCACACACATCCCAACCTTTCCCTTTTCTTCGCTGTCTGAAATAATATTGGAGATTCTCATGGAAATTAAATAATATGATTAACTGAAACTTGTACGTTGATCGCAATCTAACATAAATGCTCGTCTATCAATCGATGCGTGCTTGGGGCCATAGAGAACCACCCACCCGCCCAGAATCTTCCACGCCACCGCCCCACCTCGCCCGAATGAGGAATGCGAATGACTCATTTCTGAGTTTGAAGCCTACGTGTCTACAAATGAGGACACTTCTGAATATTCTCCCTCCTCGCTGCAACAATTGAGCCCTTGGTGAATGCAGCAAAGCCATTCCCTCTTCTCAACCACATCACCCCACCCCAAAAACCCAGCCCAAACACACATGAAGAACCTCGGCTGGAGATTCCTAACCCCAGCCATTTGAGCTATCTGTCCTGCCCCGTCCTCAAAAATTTCAGTGTGCAATCAATTATATTATGACGGTATGTGTTCATAATCAAACCCAATTCATTAGCCTTACCTATAAAACGTGTATTATAATAAAATCAAGAAAGCATGTCCAAATTCCTTTGTGTCTCTCTTAGCACTCTGCCAAGATTGGCTGGTGTTTTTACATATTTGTTGTGAAAGACCCCTACACAACTCCCTCCCCCCCCCCCCCCCCCACCCCGACCCTCGCGCCGCCAGTAACTCAACACTGCGACTCATCGCGATGCCAAATTATATCCCGGTCCGCCACACACAATACAATGAAACCTCCTTGTAGTTGTGCTGATCCCACTCCCCTTCACTTGGAACACAAATGAGGAGCGATTTGTTTCAGGAGTGCTCGGGTAACAAATTGACCTTCACATTACATTTCCGCTGGCTATATTTATTTATTTATTTTTGAAGTTCGAAACTGTAAACCGGAAGTAGGACGTGGACTGTTCTGGGAAGGGTTTTTTGTACTTTTTTAAAAATAAAAGCCAGTTACCTCGGGGGATCGTCCTCATTGTTCTTCCGCAGCGAGGCAAGGAGGAGCGATTTGTATCAGGAGTGCTGGGGTAACAAAATGAGCTTTAAATTACGTTTTCGCGGTTTTCAAGAATTTATTTATTTTTTTAAAGTTTTAAACTGTAAACCGGAATTCGGCCGCAGGATGTTCTGGGTAGGGTTTTTTGTCGTTTTTTTTTAAGCACGCGGGAGGTCTAAAAGCAGGCCGCACTATTCAGCGGGCAGTGATTTAGCGGGCAGCAGAGTGAGCAGGGAGCAGAGTGAGAGCTGAAGGGCTTTGGCTCAACGGGCTTCGGCGTAAAAAGGCAGAGGCGTTCTGTTCTTCCAGTAATTTAAAGAAAGATGTAATTATGAGTGAGAGGTGAGATTGTTGCTGTCGGTGTCATATGTGGGAGTTCATGGAGTTGCCTAGCCTCCTGGAAGTCCACATCTGCACCGGGTGCGTCGAACTGCAGCTCCTGAGAGACTGCGTTAGTGAACCAGAAATGCGCCTCGATGACCTTAGTATAGTTAGGGAAAATGAGAGGTTAATAGACAGAAGTAACAGGCAGATCGTCACACCAGGGCCACGGGAGGTAGACATTTGTGTCACGGTTAGGAAGGGTAAAGGTCACGTACCAGAGAGTACTCCGGTCGTTGTCCCCCTTAACAGTAAGGGATGGGTGACGGATAGGAGAGAGGAGGGGAGAGAGCAGTCAGTGATGGGGTCCCCTGTGGTAGTCCCTCTCCAGAATAAGTATACCGTTTTGGATACTGTGGGGGGAGGGGGGATGACCCTCCAGGAGTAAGCCACGGTAACCGGGTCACTGGCACGGAATCGGGCTCTGTGGCTCAGAAGGGAAAGAGGGGTACTACGAGGGCAATAGTAGAGGGGGATGAAACAGTTAGAGGCACAGACAGGCGGTTCTCCGGGCGCGAACGACGCTCCAGGGTGGGAGTCTGCCTCCCTGGTGCCGGGGTCCTGGATGTCTCTGAGTTGGGAGGAAGCATCCTAAAAGGGGCGGGTAACCAGACAGACGTAATTGTCCACATTGGTGCAAATGACCTAGGCAGAAAGAGCAGGGAGGTCCTGAGAGAGCACTTCAGGGAGTTGGGTAGTAGGCTAGAAAGCAGGGCCTCTAGGGGAGCGATCTCTGGACTACTCCCAGTACCACAAGCTAGTGAGGCTAGAAACAGGGAGATTGTACAGCTGAGCGCGTGGTTAAAGGACTGGTGCCGGAGTGAGGGTTTCAAATTCGTGGGAAGTCTTCAAGATAGGATGGCACTTGTACTAGAAGGGAGGGTGACACCAAAACAGGAGGGGCACGAATATCCTAGCTGGGAGTTTTGCTAGTGCGTTTCGGGTGGGTTTAAACTAATGTGGCAGGGGGTTGGGGATCGGAACAATTGGTCAATAAGCATAGAGGCTGGGGACGAGTTTGGGGCCAAGACAAAGCTGTCTAAGAGGAAGAGCGTTCTGGGGGAGTATGACCTCAGTGGGCCTGCAGGTCTGGAGTGCATCTGCTTCAATGCAAGGAGCGTCACGGGCAAGACAGACGAACTGAGAGCCTTAATGCTTCCGCGGAACTTGAATGTGGTTGCAGTGACGGAGACGTGGTTAAAAGAAGGACTGGACTGGCAGCTGCATATTCCGGGGTATAAGTGTTTTAGGCGAGACAGCGGAGGGGCTGGGAGTGGTGGGGCAGTAGCACTGCTGGTTACGAAGCACATTACAGCGGTCCAGAGGGTGGACCATTTGGAAGGGTCAGGTAATGAGTCACTGTGGGTGGAGGTCAGAAACAGGAAGGACGCGGTCAATATGCTGGGGGTATAGTGCAGGCCTCCCAACAGCCCATGGGAAGTTGAGGAACGGATCTGTAAGGATATTCTGGACAGGTGCAGGAAAAATAGGGATTGTTGTAGTGGGAGACTTTAATTTCTCTCCCATAGACTGGAAATCGCTTAGGGCTGGGGGCCTGGACGGGAAGAAATTACAAAAAGCGTACAGAAAGTTCTTTGGATCAATATGTTGACAGTCCAACGAGAGAGGGTGCTATACTGGACCGAGTATTGGGGAATAAGCCACGTCAACTCGTCAAAGTTTCAGTGGGGGAACATAGAACAAAGAACAAAGAACAATACAGCACAGGAACAGGCCATTCTGCCCTCCAAGCCCGTGCCGCTCCCTGGTCCAAATTAGACCATTCTTTTGTATCCCTCCATTCCCACTCCATTCATGTGGCTATCTAGATAAGTCTTAAACGTTCCCAATGTGTCCGCCTCCACCACCTTGCCCGGCAGCGCAGTCCAGACCCCCACCACCCTCTGCGTAAAATACGTCCTGCTGATATCTGTGTTAAACCTTCCCCCCCGCCCCCCCCCCCCCACCCCCGCGCTCTCACCTTGAACCTATGACCCCTCGTGAACGTCAACACCGACCTGGGAAAATGCTTCCCACCGTTCACCCTATCTATGCCTTTCATAATTTTAGACACCTCTATTAGGTCAACCCTCATCCTTCGTCTTTCCAGTGAGAACAACCCCAGTTTACCCAATCTCTCCTCATACCTAAACCCTTCCATACCAGGCCACATCCTGGTCAACGTCCTCTGCACTCTCTCGAAAGGCTCCACGACCTTCTGGTAGTGTGGCGACCAGAACTGGGCGGAGTATTCCAAATGCAGCCGAACCAACGTTCTATACAACTGCAACATCAGACCCCAACTTTTATACTCTGTGCCCCGTCCTCTAAAGGCAAGGATGCCATATACCTTTTCACTACCTGCTCCACCTGTGACGTTACCTTCAAGAATCTGTCGACTTGCACACCCAGGTCCTTCTGCGTATCTACACCCTTTATGTTTCTGCCATTTATCGTATAGCGTGTGTTCTATCAAAATGCATCACTACACATTTTTCTGGATTGAACTCCATCTGCCATTTCTTTGCCCAACTTTCCAGCCTATCTTTATCCTTCTGTAGCCTCTGACAATGTTCCTCACTATCTGCAAGTCCAGCCATTTTCGTGTCGTGCGCAAACTTACTGAAAACCCCAGTTACACTTTCTTCCAGATCGTTTTTATAAATCACAAACAGCAGAGGTCCCAATACAGAGCCCTGTGGCACACCACTAGTCACAGGCATCCAGCTGGAAAAAGACCCTTCCAACGCCACCCTCCGTCTTCTGTGACCAAGCCAGATCTCCAGCCATCTAGCCACCTCCCCCTTTATCCCATGAGATCCAACCTTTTGCACCAACCTACCATGAGGGACTTTGTCAAACGCTTTACTAAAGTCCATATAGACGACATCCACCGCCCTTCCCTCGTCAACCATTCTAGTCACTGCTTCAAAAAACTCCACCAGGTTAGTGAGGCATGACCTCCCTCTCACAAAACCATGCTGACTATCGTTAATGAGTTTATTCCTTTCTAAATGCGCATACATCCTATCCCTAAGAATCCTCTGCAACAACTTCCCGACCACGGACGTCAAGCTTTCCGACCTATAATATCCCGGATTCTCCTTCCTACCCTTCTTAAACAACGGGTCCACATGAGCTATCCTCCAATCCTCTGGGACCTCACCTGTATCCAGTGATGAGACAAAGAGTTGCGTCAGAGGCCAAGCAATTTCATCTCTCGTCTCCCTGAGCAGCCTTCGATAGATTCCATCAGGCCCTGGGCATTTGTCAGTCTTTATATTCCCTAGAAAAACTAACACTTCCTCCCTTGTAAGGGAAATTTTCTCGAACGGGTCAACACTCCCCTCCGAGACACTCCAGCCAATACATCCCTCTCCTTTGTGAATAGCGACGCAAAGTATTCATTTAGGATCTCCCCTACTTCTTTGGGCTCTAAGAATAATCCCCACCTTTGTCCCTGAGAGGTCCGATTTTTTCTCTGACAACCCTTTTGGTCCTAACGTATGAATAAAATGCCTTGGGATTCTCCTTAATCGTGTCTACCAAGGGCATTTCGTGACCCCTTTCTGCCCATCTAATTCCTCGTTTGAGTTCTTTCCCACTTTCTTTGCATTCCTCCAGAGCTCCCTCCGTTTTTAGCTGCCGGGACCTAACATACGCCTCTTTTCCCTTTTTGACCAATCCCTCAAATTCCTTGGTTATCCACGGTTCTCGAATCCTCCCCTTCCTACCCTTCTTTCTTATAGATACATGCCCATCCTGCAGCACTTTAAAATGTTCCTTAAAAGACTCCCACATGCCACATGTGGATTTACCCTCAGACAGCCTCTCCCAATCAACAGCTGCCAATTTCAGTCGAATCCCAATAACGTTAGCCTTCCCCCAATCCAACACCTTACCCTTGGGACACCACTCATTCTTTTCCATCACTATCCGAAAGCTAACAGAATTGTGGTCACTATTTGCCACATGTTCCCCTACCGAAACATTGAAGACCTGATCGGGCTCCTTCCCCATTACTAGGCCCCTTCTCTATTCGGGCTATGTACATTTTGTTCCAAAGAAACTTCCTGTACGCATTTTAAAAATTCCTCCCATTCACACTTCCAGCCCTACGCGATTTCCAGTCTATACCAGGGAAATTGAAATCTCCCACGACAAAAACCCTATTTTTCCTGTACCTATCCATTATCTCCTGACATATCCATTCTTCCACTTCCATTGGGCTGTTGGGGGGCCTGTAGTACACCCCCAACATAGTGACTGCGCCCTTCCTGTTTCTGAGCTCCAAACACAGTGACACGTTACACGACCGCTCTGAATTGTCCCCCTCTGCACCGCTCTAATATGCTCTCCAACTAATACTGCTACTCCCCCATCTCTTTTGGCCCCTCCTCTGTCTCGCCTAACACACTTGTACCCCGGAATATTCAGCTGCCAGTCCTGTCCCTCTTTCATCTAAGTCTCTGTCACCGCAACTACATCCTAATTCCTCGGAAGCATTAAGGCCCGAAGTTCGTCTGTCTTACCTAATACGCTCCTTGCATTGAAATGGATGCACTCCAGACATCCAGGCCCAGTGAGATCATCCTCCCCCGGAGTGCTCTTCTGCTTTGCCAGCCTTGTCCTGGCACGAAGCACGTCCCCAGCCTCTACACTTGTAGACATAATTTTTTGATCCCCACCCCCTGCCATATTAGTTTAAACCCACCCGAACTGCACCAGCAAAACTCCCAGACAGGATATTCGTGCCCTTCCAATTTAGTTGTGACACGTCCTTCTTGTACAGGTGCCCTCCTCTCTTGAAAACTTCCCAGTGATCCAGGAATATGAAGCCCTCCCACCTGGACCTTTCCTTTAGCCAAGCGTTCAATTGTACTATCTCCCTATTCCTAGCCTCACTGGCCCTCGGCATTGGGAGCAGCCCAGAGATTGCCACCCTGGAGGCCCTACTTTTTAACCTATTTCCCAACTCCCCGAATTGCTCTCGTAGGATCCCCCTGCTCTTCCTATCTACGTCATTTGCACCAATGTGTACAATGACATCCGTTTCTTTATCCTCCCCTTTTAATATGCCTCCTATCCGCTCGGAGACATGCAGTACCCCAGCACCAGGTAGGCAGACTACCATCCTGGAGTCCTGTTCGCACCCAAAGCATCGCCTGTCCGTGCCTCTAACCGATACGTCCCCACCCCTATTGCTCTCCTAATCCCTTCCTTTCCTTTCCGGGCCACAGAGCCTGACTGTTTGCCAGTGACCTGATCACTGTGGCTTAAACCTGGAGATTCATCCTCCTCCACACGATCCAAAACAATATACTTCTTTTGGAGGGGGACAACCACAGGTGGCCCCACCACTAATTGCTCACTCCCCTCCTCTCTCACACCTGTAGCCGTGGCAAATAGCGACCACAATTCTGTAAACATTAGGATAGTAATGGAAAAAGACGAGTGTTGTCCAATGGGTAAGGTGGCAAATGGGGGGAACGCTACCTACAACAGGACGAGGCAGGATTTCCTGGCTGTTGATTGTGAGAGGCTGTTAGAGGGTAAATCCACATCTGGCATGTGGTAGTCTTTTAAGGAGCAGTTGATCGGACTGCAGGACAGGCATGTGCCTGTAAAGAGGAAGGATAGGAAACGTAGGATTCGAGAGCCGTGGATAACCAGTGAAATTGTGGGTCAATTCAAAAAGAAAAAAGAGGCATACATGAGGTCCAGGCAGCGAAAAGCAGATGGAGCACTGGAGGAGTACAGAGAAAGTAGAAAATAACTCAAACAGGGAGTTAGAAGGGCAAAAAGGGGTTCCGAAATGTCCTTGGCAGACAGGATTAAGGAGAATCCTAAGGCATTTTCTACATACGTTAGGAACAAGAGGGTTGTTAGGGAAAGAATCGGACCTCTCAGGGACAAACGAGCGAAATTATGCTTAGAACCAAAGGAAGTAGGTGAAATCCTAAACGAATACTTTGCATCAGTATTCACAAAGAGAAGGACATGTTGACTGGTCGTGTCTCAGAGATTTGTGTTGACCCGTTAGAAAAAATCTCAATTACAAGTGAGGAACCAGTTGAGTTGAGTATAATTTCATCACCAGATAACGTCAACCACTGACATTCAACAAAACGCAAATACAGATAGGTTCGGAAATTCAGTGTAGCACATGAATTCATTCAGCCCTTCACAAATTTGCAAATTGAAATCAATTCGGGTTTACTTGGGATGACGGGATGGAGAGTGCTGTGGTGAATCAGGAAATGGAGAGGGTTGTGAAGGTCGGGCATGAGCGAGCGTCGATATAATTAGGGTGTGAGCTGCAGTGAGAGAAGATGGGAGCTCTCGACATTTAGAGTTGGGCGACTGGAGGAGTGCTATTGCAGTCTGTATTTCAGTGAACGCAGTGATTAATACATTGACCCTGCAAAGGAAGCAGTTGGTGTTACTGGACACATACAAAGACAATTCCGACCAAGTTATTGTATTGGCCACTGACTTCAAATAACTACTGGGTGTTGCGTTGGTGAAAATCTGCCAGAATAAAACAATACATTTCTGGAATGTTCACGATTGAATTTTTGAATTGTCTTTGTCACCAGCCTCGTTCATTAATCTCCCTCAGGAAACTAAAACGGCTGCCCTTTCCTCGTCTGAAATAGAATGACTGAGGACATATCAGGGCGCATGATTCCTAATTGGCCGTTATTACGAATTCATATTGATGTGTCACCATAGTGACAGGAATGCAGGGGAGGTCAGAAAGTGAAATGTACATTTCGTACCTCCAATGTCGTCATCAAAATAGAAACAATATTCAAGGCTCGCCGAAAATCATCCCTGGATAGGATCCTGTCGATCTGGCCGGACAGTCCCGCCACAGTTGTCAGCAGATTGGCAAACAGTCGGTGGGGAAGGATTAGTTTGACAACCTCAGCCATGGATCAGGACGTTAGATTGACTTATGGTTTCACGGCAAAGATGGGGAACATGATTCCTCGCCATCACTCTCCCTCAACTGTTGAATCCTCACTCCTCCATGCTAAATACGTCAAAGGCGCAGCGGAACAGGGGAAAATGCTCAGTTTATAAGATTGTGGGTCAGTCACACAAATGGTTCTGAAGTACCAGTGCTAACCGAGTTGATTGAGGGACTAAGTAACGAACTCCGCCATAATAGGCCAGAGGAGGGTGATGAGTGAAGTAAAACAGCGTAAAACCTATTTGCCTTTGTCCTCAATAATATACCTCTCGCAATGGTAGCTCTCCGAGAGAGCCATCGCAATGGTGACGAGAGAAAATACATTGTGAAGAGTAGTGACGTCCGCACAATCAGCACGCACTCCCGGTTGTAGTATGGCACTAACATTGTGTCAATGAAATAGATTCAGGGCAGATCGAACTGCTGAAAACATACACGATGCTCTGTGGGCGATCAGCAGCAAAACTGTGTTCAGCACAAACTAACCTCAAGCCGACTATGTCCGTCTAAATCCATTCCCATCCCGTCCAATGATCAACATTGATTCAATGAGGATTGCATGAGAGGTTCACCAAAGCTCTGCAGTTGGACCTCCTAAGTGGTTACGCCCCACGGGAGAAAAGATCCCCATCCTGCATTATGTGGTATTGAGCTCGACAAATTTGAACAATTTTCATCGCCTCCACCCACAATTTCCAAGTGTATTATCCATCTTGACCTCCTCTTGAACTCCTAAGCATCAGTTATGTCAGACCCGTGCTAACTTGAACAACTCTATGTCATATCAAAAAGCATCTGGAAACTTCAACAAAACCTTCAGGCAGCGTTACTGAGGAGGCATCATTTCCCCAGAGAGAAATAATAACGATTGTTTCACACTCAGGGACAGTTCCTTGCCCACACCTTGTGAAACGGTGACACACTTTTCTTTTCAACACCTTCAAGAATAAAGTACAACTGTTCTAAGGAGTGAAATGTTGACAGATTTGCAATTCCGAGTTTAAACAGAACACAAGTATAACATATCATGGTGTCGGGCTTGAACCCCGAGCTTCACGCTCAGATACAGGAACATTACCGACTGAGACAAAACCTCCGTCAGACAGGAAGGCGACAGGAACAGAGCAATTCTGCTTCACAGGGAAATATTTAACAAAAATAAACAACGGAATCAACCGAGAAGTGTTTATCACCATGGCCAGATGGATAAGATAGTTTGAATGTGAAACGGATAAATAACGTGTGAAGCGGGTGGAAAAGAGGAACGTATAAGAGAGGAAATAACTTGAAAATTAGGAAGACTGGCAGAAAAAAAAACAATGACAATCAGGTAGAAACACATTGGTTGATAAAGGGAACATATAAAATCTAGAATGACATGTCTGTGAGAGCCGTGGAGGCAAATTCCAGTGTGGCTTCTTAAATGAATGTGAACATTATCTGCTGAGAAATGGTAAATGGGTGGGGGAATGGATCTCAGTGATTTTCACCAGCGGAGAATCAGTACCGAAAGTAATGGACAAATGACCACTTCGTTCTTTGTAACCATTCCATGATTACAGATTGCAGAGCCTTTGGCGTTGATCTTTGGGTCCTCGCTGTCCACGGGGATGGTGCCAGAGGACTGGAGAATGGCGAATGTTGTTCCTCTGTTTAAGAAAGGGAATAGAAATGACCCTGGTAATTATAGACCGGTTAGTCTTACTTCGGTGGTTGGTAAATTGATGGAAAGGGTCCTTAGGGATGGGATTTACGACCATTTAGAAAGATGCGGATTAATCCGAGATAGTCAGCACGGATTCGTGAAGGGCAAGTCGTGCCTCACAAATTTGATAGAATTTTTTGAGGAGGTAACTAAGTGTGTTGATGAAGGTAGGGCAGTTGATGTCATATACATGGATTTTAGTAAGGCGTTTGATAAGGTCCCCCATGGTCGGCTTATGATGAAAGTGAGGTGTGTGGGATAGAGGCAAAGTTGGCCGATTGGATAGGTAACTGGCTGTCTGACCGAAGACAGAGGGTGGTGGTCGATGGAAAATTTTCGGATTGGAGGCAGGTTGCTAGCGGTGTGCCGCAGGGATCAGTGTTTGGTCCTCTGCTCTTTGTGATTTTTATTAATGACTTAGAGGAGGGGGCTGAAGGGTGGATCAGTAAATTTGCTGATGACACCAAGATTGGTGGAGTAGTGGATGAGGTGGAGGGCTGTTGTAGGCTGCAAAGAGGCATAGATAGGATGCAAAGCTGGGCTGAAAAATGGCAAATGGAGTTTAACCCTGATAAATGTGAGGTGATTCATTTTGGTAGGACAAATTTAAATGTGGATTACAGGGTCAAAGGTAGGGTTCTGAAGACTGTGGAGGAACAGAGAGATCTTGGGATCCATATCCACAGATCTCTAAAGGTTGCCAGTCAAGTGGATAGAGCTGTGAAGAAGGCCTATAGTGTGTTAGCTTTTATTAACAGGGGGTTGGAGTTTAAGAGCCGTGAAGTTATGCTGCAACTGTACAGGACCTTGGTGAGACCACATTTGGAATATTGTGTGCAGTTCTGGTCACCTCACTATAAGAAGGATGTGGAAGCGCTGGAAAGCGTGCAGAGGAGATTTACCAGGATGCTGCCTGGTTTGGAGGGTAGGTCATATGAGGAAAGGTTGAGGGAGCTAGGGCTGTTCTCTCTGGAGCGGAGGAGGCTGAGGGGAGACTTAATAGAGGTGTATAAAATGATGAAGGGGATAGATAGAGTGAACGTTCAAAGACTATTTCCTCGGGTGGATGGAGCTATTACAAGGGGGCATTACTATAGGGTTCGTGGTGGGAGATACAGGACGGATATCAGATGTAGGTTCTTTACGCAGAGAGTGGTTGGGGTGTGGAATGGACTGCCTGCAGTGATAGTGGAGTCAGACACTTTAGAAACATTTAAGCGGTTATTGGATAGGCACATGGAGCACACCAGGATGATAGGGAGTGGGATAGCTTGATCTTGGTTTCAGATAAAGCTCGGCACAACATCGTGGGCCGAAGGGCCTGTTCTGTGCTGTACTGTTCTATGTTCGATGTTCTATGATTCTGTGACCAGGTGCAGATAGCGTGGTTGGGAAAGTGCGTGGAACATTGCAAATTGGATCAACGAAAAATAATAGAGGCACAGGGGCGGAGGGATAAGATTGTTGGTGTGGGGTTGTTACGAAAGGATCTCCAGAGTAAAGGACCAAAAAGGGACAGGCAGGACGAATGGAATTGTGGCAGAGTGAGAGTGTTAGTATCTGTGTATAGCCTGCAAGGTTTACTTGAAATATTACAGGCTCCATTTACATGGTGAAAGAGTGATTCACAGAAGGTGGTGGCATCTTTTATAAATTTTAATGTAACAAATGCAAAAAGAGAACGATTAGAGAACTTACAATTAGTATTCAATTTTCTATAAGCAAACAGCATATTCCCCCTCCCAAATGTACTCACAACGAGATGTCCAAAATCTGCTTCCGTCTGCGCGGCACGGTGTACCTGCTGCCTCACAGTGCAAGGGACCCGTGGTCGATTCCTGGGTGGGTCACTGTCTATGTGGAGTTTCCACATTCTCCTTGTGTATGTGTGGGTTTCCTCCAGGTCCTCCGGTTTCCTCCCACAGGCCAAAGATGTGTGTGTATAGTTAGGTAGATTGTCCGTCCTAAATTCCCTCTTCGTGTCAGGGGAATTAGCGAGAGCAAATGCATAGGGTTGTGCGGAAAGGGCCTGGGTGGGCTTGTGGTCAGTGCAGACACGATGGGCCGAACGGTCCCTCTCAGCACTGTTGGAATTTATGATTCTACTCGGCAGCTTAAGTGGACATCCATTGCACCTGAGACAAAAACGCAAGTGATCTGCAGCTCCCATTTGCTTCAATCTCTGCACTGTTTAGTTCCCAGTCTTAACAATCACAATGAGATCCTTCCTCGGCCTTCATCCTCAAGGTCCGCCAGGTGAATGCTGCAGCGACATGCTATCCTGCAATGAGTTCACTGTACAAAATGAACACGAGCTCCCAGCTGAAATTGTGTGATGAATAAAATGGTCAAATATTCATCAACTTGAAGTGCAGGCCAGACTGTCATAATGTCTATATTATTGAAAATGTCTGCGTGCTATCACTCATCAAAAAAGTCTTCAGTTTCACAAAGAAAGCGACAGGTTCCAGTGCACCTCTTTATAACTTGAAATCAACATAGGTTTTGGGGTCTTCGAAATATGTATTATCTTCTTGGACTTGGAAACTGACTGATATTCTGGTCACAAATTGCGAATATCTGCATCATTCCTCACATTCATATTCATGGATTCGTCCTTGGACCAGTTGACAGTTAAGTCATCCTGTGTTACTTGTAGGTATGTCTCCAGTATAAATCACAAGACACATTTCAATTTATCATAAAACATAGTAACTGTCTCTACTTCTAACCCTGAGAAACATATAAATTTGCAAGAGAGAGAAATAAATACGAATGAGAGCGAGATTTCACCATAACCTAAAGATGTTATCTGATCCAGTGATATTCTGTCGAATGAATGTCAGTGTTGTAATGTAGGAAACTAATTTGCTCAGAGTCAGGTGCCACAAATAGCAATGTGATTCAACTGCGGAAGAAGGGTTCCATGGAAGATTGATCATTATTGGCCCAACGACACCAGGGAGAGCTTCCGATCTCTTCGTTCAATTTTGACCCTTGAAGATGTTCCGAAGCACGAGATTAGTAGATGTAGATTTACAAAACTGTCAAAAGAACTAAATGGAAGATGGCACGATTTGTTTTTACACAGAGTTATGACTTGAAACACGCCACCTAAATTGTTATTGGGGAGAAGCCACAGTTACCTAAAGGTTGAATTGGATTATTAATTGAGGGGAAGATCTTTTTACATGACTAGGAAAAGTGAGGAAACTTGAAAGCATTCTGAAAGCAGGAAGATGGATAAAGTGGTTCGTGCCTTACTTGTTTCATTCGTCTTCGAATTACAATAAAGTCTGCTGGTGAACGTTTCCGAGATCAATCTTTGTGAAGATCTGTCTATCCAAATATATTTTTAAAAACGACTTGATTCCAGTTAACGTTGGACTCAGTTTTTGAATTGCCCCTTCAACGTGTTCAAAATTAAGCCAACGCGCGCTCATCTGTATGATTATTAACTTTGAATGCCCTCAGAGTTTTCAACTTGTGGAATTCTCCACTATAGAAAGTTGTTGGCGCACTTCGTTAAAAATGTTCAAGAGAGAGCAAGATGTGTCCCTGGTAGTTAATAAGGGATCATGGAGACGGGAGAGAGCGCGCAATGGGATACTGGTAGTGCATGATCATCCATGATCATATTGAATGGTGGTGCAGTCTTAAGGGGCCAAATGGCCCACTCCTGCACCTATTGTCTATTGTCCTATGTTCCAATATATTTAATGTTCAAAATGTCCCCAGATTTTCATTTCCACTTCTTAAAGTGCAAACGTGATGTAACGTGGATTTTTGGAGAAATAATAATAACACAGAAGTGTGAAGGTGGGACAGAGAAGCGCTCCACCTCTTAGCATGAAGCAGAATTCGACATTCGGCGTTAGATTGATGCAAAGTGGGCCCAACTAATATTATTTTATGTCGGGAATTCATGCACACTCTTCCCATTGTTTAGGCATCGCCAATATTCTGGAATATTTGATAATAATTGGATAGGTTGGAATGATCTCTACTGCCTCGGGGGTGTCACGCCATATTGGAAGAAAATGAACAGAGAAAGAGTTTTAGAAATGTTCAATTTTCCCAGATGTCAACGAACATAAGTCGATGCTAAACTTGAAAGCTGAGATAGTTAGACAGTCGCTACTCAATGTTAATGAGGATTATGGGACAAAGACCGTTATGTGGAGACAGGTCATGGATACGTTAAAGCTTAATGGATGGTGGAACTTAGATGTGTGGCTGAACATCTTCCACCTGATGCTCTGCTTATCAATGCATTCAGATATATATGATTCATTTCATCCGGTCTGCTACATGCATTTCACAATCCAATAACAGCATTGAGCACACTACTTGAGTGTGTCTGCTCCCGCAAGTCATTTGGAGAATCCATGAGTTCGAGCCAGTTGCGAACAATAACGTGAGACTAAAAATCGGGCAACGCGTTCTGGAGAGAACGATGCTCTGCGTTGGCTTAGGTGGGATGTCGAGCAGTACATTTATCCTTTATGTGTTTCAATGTGTAGCCAATAAGAGTGTTTGAAACTTTGTACTCAAGTTTGTAGCTTTGAAAAGCGTGAGGGCTGTGACACCGCAGCCACAAGCAATCATACCCTTCACGACCGAAACACAGTGACATCAAGTTTGCAACATGAACTGCAAGATGTCATTCAGCCTCCTTACACTGCCCTTTTCAAATCCAGTTCGTGGTAAAGGTCATAAGATACACGGGGCCGATGCCAGCTGAAATTAACCTTCATGCGAATTACCCTTCTAACTTCAAAATATCAAGCCGTTCACTTCACTGTCGCTCGATCAATTCCTGGAATTCACTGCCTATGAATACGATAGGTACATGTACACCACAGGGTCTGCAGTGGTTCAAATAGGCTGTTCAGCATCAGCTTCCCAAGAGCATGACAATGTCCAATCAATCTTGATCTAGCGACAGCCACATGCCATGAATGAATAATACTAATTACAAAAAAAGCTCGAACACATTGTTCTCTTTGCAGCATATTCCAGGGGGAAGGGAAACATTCGTCATTGGAGTCGGACTCAAATTCCCTTTTTTCTGGGGTGGAATTGGAAGGGATGTGAGGCCATGAAGGGCAATATCCTTTTGGGAGGAAGAGGCGAACAACAGGGTGAGGTATTTCACTCATGTCAATATGGGGTACCCCTCATTCTTTGAATCGCTCCCACCTGAACCTCCTGTGCCCTGTCCGACAGCTAGTTTACCCTCTTCCTGGAGTGGAGAACAACCTGATCTTCTGTTGCGTTTGCCAGCCTGCCAAGTGCTCGCATTCAATAGAAATGTGTGTGCACAGTCCACACGTATTGCCACAAGGAAATTGCGTTCATTCAGCTCGTAAGTGTTAAATGTGCAAACCTTCCGCTTTTTACCTCACTAGGCAAGTGAAAATTACGCTCATCATCAGATAGGTTCAAACTTAGGACCTGGTCTTTCACGTCAACTTTCACCCACATTCCGAAACCCACAAAGCAGCTTTCAGTTCTTAAAACCAACAACGTTTGGGTGTAAACTGTGGACTGTCAGCAGAATCGGGCAGTGAGATGTTGGATACAATGTTGGGGTTGATTCGTTACTGACAGATTCTGACACCTTGCTCAAGGCTGCCAGATAGACTGGCAACTGGTCTTCATTCAGTTCCATGTCCCAGGCAAATACTTAACGGACTGACGAACAGATCAAAATGACCAAATGATTATAAAAACTCAAATGATCAGGATGGAATTTCCTACACACGCACATATTGCATTCTGACCAGCAGCAGCACTGATTCCACTCCTGTCCGTATGAGCGTTGTTCAGCCCAAGCCAAAACTGAGATACAATTGAAATCCCAATGCATGTAGATTCACAGTGTCATTGCAACGCAGGAATCCAGATCGGCCCATCCAGTCCATTAAATTAGAGGGCAGTGAGGCACACTTAATAGCAGGTCAGCCAGGAAGACAGGACAGATAGCGGTGTGGGCTGGATGAAGGAAATAGTGACGTGTTTTCTGAAAGATAGGAGGTGCCGGAGATGCTGAGATTTGGTATGTGTCGACATACAGATTTCCTGATCGATACATTGCATCACGAATTGGTTGTTATACAATAGATTTGTGCATGCAAATCACCACTAAATAATTATTCAAAATAATTGATATGTAGTAACAGTTAATAGTGTTGATTACTTTTTTCACTTTTGCAACGTTTACATGCATAGTTAACCAGTAACAGACGCTACATGGCTTGACCAAAGATCATATGCAGTTATTAAAATAAAAACACGCCTTCATGGTTTTATGATTCAAATTCTCCATGTTATCTACGTCCTAGTTTGTTTATCAAATTTTCCATTCTCTTATCTCTTGTGGGAGGATAACAAAGAACAAAGAACAAAGAACAGTACAGCACAGGAAACGGGCCCTTCGGCCCTCCAAGCCTGTGCCTCTCCTTGGTCCAACTAGACCAATCGTTTGTATCCCTCCATTCCCAGGCTGCTCATGTGATTATCCAGGTAAGTCTTACACGATGTCAGCGTGCCTGCCTCCACCACCCTACTTGGCAACGCATTCGAGGCCCCCACCATTCTCTGTGTAAAAAACGTCCCTCTGATATCTGAGTTATCCTTCGCCCCTCTCACCTTGAGCCCGTGACCCCTCGTGACCGTCACCTCCGACCTGGGAAAAAGCTTCCCACTGTTCACCCTATCTATACCCTTCATAATCTTGTACACCTCTATTAGTTCTGCCCTCATTCTCCGTCTTTCCAAGGAGAACAACCCCAGTCTACCCAATCTCTCCACATAGCTAAGACCCTCCATACCAGGCAACATCCTGGTAAACCTTCTCTGCACTCTCTCTAACGCCTCCACGTCCTTCTGGTCGTGTGGTGACCAGAACTGGACGCAGTACTCCAAATGTGGCCTAACCAGCGTTCTATACAGCTGCATCATTAGACTACAGCTTTTACACTCTTTACCCCGTCCTATAAAGGCCAGCATACCATATGCCTTCTTCACCACCTTCTCCACCTGTGTTGCCACCTTCAAGGATTTCTGGACTTGCACACCTAGGTCCCTCTGTGTTTCTATACTCCTGATGACTCTGCCATTTATTGTATAACTCCTCCCGACATTATTTCTTCCAAAATGCATCACTTCGCATTCATCCGGATTAAACTCCATCTGCCAACTCTCCGCCCAATTTTCCAGCCGATCTATATCCTGCTGTATTGCCCGACAATGCTCTTCGCTATCCGCAAGTACAGCCATCTTCGTGTCATCCGCAAACTTGCTGATTACACGAGTTACACCTTCTTCCAAATCATTTATATATATCACAAATAGCAGAGGTCCCAGTACAGAGCTCTGCGGAACACCACTGGTCACAGACCTCCAGCCGGAACAAGGCCCTTCGACCACTACCCTCTGTCTCCTATGGCCAAGCCATTTCTCCACCCATCTAGCCACTTCTCCTTGTAGCCCATGAGCCTTAACGTTCTTAACCAACCTGCCATGTGGGACTTTGTCAAATGCCTTCCTGAAATCCATTTCGACGACATCCACGGCCCTTCCTTCATCAACCGTTTTTGTCACTTCCTCAAAAAACTCCACCAAATTTGTAAGGCACGACGTCCCTGTTACAAAACCATGCTGTCTGTCACTAATGAGATTGTTCCGTTCTAAATGCACATACATCCTGTCTCTAAGAATCTTCTCCAACAACTTCCCTACCACGGACGTCAAGCTCAGCGGCCGATAATTTCCTGGGTTATCCCTGCTACCCTTCTTAACCAACGGGACCACATTCGCTATCCTCCAATCCTCAGGGACCTCACCCGTGACCAAAGAAGCGACAAAGATTTCCGTCAGAGGCCCAGCAATTTCATCTCTCGTCTCCCTGAGCAGTCGAGGATAGATGCCATCAGGCCCTGGGGCTTTGTCAGTTTTAATGTTCCCAAAAAACCTAACACTTCCTCTCTTGTAGTGAAGATTTTCTCTAACGGGTCAACACCTCCCTCCGAGACCCTCCCGGTTAATACGCCCCTCTCCTTCGTGAATACCGATGCAAAGTATTCATTTAGGATCTCCCCTATTCCCTTGGCTTCTAAGCATGATTCCCCTCCTTTGTCCCTGAGAGGTCCGATTTTCTCCCTGACAACTCTTTTGTTCCTACTGTATGAATAGAATGCCTTAGGATTCTCCTTCATCCTGCCTGCCAAGAACATCTCGTGACCTCTTTTTGCCCTTCTAACTCCCCGTTTGAGTTCTTTCCTACTCTCTCTGTATTCCTCCAGAGCTCCGTCTGTTTTCAGTTGCCTGGACTTAACGTACGCCTCCCTTTTCATTTTAATCAGGTCCTCAATTTCCCTGGTTATCCACGGCTCTCGAATCCTACCTTTCCTATCTTTCCTTTTTACAGGCACATGCCTATCCTGCAGCCTTATCAATAGTTCCTTAAAAGACTTCCACATGCCAGACGCGGACTTACCCTCGAACAACCTCTCCCAATCAACATCCACCAATTCCTGCCTAATCCGGCTATAGTTAGCCTTCCCCCAATTTAGCACCCTGCCCGTAGGACAGCACTCATCCTTGTCCAATACTATCCTAAAGTTAACAGAGTTGTGGTCACTATTTACCACATGTTCCCCTACCGAAACTTTGACGACCTGACCGGGCTCATTTCCCAGAACTAGGTCCAGTATAGCCCCCTCTCTATTCGGGCTATCTACATACTCTTCCAAAGAACCTTCCAGTACGCATTTTACAAATTCCTCCCCGTCCGGACCCCCAGCTCTCAGCACTTTCCAGTCTGTGCCAGGGAAATTAAAGTCCCCCACTACAACAACCCTATTTTTTCTGCACCTATCCAGAATCTCCTGACATATCCTTTCCTCCACTTCCCGTGGGCTGTTGGGTGGTCTGTCGTCGACCCCCAGCATCGTGACTGCACCCTTCCTGTTTCTGAGTTCCAGCCACAGCGACTCAGTACATGACCCCTCTCAGTTGTCTACCCTCTGCACCGCGGTAATATGCTCCTTAACTAATATCGCTACTCCCCCACCTTTTTTAGCCCCTCCTCTGTCTCGCCTAAAACACTTAGACCCCGGAATATTCAGCTGCCAGTCCTGTCCTTCTTTTAACCAAGTTTCCGTCACCGCAACCACATCCAAATTCCGCATAAGCATTAAAGCCCTAAGTTCGTCTGTTTTCCCCGTTATGCTCCTCGCATTGAAGCAGATGCACTCCAGACCTCCAGGCCCACTCAGGTCATCCTCCTCCAGAGTGCTGCTCTTCTTAGCTAGCCTTGCCCTGGCCCCCAGCTCAACCCCAGCCTCAGTATTTACTGACCTACTGTTTTGTTCCCCACCCCCCTGCCACACTAGTTTAAATCCTGCCGAAACAATCTGGCAAAACTCCCAGCCAGGATATTTGCTCCCTTCCAGTTGAGGTGTAACCCATCCTTTCTGTACAGTTGCCATCCTGACTTGAAGATTGCCCAGTTATCTATGAAGTTAAAACCTTCCCTCTTGCACCAGTCCTTTAGCCACGCGTTCAACTGTAGAATCTCCCTGTTCCGAGCCTCACTTGCACGAGACACCGGGAGCAGTCCGGAGATTGCTACCCTGGAGGTCTTACTTTTTAGCCGAGCACCCAACTCCCTGAATTTCTCTCGTATGACCCCCCTGCTCTTCCTAGCTACATCATTTTCACCAATGTGTACAATCACATCCGTTTGACTACCTTCCTTTTTAAATATGCTTCCTACCCTCTCGGAGACATCCAGTACCCCGGCACCAGGGAGGCAGACTACCATCCTGGATTCTCGTTCACTCCCACAGAACCGCCTGTTCGTGCCTCTAACCATTGCGTCCCCCACAACTATCGCTCTCCTAAACCCCTTCTTTCCCTTCCGGACCCCTGAGCCTGTCTCCGTGGAGGCGATCTGGTCCTCGTGGCTTACCCCTGGAGGGTCATCCCACTCCACAGAATCCAAAACAATATACCTATTTTGGAGGGGGACAACCACAGGGGATCCCTCCACAGACTCCTCACTCCCTTCCCTTCTCCCATCTGTTGCCCATCCCTTTCTTTTATGGGAGACTGCCACTGCGGTACTTTCTGGCACACCACCCTTCTGACTATTACCCCTCCTAACTGTGACCCACGTGTCTTCCTTCCGAGACCCTGGTGTCAGTAGCTGACTATAACTTTTTATCTATTAATCTCTAATTTTCCCGAACTAAACGGAGTTCATCGAGCCTCAGCTCCAGCTCCCTTACATGATCCTTTAGGAGTTGCAGTTCCACACATCTGGCACAAATATGGACTTCCGGGAGGCAAGTCGTCTCCAGGAACTCCCACATCCTACACCGAATGCAGTATACTGGCCTCCCACTCATACCAGCCATGTCCTTTTTAGTTTTTGGGAGATAAAACAAAAAAGGGGGTGTAACAGAAGAAAAACAAGTATTTTCAAGCTTGAAACAAACTGAGTGAATTATTTTAGCGCTTAATCAATCACCTCACGAATTTATTGGAGGAGATGAATGGCAAAAAGTTCAATGAAGTTTGTTATCCTCACTTTAATATTTAGGGACATATCCTGATAGAGAACAAACAGATTTATGTTAAAGTTTGCAGGAAATTATGTTGAAACGAAAAATATTTGTGCATTGAGAGGCGTTCAGGTCTTCACATTTAAATATTAACTTTGGTCTTAAAAGAAAACATGTACCCGGATCATTCCAATGCTGATAAGATGCTCTGTCAGAGAGTCGGTGCAGACTCGATGGGCCGTAGGGCCTCCTTCTGCACTGCCGTGGGTTCGATGGTTCACGGGAATGCTGTGATCTTGGAATTCAGCGTCTATAATGCACTCTTTATGATTCATCTATTAGAATGTGACTCGCTTTTGCTAAGTGAATATGTGCTGGTCACATTGTAGTCTTTTCACACTCCACTACCAGTCAATTAAAGGAAACTGAGTCGTTTACAGAGATTATGATGCCGTTTATATTTCTTCACTGTCTGTCTGAATGTTGTACAATCAATATTGTGTAATCAGTATTGTGTAAGCAATGTTGTGTAATCAATATTGTGCAACAAATATTGTACAATTAGTATTGTGTAATCAATGTTGTGTAATCAATACTGTGTAATCAAAGTTGTGTCATCAATATTCTGAATATTCCGGGGTACATGTGTTTTAGGCGAGACAGAGGAGGGACCAAAAGAGGTGGGGGAGTAGCAGTATTAGTTGGAGAGCATATTGCAGCGGTGCAGAGGGAGGACAATTCAGAGGGGTCGTGTAACGAGTCACTGTGAGTGGAGCTCAGAAAGAGGAAGGGAGCTGTCAATATGTTGGGGATATACTACAGGCCCCCCAAAAGCCCAAGGGAAGTGGAAGAACGGATATGTCAGGAGATAATGGATAGGTGCAGGAAAAATAGGGTTGTTGTAGTAGGAGACTTCAATTTCCCTGGTATAGACTGGAAATCGCGTAGGGCTGGTAGTCTGAATGGGGAGGAATTTGTAAAATGTGTGCAGGAAGGTTCTTTGGAACAATATGTAGATAGCCCGATTAGAGAGGGGGCTATACTGGACCTAGTACTGGGGAATGAGCCCGGTCAGATCTTCAAAGTTTCGGTTGGGGAACATGTGGCAAATAGTGACCACAATTCTGTTAGCTTCAGGATAGTGATGGAAAACGATGAGTGGTGTCCCAAGGGTAAGGTGTTGGTTTGGGGGAAGGCTAAATTAAGTGGGATTCGGCAGTAATTGGCAGCTGTTGAATGGGAGAGGCTGTTTGAGGGTAAATCCACATCTGGCATGTGGGAGTCTTTGAAGGAACATTTGATAAGGCTGCAGGATAGGCATGTGCCTGTAAAAAAGAAGGATAGGAAAGGTAGGAATCGAGAAACATGGATAACCAGGGAAATTGAGGGATTGGTGAAAAAGAAAAGAGAGGCGTACGTTAGGTCCAGGCAGCTAAAAACAGAGGGAGCTCCGGAGAGTTGAAACATTTGCTCTATTCTCTCCCCATAGATGCTGTCGGACCTGCTGAGTTTTTCCAGCATTTCCTGTTTTTGTTTCAGATTCCAGCATCCGCGGTATTTTGCTTTTATCTTACTGTTCATCAAAGATGGCACCGTTTACAGATTAAAGTTTATTTATTGGTCACAAGTCGGCTTATATTAACTCTGCAATTAAGTTAATTTTGTTGAAAAGTTACTTATTGCAAACGAGCTGCCAGAGGCAGTAGTGGAGGGGGTACAATTTTGCCTTTAAAAAAGCATTTAGACAATTACATGGGTAAGATGGGCTGCACGGTGGCACAGTGGTTAGCACTGCTGCCTCACAGCGGCTGGGACCCGGGATCAATTCCAGCCTCAGGTCTCTCTCTGTGTGGAGTCTGCACATTCTCCCCGTGTCTGCGTGGGTATCCTCCGGGTGCTCCAGTTCCGTTCCACAGTCCAAAGGTGAGCAGGTTAGGTTGATTGGCCATAGTAAATTGCCCCTTAGTGTCAGGTGGACTAGCATGATAAATGGGTGGGGTTACAGGGATAGGGTCTGGGTGGGATGGTGATTGGTGAAGACACGATGGGCCAAATGGCCTCCTTCTGCACATTAGGGATTCTATGATTTCTATGGTTATAAAGGGATATGGGCCAAATGCGGGCAATTGGGACTAGCTTATTGGTGAAAACTGGGATGTGTGGACAAGTTGGGCCAAAGGGCCTGTTTCCATGCTGTAAATCTCTATGAATCGACTGTGAAAATCCCCAAGTCGCCACACTCCGGCACGTTCGCATGTACTTGGGGAGAATTTAGCGTTGCCAATGCACCTGACCAGCATGTCTTTGGACAGTTGGGGAGAATTTGCATTGCCAATGCACCTGACCAGCATGTCTTTGGACACTAAGGGGCAATTTAGCATGGCCAATCCCCCTAACCTGTAGACCTTTGTACACTAAGGGCCCGATTTTACCATTTTGATTCCAAGCGCTGAATCTGGACGCAATTCAGATCTGACTTGGAAATCTGTTCTCCGGGGGCCCCATACGCACTTACCCTGGAAAAAAACATTGTGAGTCTGAATCGCTCTGTGGGCGGGGCTTCTCGCTCTCGAAACGCTGCAACTCCGATCGGAGCTCTGAACTGCACGTGCGCAGTGAGAAATACATCTGAAAGGGGCGCCCCGTCACTTTGCTCCCGGGCAGCAAGAAGCGGATAAAGTGACCTGGGAGCGAAAGGTGGGAGTGATGGCCCCCACAGACATCGCCCCACCCCACAACATAACTATCCCACTTTACACCCACCTCCCCCACTACCCAGACCGATCACGATCCCTTACCCCCCCCCCCCCCCCGCCACCGATCACCCGCAGAATGGCAACGGCAACCCTCCCACCCCTGCCCCCTTCAACAGAGAATTATCTGATCCACCTCCCTCCCCTCCCCCCATGACCAGAGAATGATCTGATCCCCCTCCGGCCTCCCGCACCCCCACCCCCCTCTCCCCCCACCACTGATCTGAGTCCGAGAACCGCCAGAAGCTCTGATCTTACCTCCTCAGACCTGGACTGCCCGAAACAGACCTTTGCCGAGCACATCTGTTCCGCGCCGAATCTGGACGGGCGAACGCGATGGTAAGGGGGGAAATGCAGGTAAGATTGGGCATCCGGCTCATTAAGTCAATTTAAATGCATCACCCATTTCGGGCGCGGTTCGGATTGCGGCCATTTTCGGGCATTGGTAAAGTGGACAACTGCACGGATTGTACTAATCGCCTCACACCTGACTTTACGAAGTTTTCACGCCCGTTAAGGCAATTTAACATGGCCAATCAACCGATCCTCCATATCTTTGGACACTAAGGGACAAGTTAGCACGGTTAATCCACCTATCCTTCTCATCTTGGACACTAAGGGGCAATTCAACATGGCCAATCCACCCAACCTGCGCATCTTTGGACACTACACAACCTGCTGTTCTGAGGATTTATCCCGCTGGCAAATCAGACCATGAGGCCCTTAGTGTGGTGTAACACAACCGATGTGTCGTGCCAAAATTAGTATTGTTCATTCTCAGTGTGTGGGCATTGCTGACTTTAGTGTCCATCCTTGGAAATTCATCGTTGGAGCTTTCTTACAACCACAGGGCTTACTCAGTCACTTCAGAGGACAGTTGAGTCAACCACATTGGTGTGGGGCAGGAGTCACGTAGAGCTGAGCCTGGGTAAGGACCTCTCCCAAAGTTCATCAGTGAACTGTTCAGGTTTTTACAACAACCCATCAACTTCACCGCTATTTTCACTGACTTATTTCCAGATTTTACAAACTTTATTGAAATGATTAAACCCCCGTTCTCTGACCCAGCTCAACACGAAGGTGCCCTATAACCCTCTTATTCTGCTTACACTCCGCACCCCCAACATTAATAAATCTTGATATTCAGAAATAGATTGAAACTTCGTGGGGTGTCACAGCGCCAGGGACCCGGGTTCGATTCCTGGCCTCGGGTCACTGTCTGTGTGGAGTTTGCACGTTCTGCCCGTGTCTGCGTGGGTTTTCTCCGGGTGCTCCGGTTTCCTCCCACAGTCCAAAGATATGCAGGTTCGGTGGATTGGCCATGCTAAATTGCCCCTTAGTGCCACGGAGACTAGCTAGAGTAAATGCATGGGGTTACAGGGACAGGGCCTGGATGGGATTGTTTCCGGTGCAGACACGATGGGCTCAATGGCCTCCTTCTGCACTAGAATTCTATGATTCATTGTGGCATGAGTGCTAAATTTAGCATGACCAATTCACCTAAGCTGCAAATCTTTTGACAGTAAGGGGCAATTAGCATGGCCAATCCACATAACCCGCACATCTGTGGATACTGAGGGGCAATGTGGAATGGCCAATCCACCTAACCTGCACATCTGTGGACACTGAGGACACTTTAGCATTGCCAATCCAACAAACAGCACGTTTTTCAGACTGTGGGAGGAAACCGGAGCAGCCGGAGGAAACCCATGCAGACATGGGGAGAACATACAGACTCCGCATAGACAGTGACCCAAGCCGGGAATCGAACCTGTGTCCCTGGTGCTGTGAGGCAGCATAGCTAATCCAATTAGCCAGGCAGCAGGTTATATTAGTCTTGGCATTCTGCAATGCGATCGGATTCATTGAACTGTCATGATTTTTACACTATCTGTTTAAATTTCCAAGGATTATCACATTAAATGCATCTTAGGGAAATGTCTGAGTGAATAACCCATCGCCCCCATGACTGTTTTGGAGGAGTTGAATAACAGTAACTGAACTGAAGGATGTTTTTCTTACCATAAAAGTCAGATCCATAACCTGATGTGAAGAAGACAGATTTATGTTAAATCTTGGATAAAATTATTTCAAAATCAACATGCTTAATGATATTTATGACTTAAGAACAAAGAACAGTGCTGCAGAGGAACAGACCCTTCGATGTTCACTCTCCCATGTATCTCTTGGAATGGGATTGTTTTTGCTGTGGAAATAAGAGCTGATTGTATCGGGAGGTTTAACACTCAAGCATCAGTCAATAAGTATAAACGTTATTTATTCGTGTCACAAGTAGGCTTACATCAACACTGCAATGAAGTTACTGTGAAAATCCCCCAGTTGCTACACTCCGGCGCCTGTTTGGTTAACACCGAGGGAGTATTTAGCGTGGCCAATGGACCTAACCAGCACTTCTATGGGACTTTGGAAGGAAACCGGAGCTCCCGGAGAAAACTCATGCAGACATGGGGAGAACATGCAGACTCCACACAGACAGTGAGGCAAGCCGGGAATCGAACCCAGATCCCTGTCGCTGTGAGGCAGCACTGCTAACCACTGTGCCACTTTAGTGGGAGTGGTATAAAACAGCCTATCAGGAATCACAGTGTAGAACAATGTAGGGTATCTTACGGGAAAGGGGCAGCAGATTTAAAACAGAATGGGGAGAAATTACTTCTCTCAATGGGTGGTGAATCTGTGGAATTCATCAGCTCGGAGTGCGGTGGATGCTGGGACATGGTAAATTTGAGGAGACAGAGTTTTAATTAGTAATGGATTGGAGCATGGGCTGGAGGGCGGTGTGGGGGGGGGGTTGCTGTCTGGTAAAGGGAAGGGGGGGCTGGGTATTATCGTACTTGTTGCGCCCCTGATCGTTAAGGGTTTACCCGGCGATTGTCCAGAAGGCCTATTCTACTGGAGAATTGTGCTGCGCCTGCTACCATCTGACAAACTGATTTCAATCACTGACATCAGATCATAGTTACATGAAAACATTAGGAGGGGGAAAAAACTCTTGTAACTTTGGATTTTATTTTAATGGCGCAGACGGTGCCCCGTATGGGACAGCCCCACACGCCCTACCCTCACCCAACCCCAAATAAACACCCCAAATAAACATCCAGCAGAAGGGACTCTTCAGTTCTGGGCAATAAAATGATCAATTTAATAATAAAATACGTAACACTGAGAGATAGTTCTATCTTAAGCCTCAGATAATACTGCACATAACACTGAGAGATGGTTCTATCTGAAGTCTCAGGTTGTACTGTACGTAACACTGAGAGATAGTTCTATCTGAAGCCTCAGATTGTACTGTACGTAACACAGAGAGATAGTTCTATTTGAAGCCTCAGGTTGTACTGTACGTAACACAGAGAGATAGTTCTATCTGAAGCCTCAGATTGTACTGTACGTAACACAGAGAGATAGTTCTATCTGAAGCCTCAGATTGTACTGTACGTAACACTGAGAGATAGTTCTATCTGAAGCCTCAGATTGTACTGTACATAACACTGAGAGATAGTTCTCTCTGAAGCCAAAGATTATACTGTGCATAGCAGTGAGAGAAAGTTCTTCTCAAGCCTCAGATTGTACTGTACATAACACAGAGGTAGTTATATCTGAAGCCTCAGATTGCACTGTACGTAACACTCAGAGATAGTTCTATCTGAAGCCTCGGATTGTACTGTACATAACACTGAGAGATAGTTCTATCTGATGACTCGAGCTAAGACTGTACTGTACGTAATGCTGAGAGATTGATCCGTGTGAAGTCCTATACTAAGATTGTTCTGTCCATGAGCTGTACATCAGATCTGCTACAACCTGGATGAAGTAGACTATATCAACCTTGATTCACGTTAACTTCACCTAAAGACCACAACCATGATACCCATAAGACAATAAGATATAAGAGCAAAATGAGGCCATTAGGCCCGTCGAGCCGGCTCCACCATTCAATTCTGGCTTTTAAGTTTCTCAACCCATTTTCCTGCTTTCTCCCCGTAACCCTTGATCGCTGTACCAGTCAAGAACCTATTTATCGCTTTATTAAATACAGTCAATGATCTGGCCTCCACAGCCTTGTGTGGCAATGAATTCCACAGATTCACCACCCTCTGGCTGAAGAAATTCCTTCTCGTCTCAGTTCTGAAGTAAGAAGTCTCACAACAGCAGGTTAAAGTCCCACAGGTTTATTTAGAATCACGAGCTTTCGGAATGCTGCTCCTTCATCAGGTGAGTGGGAAACTGGTGTTGTGAGACTTCTTACTGCGCACACCCCAGTCCAGCACCGCCATCTCCACATTACATTTCTCAAGAGCCATCCCTTTCCTCTGAGTCTGTGCCCTCGGGTCCAAGTCTCCACTATTCATGGAAACATCTTCCCCAAGTGCACTCGATCCAGGCCTTTCATTATTCTGTAAGTTTCAATGTTTTCCCCTTCCTCATACTTCCAAACTGTATCGAGTGTGGACCCCCAGTCCTCAGACGCTCCTCATGCGTCAAGTCTTTCATTCCCCGGATCATTCTTGTGAACCTGCTCTGGATCCTCTCCAAGGCCAGCACATCCTTCCTTAGATACGGGGACCAAAGTTGCTGACATTATTCTGAATGCGGTCAGACCAGTGTCTTATAAACCCTCAGCAGTACACCCCTGCTTTTGTATTCTCGTCATCTCGAAATTAACACGAGCAGAGTGATCTCTGCTATATCGAATTAATATTGACCCCACATTATTTCCAACTTTCCATACCTCCCTGACCCTCAAAACCCCATCGAGGCTGTAACTGTTCTACGTTGGGTATAAAAAGTGTTGGATAGAAGGGGGTTAATTGAAGCTATTTGTTTAGTGACTGGAATTGATGTGAGTCTCCATGGATCCGATTAGTGTGCCTGGAGGGATTTCCCTCTTCTCTTAATAAGGGATTCCGTTCAATGTGTTGTCCCATTGAGTCAGCGGGAGAGGCAACTCCGACACCAACAGAGATCAGCGGCTGTGGAGAGAGAGGGAGGGAGAGGAGAGATCAGAATCTGGAAGCAATGGATTGGAGTCTTCCAAGAATGGATCAGAACAGAGTATTAGAGGTTTACAACATGGAAACAGGCCACTCAGCCCAACTTGTCCATGCCACCATTTTTTAAAAACTCATAAACTAACCCCAATTGCCCGCATTTGGCCCATATCCTTCGATAGCCACGTAACTGTCTAAATGCTTTTCAAAAGACAAAATTGGACCCGCCTCTACTACTACTTCTGGCCGCTTGTTCCAGACACTCACCACCCTCTGTGTGAAAAAATGCCCCTCTGGGCACTTTCGTATTGCTCCCGTCTCACCTTAAACCTGTGCCCTCTAGAATCTGAGAACAATGAACCGGAATGTTCCAACAATGGATCAGAATCTGGGAACAATGGATTGGAATGTTTCGACAATGGATCAGAATCTGGGAACAATGGATTGGAATGTTTCAACAATGGATCGGAATCTGGGAACAATTAACCGGAATGTTCCAACCAAGGACAGGAGTTTATTCGATTGGATTTCTTGGTTTACTGATTCTTATTGGATGATGACATCAGCTGCTCGGATTGGATATCTACTGTACGTGATTCAATACTTTTACTATCCCCTCCTAGCGATTGTTGGTGTTCCGGGTAAGTCTCTGGCTGGAATTGGACCGACCCGACCGCCACGGGAATCGGAGCAGGCGAGGGGCGGAGAATGGGATGGTCTGTTGAACACGGGTGGGATTTTGCAGGTTGGGGAAGAGTGAGGCTGGATAGTCATGTCCCCTATGTCCAGTTCCTAATTCGAGAAAGGCTGTTTAACTGTATTGATTTTCTTGTCATTTACTGTACTGGGTTTGCTGCTCTTGTTGAATCTCTGTATCCGGTTATTAATTCTTTCAGCCACTGAAAATTGCCTCAGGGTCTAAGGGCTGGGATGTCTTCTGAGTGCTGTGACTTTCCATAGACATGTGACCTCAACCACTATTCCACCGTGCGTAAAAGATTGAGACAGAATCCTTTTCACCCTCTGCATATAACACCAGTTCACGCACCCAATCACCAGGCCGCAGAATCAATTTTATTGGTCATATCTGCACAGCAGGATCTCACAGAGAGAAAACATAGTTCATTACATTTGAAATTTATTCATCAGTGTCACAAGTATGCGAACATTAACATTGCAATGAAGTTACTATAAAAATCCCCGAGTCACCACACTCCAGCGCCTGTTCAAGTACACTGAGGGAGAATTTAGCAAGGCCAATGCACCCAACCAGCACAACTTTCAGATAGTGGGTGGAAACTGCAGCACCCGGAGGAAAGCCACGCAGACATGGGGAGAACATGCAGAATCTGCACAGACAGTGGCCAAGCCTGCAATTGAACCAGGACCTCTGGTGCTGTGAGGCAGCAATGCTATCCCCTGTGCCACCACAAGCTCTCCGAGAGCAACAGGAACACAAACACACAGACACACCCAAACACACATACATTAATACACACATTTGTTGATAGAAGCAATCAGATTTTAGACACTCCCACACACACACAAATTCAAGAACCAAAATTGCTGCAACACTCCAGAATAACGCACACTTAGGAACATTCGTCAGGTACTCTGTTGCTCACACACAAACACGCACACACACACATGCATACTGGTACGGACAATATAGACACACGCAACACACACACGGTAGGGGGCAGGATAACAGCTACTCCCTGTCCATTGATGGTGGGGTGATCAAGTAAAACCGCGTGACAGCCTGGAACTCAGGTCCACGTCCCATTTCTCACCTCTTGCAACCTTCACCGGCAATGGATAAACAGCGGATTCAGTCTCCTGCCCATTTCCGGCAAGAGGCTGAACAAATTATTTCAATTTATTTTAAAACAAATTTAAATGAAATTCGCGTGCCGGGGATGGAATTGTGCGCCACACTTGCCTTTGCAGCCTCACCGGGAGAGGTTGGGTCCGGTGAGGAAAACAGGTGGCCACATGTATGAGGACGAGTCATGATGACCTCGCCGGGAGAACTGAAGGCCATTGAGGACACCGGGCAAGGTCGAGGGCAAAGGTAGGTGCCCCTTGGGCAATGCCCACCGGGAAGTACCAGGGAGTGGGGCATGAGTTGGTGGGGTCTACAGGGGTGGAGCCTGAATGTAGCGGGGCCTACACTGAATTTAGTTGCTGGGTCGGACAGGGTCCCGTTACCACTCTGCCCGCTGTCTGTGGGGTGGAGTGGTCCCCACTGCCAGTCTGCACGTGATTGGTGTTGGCAGGAAGGGGGGCATCACTGCCTTTCTGCATGAACAGTGGGGTAGGGAGGGGGTTTCGATGCCTCTCTGCATGCACAGTGGGGTAGGGAGGGGGTCTCGCTGCCTCTCTGCATACACAGTGGGGTAGGAAGGGTTCTCGCTGCCTCTCTGCATGCACAGTGGGGTAGGGAGGGGGGGCATCACTGCCTCTCTGCATGCACAGTGGGGTAGGGAGGGGGTTTCGCTGCCTCTCTGCATGCACAGTGGGTTAGGGAGAGGGGTGTCGCTGCCTCTCTGCATGGACAGTGGGGTAGGGAGGGGGGTTTCGCTGCCTCTCTGCATACACAGTGGGGTAGGGACGGGATCTCGCTGCCTCTCTGCATGCACAGTGGGGTAGAGAGTGGTGTCGCTGCCTCTCTCCATGCACAGTGGGTTAGGGAGGGGGGCATCACTGCTTCTCTGCATGCACAGTGGGGTAGGGAGGGGTGTCGCTGCCTCTGTGCATGCACAGTGAGTAAGGGAGAGGTGCCCTGCTGACACTCTGCATGCAATTGCTGTGGGGGAAGGGGGGTGATTGGTCCAGGTGGTGGGGAGGGGGCTGGGTGTATATCTGGTCGGCAGCTGGGGGCAGCTGCTGTGTTGAAGCGAGCTGCAGCAGCAGAGAGCTGACAGATGTCTCTCTCAGACCAGGCAGCTCACTGCTGGCTGCAATTGCGTATTTGCAACCAGATAGGTTTGGGAGGTGGTCGGTATCCCAGCCAGCGCTGTGAGAGCTGCAAGTGATGGGGCCACTGCTGTGGGTGGTCCAACAGCCATCGAGTTTTAACAGCACGAAATGAGGCCCTTCGGCCATTATGTCCGAACTGGTCATCAAACACCTATCCAATCGATTCCCATTTTCCAGCACTCGATCCACAGCCTTGTCATAGAGTTTACAGAATGGAAACAGGCCCTTCGGCCCATCTTGTGCATGCCGCCCTTTCTTTTTAAAGCCCTAAACTAATCCCAATTGCCCACATTTGCCCCATATCCCTCTATACCCATCGTACCCATGTAGCTGTCTAAACGCTTTTTAAAAAATAAAATTGTACCCGCCTCGACTCCTGCCTCGGGCAGCTCGTTCCAGACATTCACCACCCTCTGTGTGACAGAATTGCCCCTCTGGACCCTTTTGTATCATTCCCCTCTCACCTTAAACCTGTGCCGTCTAGTTTTAGACTCCCCTACCTTTAGGAAAAGATATTGACTATCGAGCTGATCTGTGCCCCTCATTATTTTATAGACCTCTATAAGATCACCCCTCAGCCTCCTACGCTCCAGGGGAAAAAGTCCCAGTCTATTCAGCCTCTACTTATAACTCAATCCATCAAGTCCCGGTAGCATCCTAGTAAATCTTTCCGGCACTCTTTCCAGTTTAATAATTACATGCTCTGACGTTTGAGTTGCTGATCTAAATGCCTCTTGTGGTTGTTCCCGCTTCTACCATCCTTTCAGGCCGAGAGCTGCAGATCCCAGCACCCTGTGGATGGAAACATTTTCCCTCAAATCCACACAAACATCTGCCCTTTACCTTAAATCCACGCCCCTCTGGTTATTGACACCTCTACTAAAGGGAAAAGGTTTCTTCCTATCCGTGCGCCACATTATTTTGTTCATATCACTCAGTTCCCCCCCCCCCCCCCGCCCCGCCCCCACCTGAAAGCATTCCCCACCACCAACCACTACACCCGCTCCACCTCCAGCCGCCTCTGCTCTAAGGTACAAAACCCAGCCTAACCAGCCTCTCCTCATAGCTGAAACTCTCCAGCCCAGGCAGCATCCTGGTGAATCTCCTCTCCACCGTCTGCAGTGTAATCACATCCTTCCTGTAGTGTGATGAACAGAGCTGTACACAGTTCCCTTGCTCTCGTCGAACCAGCGTTTTATACACTTCCATCATGACCTTCCAGCTCTTATATTCTATGCTGTGGCTGCCAAAGGCAAGTATCCGACATGTCGTCTTAACCACCTCATCTACCTGTCTTGCTGCTTTTAGGGATCCACATATATGCACCCCAAATTCATTCTGGTCCTCTGCACTTCCTCAGACTCGACCGGACATGGTGCATTTCCTTGCCCGGATCGTCGTCCCAAATGCATGGCCTCACATTCGTCAGGTGTAAATTACATTTGCCCATTTGCCCAGCCTTTCAGTTTCCTCAGCACGGTGGCACAGTGGTTAGCACTGCTGCCCCACAGCGCCAGGGACGTGTGTTCGATTTCTGGCTTGGACCACATCTGTGTGGAGTTTGCACCTTCTCCCCGTGTCTGCATGGGTTTCCTCTGGGTGCTCCAGTTTCCGCCCACAGTCGGAAGACTTGGGGGTTAGGTGGATTGGCCAGGAAAAAACTGGACTTAGTGTCAGGGAGAATTGATTGGGCAAATGCATGGGGTTCAGGGGATAGCGCCTGGGTGGGATTGTGCTGAGTGCAGATTCGATGGGCTGAATGGCCTCCTTCTGCACTGTAGGATTCTATGATTCCTGTAATCTAAGGCTTTCCTCCTCAATATTTAACACAACACCAATTTTTGTATAATCTGTAAACTTACTGATCATACCTCACACATTCATGTCTCGACCATCAATGTACATTACAAACAGCAAGGGACCCAGCATCGATCGCTGTGGAACCCCACTGAACACAGGCTTGCAGTCACAAAACCAACCTTCCACCATCACCCTTTGCCACTCAGCCATTTTGAAAATAATTTACCAAATTGACCTGGTTCCAATCGGAATCACTTCCTTGTTCAGTCTTCCATATTTGTCAAAAGCTTTTCTGAAGAACGCGTAGACTACATCGACTGCACTTCCCTCATCTCCTCATCCAGTCACCTCCTCAATATATTCCAACGAATTGTTAGACATGATCTCCCCCTGTCAAAGGAATTCAGACTTTTGTTCATAAATCCTTACCTCTCGAATTGGAGATTAATTCTGTCCCTCAGATTGTTTTCCAATCATTTCCCGAACACGGATATGGTGATGATGGTGTCCTGGCCGTGATCTTGGATATCACCAGGGCACCTTGCAGGATGGCAGTATGGCACAGTGGTTAGCACTGCTGCCTCACAGCATCAGGGATCCCATTTCAATTCCTGGGATTCCATCAGCACCAGTGAAGCTTCTTTTTAAACTTTGTTCCATTCTCACAAAAGGCCTGTTGGGATTTCTCCTATTACAAGAACGTGTGGTGTTCCTCTGGAAATAATACGCTGTGAGCAAGTCCAGTTTCTCGCAGCTCCCCAATGTCCACATTCAGCCTTGTAAATTCAGTCTCGATCACAGCCGTCCCGTGTACATCATCAACCTGCATAAGTCGATTGGTAAGGCCAGGGCACATCGTGCTGATGTTTCAGCTTGAGATGCGAAAGACTGACTTGATTTGAATTGATTTGGTTTATTATTTTCACATATAATAAATATGTGATCCAAGCCCGGAATCGAACTCAGGTCCCTGTGAGACAGCAGTGCTAACCATTGTGCCACCATGCTGCCGACTCAAGAACAGCTTCTTCTCTGCTGCCATCTGACGTTTTAATGGGCCCACATCGCATTAAGATGATCATATTCTACACCCTCGCTCTGAGTCCATCATTACATTCTGCACTCTCTCCTCCTCTATGTTCAGGGTAACAGTGTTACAGAGTTCAGTGTTGGGCCAGGGAGATGGTGTCTGTGGACCTGTTGGGGAGGTAGGTGAACTGTAGTGTATCCAGGCAATCTGGGAGGCCGGAATTGATCCATGCCATGACTAACCTTTTGATGCATTTCATAACATTGGATATACAGTGAAAAGTGTTGTTGCTTGAGTGCCATACAGACAAAGCATACTGTACATAGAGAAGGAGACAGGGCAGAATGTAATGTTGCAGTCATAGCTAGGATGTAGTAAAAGATCATCTTAATGCAATGTGGGTCCATTCAAACGTCTGGTGGCAGCAGAGAAGCTGTTCCTGAGTCGGCAGCATGGTGGCACAATGGTTAGCGCTGCTGTCTCACAGGAACCTGAGTTAGATTCCTGGCTTGGATCACTGTCTGTGTGGAATTTGCACATTCTACCCGTGTCAGCATGGGTTTGCTCCGGATGCTGCGGTGTTCACCCACAGTCCAAAATATGCAGGTTAGGTTGATTGGCCATGTTATCTGCCCATTAGCGTCCTGGGATATGTATGTTTGGGGGTTTAGTAGGCTACATATGTGGGATTTCGGCAATCGGGCTTGGGTGGGATTGTTGTCGGTGTAGACTCGATGGGTCAAATGGCCCCCTTCTGCACTGTAGTGATTCTATGAGTCGGTTTGTCCATGTCCTCACACATTTTTAAATCTTTTTCTCTGATGAACACGTGGGAAGCGGTTATGTCCGTGGTGCACTATTCCTGAATTAGGCTGGTTGCTTTTGCAAGGCAACGGGAGGTTCAGACAGAGTTAATGAGTGGGAGGTTGGTTTGAGTGATGGACTGGTCTGCATTCACCAAGCTTTGAAGTTTCTTGTAGTCTTGGACAGAGCAGGAGCCATACCAAGCTAGAATGTTACTTATGGTGCATCTGTAAAAGTTGGTGAGAGTCGCAGCTGACATGTCTGTAAACCTCTGGGAAAATAGAGGCGTTCGGAGACTTTTTTAATTATAGGGACGTCATGGAGGAACCAGGAAAGGTTTTTCGTGATGTGGATCCTAAAACGTGAAGCTCTCGACTATTTCAACTTCATCTCATTGATGGAGATAGGGGCATGTACTCCACTATGCTTCAAAAAGTCGATTTGCTTTGTGGACATTGAGGAAGAGATTATTGTTGTCGCCCCAGTTCACCAGATTCTCTGTCTCTTCCTCCGAACCACTGCAGGTGTCATCAGCAAACTTGGAAATCCAGTTGGAGGGGAATTTGGCCACACCGTCACCAGTGTATCAGGAGTATAGTAAGGGGCTGAGGACGCAGCCTTACGAGGCACCGCTGTTCAGGATGATTGTGAAGGAGATGTTGTTGATTGTCCTTAATTTTGCTGTCTATGGATTAGGAAGTTGAGGATCCAATTGCAGAGACAGGAGCCAAGCCCAGGGCCAAGGACTTTGGACATGGGTTTCGTGGGAGTAATGGTGTTGCAGGCTGAGCTGTAGTTGATAAACACGAGTCTGTGTTCCAGGGTTCACTGTCGGGCCAGGAAGATGGTATTGTGGACCTGTTGTGGATGTCGGTGAACTGTCGTGGATCCAGGCAATCTGGGAAGCCGGAACTGATTCATGCCTTGACTAAGCTTTTGATGCATTTCATAATATTGGATATCAGAGTCAGCGGACGATAGGCATTAAGGCAGCCTGCTTGACTTTTCCTTTGGTACTGGCCTTTGTTTGAGTTTTACCTAGTGCATAGATTGGCAACCTTCCTGTCGAGAGAGGACTCATGCAGCTGCACTGACCCAGTAGACCACAGTGGGACAGCAGTATTCGCACTGAGTATGATGGACGATAGCGATTCGCTGAACCCTGAAGCTTTCTCCCACTCTTGAAAGCAAACACTGGAAGTTGTGTTCTGTGCCAATCGAGTGTGAGATTACTATTTTTTCCTGTGTTGCGCTAACAGTGGCCACAATGCTGTGATCTCCTCTCCAGGGTACAGTTCTGTGTAAATATACTAGAGATTCTGTGCTGTCAAGGAATCAGGATTTCCCTCTGCCAATTGTTAGTATTGTCCAGAGGCAAGGGTCAAACCAGCCCTCTTTGGTACCAGCTCTGTTGGAGGGGTTGTCAGTAAACTGTCTGAGAGACGACAGATTGCCATCTACAGGACTCCAGTCAGGATTTTCTGTCGGGGTTTACTCCCGCATCCTTGTAGCTGAGTGAGGGTTAATGTTGTGGACTCTCCGGAAAGCTCTCTCCCAAATGTATACCACTGTGTTGCTACCATGGAGCAGCACGGTGACACAGTGGTTAGCACTGCTGACTCACAGCGTCAGGGACCTGGGTTCAATTCAAGGCTTGGGCCACTGTCTGTGTGGAGTTTGGACCTTCTCCCCGTGTCTGTGTGGGTTTTCTCCGGATGCTCCATTTTCCCCTCGCTGCAAAAGACGTGCTGGATTTTTAAAAACAGATTTAAGTGATTTTATGTGTGTCCATTCTTTTTTATTTCAACCCATCCTCAGTCCAAATGGTAACTTCTTTCCCTGAATCCTGTCTAATTTTATTCTTTATTTCCCTTCCTGACAGTGAACATAATCACAATTGTGACACTGACGAGCAGAAACTGTGGTCTGTCCAAATGTGTGACTCGTTACCTGGTGGCCATGTCAGCGGGGGATCTGCTGGTCGTTATCCTCGACCTGATATTCAGACACATTCCCATTCTTTATCGGGAACAGTTTGATTTCCTGCTGTCGCTCCCCGTGTGTAACATCCACGCCGTCCTGCTTTATGCAGCCACTGACTGTTCTGTCTGGTTCACCGTCACTTTCACCTTTGATCGATTTGTGGCCATTTGCTGCCCCAAGCTGAAGAGTAAATATGGCAGTGAGAAATCGGCGGCTGTGGTTCTGGGAACAGTGACGGTGCTGAGCTGTTTAAAGAACATTTTCTGGTATTTTCTGTTATTAAATAGATATCAGCTGGTGAACGACCCCTGGTTTTGTGATGTCACAAAGGATGTGATGGAATCTCTGGTCTGGGGAACAATCGAGTTCCTCCACCACATTCTAACCCCGGCTGTCCCGTTCGTCCTGATTCTGCTGCTCAACGTTTTCACCGTCAGACACATTTTAATGAGCAGCAGAGCCCGCAGGAGACTCCGGGCTCACAGCAGTGGGGAGAATCCCAGAGACCCAGAGATGGAGAGTCGCAGGAAATCCATCATTTTACTGTTTGTTATCTCAGCCAATTTCATCCTCTTATGGTCGACATTAATGGTTTATTCAATATGGAGTCGGATGTATTATCTGGGCTATGAGTTGTTATGGTTAGATTATTTTGTTCAGGAATTGGGCTTCATGCTGCAACTCACAAGTTGTTGTACAAACACTGCCATTTATGCTGTGACACAGACTCGCTTCAGACAGCAGCTGAAAAATCTGCTGACAGCTCCCCTTACTGCAATTCTTCAACTCATTGGACCCTGACAGGAAACTATAACTACAAGACCCCTGACTCTTTCTATTGGACTTTCAAACTAGAAATGACGAACAGCCTCACAGAGGCAGAGAGAGTGACAGATAAAGAGAGAGAGAGGGCAGTGAGAGCAAAACTGGAAGTGATAGAGAGACAGAGGTTGACAGAGAGAGGGACGGGTACAAATACATGGAGCGTGACACAGTTTGAAAGAGTTTCTAACAGATACAAGTAGTGAAACAGAGAGAGAGAGAGAGAAAGGGAAAGGACAGAGACAGATAGGGACTCCCAGAGCGAGAAAACAGGGATAGAGATTGGGGGAAATGGGGAGGGAGATGGACAGGGAATGAGAAAGGGAGACGGATGGCAGAATGTAATGAGAGAGGGAGACTAAGACGGAAAGGGAGACAGAAAGGGAGGCAGAGAGAAACAGAGACAGAGACAGAGAGCGTCAGTGAATTTGAAACTGTGAGACCGAATGAGTACAATGGACACAGCAAGAGCAAAAGACAGGGCATGGTAGAGAGAGAGAGAGAAAGACAGAGAAATAAGAAAAGGGGGACAGAGAAGGAGAGGGACAAGGAGAGTGAGACTGAGGGGGGAGGAGACACGGAGGAAGAGTGTAGAGAGCAGGTGAATGAGGGAGATGCAGAGAGACAGTAAGAGACACAGAGAAACAGGCAGATATATATATATATATATATATATATATATATATATATATATATATATATATATATATATATATACAGAGAGAGAGAGATACAGAGAGAGGCATGCACAGAAAGACAGAAAGAGACAGAGAGAGACATACTTAATGACATTAACGATAAACATCAGGTGGAGTTATTGGAATAGGAGCTCCCTGATTGAGACAGTTAATGCTGTCCAATCCGGGAGCCCTGCAGACGTATATAATATGGTGTGCCTAGGTTGCCGGAATTCAGGGTGTGTACACTCTGGGTGTGGATATGATGGACTGGTGGTTTTATCATTGGACTATTATTACAGAAACTCAGCTAAAGTTCTGTGCACCCGGGTTCGATTCCCGTCACAGCAGATGATGGAATTTGAATAAATATATCTGTAATTCAGAATCAGCTGCTAACCATAAAAGCATTGTCGATTTTCAGAAAAACACATCTGGTTCACCAATGTCCCAGGGAAGGAAATCTATCGTCCTTATGTGGTCAGGACGAAATGTGACTCAAAGTGGTTGACACTTAATTGTCCTCTGAACATGGGCAACTAGGGATGGGCAATAAATGCTGGCCAGCCAGCAACACCCAAGTCCCAAGAGTGTATACAAATACTTTGTACTGGGAAATTTTAAACAAACGGTAAACTGTTTCTCACAGCTGGATAAATACCCAATCCCTTTGATCGAGGACTTAGCTTCAAAGCTGGCAGGAGGATTCTTGTTTCCAATTATGAACTTATTCACGTGCACTTATACTGACAGTTAGATGAGGTTTCCCAGCGATATTCAACAATTCATACTCAGAGGAAGTTTAACATTTATAAAGTGTCAGACGGAGGTTTACATAAAGACTGCAATGAAGTTACTTTGAAAATCGCCTCATCGCCACTCACTGGTGCCTGTTCGGGTAACACTGAGGGAGAAGTTAGCATGGCTACTGCACCTAACCAACACGTCTTTCAGACTGCGGGAGAAAACCGGAGAAACCAGAGTAAACCCACGCAGATACGGAGAGAATGTGCAGACATTGACCCAAGCCAGGAATTGAACCCAGGTCTCTGGCGTTATGAGGCAGCAGCGCTAACCACTGTGACACCTTGTCTACAGTGATAGATTGGGAAAAGAAATTCCAGAAGGACCTGCATGACGGTGCGGCCCATAATATTGGCCCATATCCAGCTGTGGTCTTTATTACTGTCCGCCTACCATTATCCAGGAGGCTGAGTCACTGACGCCAATGCCTTGAGTTGGCTACGATTAACAGACACTTGTCATACCCACAATGGAAGAGACGGTAATCATGAACTTTGTCAAAACTCTCCCAGTGGCTGCCAAAAATATTCGGCTGTGGAGGCAAAATTATCCATTCCTGAATGAATTGAAGCAGCGAGTGCTGATGGGGGAATCCAAAAGGCCATTACAGCCTGAATTGCACCCATATTGGAGTGGCAGAGAGCAGCTGACTGTGGAAGATGGCACACGCCTATGGGGTTCAAGAGTGTCATCCTGAGCCAGGGTCACCATCCCATGGTGAACTTTACCATGGCCACCCAGGAGTGGCAAACTGAAGATCCTCTAAGTTGCCCTGCTGGTGGCCAGGTATGGGGATGGATATTTGCTCGTGGGTCAGTGTTTGCAATATCAACAAGGGCAGAACTATCACCAGTCACTACTCTTCATACTTGTGAATGGCCAGGACGGCCATAGACGTGGCTGGACATGGACAGTGCCGGTCCGTTCATGGGGTCAATGTTCCTGGTAATGGTAGATGCTGATTCAAAATGGATGGCCGTACAGAGGGTGAGTTACTCAAACACAAGGACAAGAGTGGAGAGACTTCACACCTCTTTCTTGACACCCGGGATCCCGGAAATGTTAGTTTCTGAAAATGGACCACCCTTCATCAGCCAGGAATTTGTGCAATAGATGAAGTTGAACAGAATTTGACACGTTAGGGCAGTATTATATTACCCATCATCCAACGGCCTGGCAGAAAGAGCGGCCCAAACAGTAAAAGGAGGTTCAAAAAAACGTCCCACAGCCTCCTTGGACAACAAACCATCCAGGTTCATCTTCAATTACAGGACAACACCCCCCAACCACGCCGCCCCCCCCCCCCCCCCCCCGCGCCCCCGCGCCCCCCCGCCAACCACCCATTCAACTTCCAGAATAGCCCCAGCAGAGTTGGTCATGAGGAGATGACTCCGCCCAGGGTTGAGTCTGATACTCCCAAGAGTGGGAGGTTCGCAAGGCATCAAGACACCCAGTGTTGATCCCACCAGCCGGGAAAGGCAACTAAAGGCAGGTGATAGGTTATTGGTAAAGAATCATGGCAGAGGATCCACGTGGTTATGAGGCACGGTCGAGTCTGGAACAGGGCCAGTTTCCTCTCAAGTCCGCTTGGGAGATACCATCCTATGGGAATTGCTTCAATCATCTACAACCATGAAGCCCCAAGCCGTGCAGGAACAATCAATTCCCAGCACAGCGGGAACTTTGGAAATAATTCCAGGCTCTCCGGCTTCTGTTCTCCATCTCCGCCAGTGGGAACCTCGGAGTCTGAAATGGACACAGTGGGTTTAGCCTCTCGATCACATTGTCACCCGATAAAGGGAACTCGGGCCACACGCTCATGGTGGAAGAAGCGAGCTCCGGCCTGCTGAACCCCACTCACTTCCGAGGCTGAGCAGCAGGAACCGGACCCAGCATTGAAAGTCCAAAAAAGGCTTCCAAGGTGGTCAGCCCTCGGCGGTTACTCAGACCTCGAGGGCGAGGGGGTGCAGTGACTTCAACCAGGTTCATGAGTTGGACACGGGCAAATATAAACTACCAAACTGAGGCCTGTGAAATGTGCCCACTCAGGGAGCTCCACAGAGTGCAAGCTGCAGAGAGTGAAGCACTGAGAGTTGGGGTAAGTGTGGGAGTTTAGGGAAGTGGGTGGAGAGGTATTGCTGTGTCTTGTGTCCCTTACTACCCGGTCCCTTACGGCCAGGTCCAGTGCAGGTAGGTGTCACCCAGACATTACAGTTCAGATAGTGATGTGGGACCAACGGAATCAGCGGGAAGGTGAGTAAGGCCTTGGAAGGGATACTGAGGGAATTTTCTGAGCAGCTCCTGCTGACGTGATAGCTTCAGGAAGGGCTCCCAATATTGTTAATGTTCTGGGGGACCGTGTTCGAATCCGGTCACAGCAGCTGGTCGAATTTGAATTCACTAAAAAATATCTGGAGTCAAAAATCTACTGATGACAATGAAACCATTCTCCATTGTCGGAAAACCCCATCTGGTTCACTAACATCGTTTAGGGAAAGAAACCTGCCGTCCTTATCAGGTCTGGCCTCCTCCGATGTTCGTCTTCATCAATGACATGTTGAAGGCTCCTCCGGAGCCTTCAACATGTCATTGATGAAGACGAACATCTCGCCAAGGCCATCCCCACACCCCCACTTCTTGCCTTCAAACAACCGCACAACCTCAAACAGACCATTGTCCGCAGCAAACTACCCAGCCTTCAGGAGAACAGTGACCAAGACACCACACAACCCTGCCACAGCAACCTCTGCAAGACGTGCCGGATCATCGACACAGATGCCATCATCTCACGTGAGAACACCATCCACCAGGTACACGGTACATACTCTTGCAACTCGGCCAACGTTGTCTACCTGATACGCTGCAAGAAAGGATGTCCCGAGGCATGGTACATTGGGGAAACTATGCAGACGCTGCGACAACTGATGAATGAACACCGCTCGACAATCACCAGGCAAGACTGTTCTCTTCCTGTTGGGGAGCACTTCAGCGGTCACGGGCATTCGGCCTCTGATATTCGGGTAAGCGTTCTCCAAGGCGGCCTTCGCGACACACGACAGCGCAGAGTCGCGGAGCAGAAACTGATAGCCAGGTTCCGCACACACAAGGACGGCCTCAACCGGGATATTGGGTTTATGTCACACTATTTCACATAAATATTTCTGCTTTTTTCCTCCTGAGTCTTTATCATGCGATCCTAGAATCAGAATTTATGTCACACTATTTGTAACTCCCACAGTTGCGTGGACCTGCAGAGTTTCACTGGCTGTCTTGTCTGGAGACAATACACATCTTTTTAGCCTGTCTTGATGCTCTCTCCACTCCCATTGTTTTGTTTCTTAAAGACTGGATTAGTTGTAAGTATTCGCATTCCAACCATTATTCATGTAAATTGAGTCTGTGTCTTATAAGTTCTGTTTGTGAACAGAATTCCCACTCACCTGAAGAAGGGGCTCAGAGCCTCGAAAGCTTGTGTGGCTTTTGCTACCAAATAAACCTGTTGGACTTTAACCTGGTGTTGTTAAACTTCTTACTGTGTTTACCCCAGTCCAACGCCGGCATCTCCACATCATGACTACCATAGACACCGCAAACTGCCGGCTCCAAGTGGAGAGGATCGCCAAGAAGATCGCGCATATCGACACAGACATCAAGTTTCTACAAAGATGCAAGAAAGCAGACAAGATACCGAAAGGACTACAGATCACGAACCCACTCAGGTCAACCTATAACACAGACTACGCTGAGAGACTTTGCCGTCGCACCTCTCTCACCCTCCTCAACCACCTCATACACCAACTCTACAGCAAACGCCGCAGCCTGGAAACCAAGATCGAATCCATATTCTCAACTTGCGCTCAGGACGCAGACCAGCTGCGAAACTCTGCCAAGCAGACGAGACAAAGGAACTACACCATCTACATGCACACCAAGAACAGGAAACTTGAGAAACTCGGCATCACCACCAGCAGCAACCAAGCCTCCCCCGGTACCACAGTAGGAAACAGTCCCACTGCAGGGAAGTCCATTGTCAACTTGTCCGACTACACACTTCAACCAGATGAAATCGAAGTTCTCAGCCGAGGGCTTAATTTTTGCCCCACCACCAAAATAGACCCCATCAGTCTCGCAGCAGACACAGAGGAATTCATCAGGCGAATGAGGCTGAGGGAGTTCTTCCACAAACCCCAAGAGGCCAACAACGAACTCAATGAGACAGCCAATGAACTGGAACAGCCGACAGAGAGATCCGCAGTGCATCCGAAGAGGAAAGAGTCGAATTGGACTCCTCCGGAAGGCCGCTGCCCTCGACTTGACATGTATGCCCAAGCCGTCAGGAGGTGCGTCAACACCAAATTCATCAGCCGCACTCACAAGACAGCCCCGAACATCACCCAAGCACAACGTAACGCCATCCACGCTCTCAAGACCAACCGCAACATTGTCATCAAACCAGCAGACAAAGGAGGGGCCATCGTCATACTGAACAGAACGGATTACTGCAAAGAAGTGTACCGACAACTCAACAACGAGGAACACTACAGACAGTTACCTGCAGATCCGACCAAAGAACACACCCGTCAACTCAACACTCTGATCAAGACCTTTGATCCGGACCTTCAGAACACCCTCCGTGCTCTCATCCCACGTACTCCCCGCGTTGGAGATCTCTACTGCCTCCCGAAGATACACAAGGCAAACACACCCGGCCGTCCCATCGTATCGGGCAATGGGACCCTGTGCGAGAACCTCTCCGGCTATGTCGAGGGCATCCTGAAACCCATTGTACAAAGAACCCCCAGCTTTTGTCGCGACACGACGGACTTCCTACAGAAACTCGGCACACATGGAGCAGTTGAACCAGGAGCGCTCCTCGTCACAATGGATGTCTCAGCACTCTACACCAGCATCCCCCATGACGATGGCATTGCTGCAACGGCCTCAGTGCTCAGCGCCAACAACTGCCAGTTTCCAGATGCAATTTTACATCTCATCCGCTTCATCCTGGACCACAATATCTTCACCTTCAACAACCAGTTCTTCATCCAGACACACGGAACAGCCATGGGGACCAAATTTGCACCTCAATATGCCAACATCTTCATGCACAGGTTCGAACAAGACTTCTTCACCGCACGGGACCTTCAACCGGTGCTATACACTAGATACATCGATGACATTTTCTTCCTTTGGACTCATGGTGAACAATCACTGAAACAACTCTATGATGACATCAACAAGTTCCATCCCACCATCAGGCTCACCATAGACTACTCTCCGGAATCGGTTGCATTCTTGGACACGCGCATCTCCATTAAGGACGGTCACCTCAGCACCTCACTGTACCGCAAGCCCACGGATAACCTCACGATGCTCCACTTCTCCAGCTTCCACCCTAAACACGTTAAAGAAGCCATCCCCTACGGACAAGCCCTCCGTATACACAGGATCTGCTCGGATGAGGAGGATCGCAACAGACACCTCCAGACGCTGAAAGATGCCCTCATAAGAACAGGATATGGCGCTAGACTCATTGATCAACAGTTCCAACGCGCCACAGCGAAAAACCGCACCGACCTCCTCAGAAGACAAACACGGGACACAGTGGACAGAGTACCCTTCGTTGTCCAGTACTTCCCCGGAGCGGAGAAGCTACGGCATCTCCTCCGGAGCCTTCAACATGTCATTGATGAAGACGAACATCTCGCCAAGGCCATCCCCACACCCCCACTTCTTGCCTTCAAACAACCGCACAACCTCAAACAGACCATTGTCCGCAGCAAACTACCCAGCCTTCAGGAGAACAGTGACCAAGACACCACACAACCCTGCCACAGCAACCTCTGCAAGACGTGCCGGATCATCGACACAGATGCCATCATCTCACGTGAGAACACCATCCACCAGGTACACGGTACATACTCTTGCAACTCGGCCAACGTTGTCTACCTGATACGCTGCAAGAAAGGATGTCCCGAGGCATGGTACATTGGGGAAACTATGCAGACGCTGCGACAACGGATGAATGAACACAGCTCGACAATCACCAGGCAAGACTGTTCTCTTCCTGTTGGGGAGCACTTCAGCGGTCACGGGCATTCGGCCTCTGATATTCGGGTAAGCGTTCTCCAAGGCGGCCTTCGCGACACACGACAGCGCAGAGTCGCGGAGCAGAAACTGATAGCCAGGTTCCGCACACACAAGGACGGCCTCAACCGGGATATTGGGTTTATGTCACACTATTTCACATAAATATTTCTGCTTTTTTCCTCCTGAGTCTTTATCATGCGATCCTAGAATCAGAATTTATGTCACACTATTTGTAACTCCCACAGTTGCGTGGACCTGCAGAGTTTCACTGGCTGTCTTGTCTGGAGACAATACACATCTTTTTAGCCTGTCTTGATGCTCTCTCCACTCCCATTGTTTTGTTTCTTAAAGACTGGATTAGTTGTAAGTATTCGCATTCCAACCATTATTCATGTAAATTGAGTCTGTGTCTTATAAGTTCTGTTTGTGAACAGAATTCCCACTCACCTGAAGAAGGGGCTCAGAGCCTCGAAAGCTTGTGTGGCTTTTGCTACCAAATAAACCTGTTGGACTTTAACCTGGTGTTGTTAAACTTCTTACTACATGTGGCTCCAGAGCCACAGCAATGTGTTTAACTCTCAACTGCTCTCCAAGGTCAACTAGGGACAGGCAGTAAATGCTGGTGAGCCAGGGACGCCCATGTCCTTCGAATGATTAAACAAACAGGTTTGTGACACTGGCTCCCTGTGCGGACGTGGGCGGGAGCTACAAGGAGGCTGAACAACTGAACAATAGCATGGGGGATCAGGAAGCCATTCAAGAGGGAGGAGAAAAGGAAAATATAGTTGTAAATGGAGATAGTTTGTCAGGGGAATAGACACTTTTCTCTGTGGACAGGATTGAGAGCATCGGAGGCTGTGTTGCCTGACTGGTGCTCGGGTTCGGGACACCTCATCTGGGCTGTTGGGAAACATGGAACTGGAGGGGATAGATTCAGTTGCTGTGATTCACGTTTTTGAATTTACTGCAGATTAAATCTGAAATTGGAGTCACAATTAGAGGACCCGAATGGATTCAGTGTATTTCCAGAGTTAAAGAGGGTAACTGTATCCCAGGAGAGAGTGGAACAGCAGGGAGAGACACTCTAATATTTGGAATTGAATCATTGAAAGGTCACAGACGGGTGAAAGATAACACTGAGGCAACATGGGATCTTGAGAGTTGTGTTTTAGATGGGAATTCCTTTGGTGGGTAACATAGCCTCGAATGTTACACATTAATTAATGTGATCAGCATTGTCCATTCTTTGAATGGCAGCAATTCAATCTCAGAAATAAATATATTCCACCACCTCAATCAATGTCATCACGTGTTTGTTAATTAGAAGAAACTCGAAGATGAGCGATTTTGCAATGTCAGTATCCCAGAGGGGATACCACAGGGTACATATGAATGTCTTTGGGAATGTATCATAACGGAGATAATACAGAGATTACCTGCAGAGCGAAGGGACACATTACTTCACGCTAAAAATGTATCAGGAATTTCAAATAGAACATAGAACAGTACAGCACAGAACAGGCCATTCGGCCCACAATGTTGTGCCGAGCTTTATCTGAAACCAAGATCAAGCTATCCAACTCCCTATCATCCTGGTGTGCTCCATCTGCCTATCCAATAACGGCTTAAATGTTCCTAAAGTGTCTGACTCCACTCTCACTGCAGGCAGTCCATTCCACACCCCAACCACTCTCTGCGTAAAGAACCTACCTCGGACATCCTTCCCATATCTCCCACCATGAACCCTGGAGTTATGCCCCCTTGCAATAGCTCCATCCACCCGAGGAAATAGTCTTTGAACGTTCCCTCCATCTATCCCCTTCATCATTTTATAATCCTCTATTAAGTCTCCCCTCAACCTCCTCCGCTCCAGAGAGAACAGCCCCAGCTCCCTCAACATTTCCTCATAAGACCTACCCTCCAAACCAGGCAGCATCCTGGTAAATCACCTCTGCACTCTTTCCAGCGCTTCCACATCCTTCTTATTGTAAGGTGACCGGAACTGCACACAATATTCCAAATGTGGTCTCACCAAGGTCCTGTACAGTTTCAGCATAACCCCACGGCTCTGAAATTCCAACCCTCTGTTAATAAAAGCTAACACACTATAGGCCTTCTTCACGGTTCTATCCACTTGAGTGGAAACCTTCAGCGATCTGTGGATATGGACCCCAAGATCTCTCTGTTCCTCCACAGTCTTCAGAACCCTAACTTTGACCCTGTCATCCACATTTAAATTTGTCCGACCAAAATGAATCACCTCACATTTATCAGGATTAAACTCCATCTGCCACTTTTCAGCCCAGCTTTGCATCCTATCTATGCCTCTTTGCAGTCTACAACAGCCCTCCACCTCATCCACTACTCCACCCATCTTGATGTCTTCAGCAAATTTACGATTCACCCTTCAACCCCCTCCTCTTGGTCATGAATAAAAACCAGAAAGAGCAGTGGACCAAGCACTGATCCCTGTGGCACTCCGCTATCAACCTGCCTCCAGTCCGAAAATGTTCCATCCACCACCACCCTCTGTCTTCGACCAGATAGCCAGTTACCTATCCAATCGGCCAATTGTCCCTCTCTCCCACACCTCCTTACTTTCATCATAAGCCGACCATGGGGGACCTTATCAAACGCCTTACTAAAATCCATCTTTGTGGCATCAACTGCCCTACCTTCATCAACACAATGAGTTACCTCCTCAAAAAATTCTATCAAAATTGTGAGGCACGACTTGTCCTTCACGAATCCGTGCTGAATATCCCGGATTAATCCGCATCTTTCCAAATGGTCGTAAATCCCATTCTTAAGGACCTTTTCCATCAATTTACCAACCACCGAAGTAAGACTAACCGGCCTATAATTACGAGGGTCATTTCTGTTCCCTTTCTTAAACAGAGGAACAACATTCGCCATTCTCCAGTCCTCTGGCACCATCCCCGTGGAGAGTGAGGACCCAAAGATCAAAGCCAAAGGCTCTGCAATCTCAACCCTTGCCTCCGAAAGAATCCTAGGATATATTTCATCAGGCCCAGGGGACTTATCGAACTTCAGTTTATTCAAAACTGCTAGTACACCCTCCCTCCGGACATCAACTTCCTCCAGCCTCTTAGCCTGTAACACCTTCTCTTCCTCAAAAACATGGTGAAGAAAATATCCCACCTGATCCATGGAGTTATTGATGTTCCTGGTAAGTGACAATTACCCTCGTAGTTGTCCAAATCTGTGTGTGAGCTGCTCTTTGCTGTTACTCTGTGACTGATCTGCATGTCAGCATTTTACCGACACAGAAACAAACAAAGAACAATACAGCACAGGAACAGACCCTTCGGCCCACCAAGCCCGCGCCGCTCCCTGGTCCAAACTAGACCATTATTTTGTATCCCTCCATTCCCACTCCGTTCATGTGGCTTTCTAGATAAGTCTTAAACGCTCCCAGTGTGTCCACCTCCACCACCTTGCCTGACAGCGCATTCCAGGCCCCCACCAACCTCTGTGTAAAATACGTCCTTCTGAGATCCATGTTAAACCTCCCCCCGCCCCCCCCTCATTTGAACCTATGAACCCTCGTGAACGTCAACACCGATCTGGGAAAAAGCTGCCCACCGTTCACCCTGTCTGCCTTTCATAATTGTATCGACCTCTATTAGGTCACCCCTCATCCTCCGTCTTTCCAGTGAGAACAATCCCAGTTTACCCAATCTCTCCTCATAACTAAGCCCTTCCATACCAGCACCATCCTGGTAAACCTCCTCTGCAATCTCTCTACAGCCTCCACGTCCTTCCGGTAGTGTGGCGACCAGAACAGGGCGCAGTATTCCAAATGCGGCCCAACCAATATTCGATACAACCGCATCATCAGACCCCAACCTTTATACTCTATGCCCCGTCCTATAAAGGCAAGCATGCCATATGCCTTCTTCACTACCTTCTCCACCTGTGACATCACCTTCAAGGATCTGTGGACTTGCACACCCAGATCCCACTGCGTATCTACACCCTTTATGGTTCTGATGATGGGCGGATGAACACGTGGCTGAGGAATGCTTGGGCGGATGAACACGTGGCTGAGGAACTGGTGCAGGGGGCAGGGTTTCCAATTCTTGGATCATTGGGACCTCTTCTGGGGCAGGTGGGACCTGTACAAGAGAGACGGGTTACACGTAACATACAAGGAATTATGATCACTGGATCCAAAGTGTTCCCTCACACTCACATCCATCACCTGCCCTAACTCATTTCCCAATAGGAGATCCAATATCGCATCCTCTCTAGTTGGCACCTCTATATTCTGATATAGAAAATTGCAGGGAGATTTGCTAGTGTTATTGGGGAGCGTTTAAAGTAGATTTGCAGGGGGGTGGGAACCAGAGTGCCAGAGCAGATAGTGGAGCAGGGGTAAAAAGACAGGTTAGTTCAAGCAAAATCACAAATGGAAGTGTAGAGTGTAGTGGAAATAATATTTTGAGGTGTGTCTATTTCAATGCCAGGAGTATTGTGGGGAAGGCAGATGAGCTGAAGGCGTGGATAGACACATGGAAATATGACATTATAGCCATTAGTGAAACTTGGCTACAGGAGGGGCAGGACTGGCAGCTCAATGTCCCAGGGTTCCAATGTTTCAGGCAGGATAGAGGCAGAGGGATAAAAAGTGGGGGGGGGGGGGGTGGCATTGTTGGTCAGGGAAAATGTTACAGCGGTACTCAGGCATGATAGATTAGGGAATTTGACTACAGAGGCCCTATGGGTGGAGCTGAGAAACAGGAAAGGTATGATCACATTAATGGGCTTGTATTATAGACCACCCAATCGTCTTCGAGAATTGGAGGAGCAATTCAGCGGAGAGATAGCTGACAACTGCAAGAAACACAAAGTTGTGAGAGTAGGGTATTTTAATTTTCCCCATATAGATTGGGATTCGCATACTGTTAAAAGTTTAGATGGGGGAGAGTTTGTAAAATGTGTTCAGGGGAATTTTCTACATCCGTATATAGAGGTGCCAACTAGAGAGGGTGCGATATTGGATCTCCCATTGGGAAATGAGTTAGGGCAGGTGATGGATGTGAGTGTGAGGGAACACTTTGGATCCAGTGATCATAATGCCATTAGTCTCAACCTGATCCTGGATAAGGATAGATCTGGTCCTCGGGTTGAAGTTCTCAACTGGAAAAATGCCAAATTTGATGAAATGAGAAGGGATCTGGGAAGTGTGGATTGGCACAGGCTGTTCTCTGGTAAGGATGTAAATGGAAAGTGGGAGGCCTTCAAAGGAGACATTTTGAGAGTGCAGAGTTGTATGTTACTGTCAGGATTAAAGGCAAAGTAAATCAGAATACGGAACCTTGGTTCCCGAGGGAGATTGTAACACTGATTAAGAGGAAGAGAGAGTTGAATGAAATGTACAGGCAGCAAGGAACAGATCAGATGCTCGAGGGGTATAAAAAGTGCAAGAAGCTACTTAAGAGGAAAATCAGGAGGGCTAAAAGAAGACATGAGGTTGCTTTGGCAGACAGAGTGAAGGAAAATCCAAAGAGCTTCTCTCGGTATGTTAGGAGTAAAAGGATAGTGAGGGACAAAATTGGTCCTCTTGAAGACCAGAGTGGTAGACTGTGTATGGAACCAAAAGAGATGGGGGAGATACTAAATGGTTTTTTTGCATCCGTATTTACTGGGGAAACGGGCATGGAGTCTACGGAAATAGGGCAAACAGGTAGTGAGGTCCTGGAACCTTTACAGATTAAAGGGGAGGAGGTGCTCGCTGCTTGAGGCAAATCAGAGTGGATAAATCCCCAGGACTGGACAGGGTATTCCCACGGAGCTTGAGGGAAGCTAGTGTTGAACTTGCAGTGGCCTTGGCAGACATATTTAAAATGTCAGTATTCACGGGGGAGGTGCCGGATGATTGGAGGGTTGCTCATGTTGTCCCGTTGTTTATAAAAGGTTCCAAAAGAAATCCGGGAAATTATAGGCCAGTACGTTTGACGTCGGTGGTGGGCAAGTTATTGGAGGGTGTGATAAGGGATATGATCTACAAATATTTGGATAGACAGGGACTTATTAGGGAGAGTCAACATGGCTTTGTGCGTGGTAGGTCATGTTTGACCAATCTATTAGAGTTTTTAGAGGAGGTTACCAGGAAAGTGGATATAGGGAAGGCGGTCGATGTTGTCTACCTGTATTTCAGCAAGGCCTTTGACAAGGTCCCTCTTGGGAGGTTAGTTAGGAAGGTTCAGTCGCTAGGTATACATGGGGAGGTAGTAAATTGGATTAGACACTGGCTCAATGGAAGAACACAGTAAGAAGTTTAACAACACCAGGTTAAAGTCCAACAGGTTTATTTGGTAGCAAAAGCCACACAAGCTTTCGAGGCTCTGAGCCCCTTCTTCAGGTGAGTGGGAATTCTGTTCACAAACAGAACTTATAAGACACAGACTCAATTTACATGAATAATGGTTGGAATGCGAATACTTACAACTAATCCAGTCTTTAAGAAACAAAACAATGGGAGTGGAGAGAGCATCAAGACAGGCTAAAAAGATGTGTATTGTCTCCAGACAAGACAGCCAGTGAAACTCTGCAGGTCCACGCAACTGTGGGAGTTACAAATAGTGTGACATAAATTCTGATTCTAGGATCGCATGATAAAGACTCAGGAGGAAAAAAGCAGAAATATTTATGTGAAATAGTGTGACATAAACCCAATATCCCGGTTGAGGCCGTCCTTGTGTGTGCGGAACCTGGCTATCAGTTTCTGCTCCGCGACTCTGCGCTGTCGTGTGTCGCGAAGGCCGCCTTGGAGAACGCTTACCCGAATATCAGAGGCCGAATGCCCGTGACCGCTGAAGTGCTCCCCAACAGGAAGAGAACAGTCTTGCCTGGTGATTGTCGAGCGGTGTTCATTCATCCGTTGTCGCAGCGTCTGCATAGTTTCCCCAATGTACCATGCCTCGGGACATCCTTTCTTGCAGCGTATCAGGTAGACAACGTTGGCCGAGTTGCAAGAGTATGTACCGTGTACCTGGTGGATGGTGTTCTCACGTGAGATGATGGCATCTGTGTCGATGATCTCGCCAAGGCCATCCCCACACCCCCACTTCTTGCCTTCAAACAACCGCACAACCTCAAACAGACCATTGTCCGCAGCAAACTACCCAGCCTTCAGGAGAACAGTGACCAAGACACCACACAACCCTGCCACAGCAACCTCTGCAAGACGTGCCGGATCATCGACACAGATGCCATCATCTCACGTGAGAACACCATCCACCAGGTACACGGTACATACTCTTGCAACTCGGCCAACGTTGTCTACCTGATACGCTGCAAGAAAGGATGTCCCGAGGCATGGTACATTGGGGAAACTATGCAGACGCTGCGACAACGGATGAATGAACACCGCTCGACAATCACCAGGCAAGACTGTTCTCTTCCTGTTGGGGAGCACTTCAGCGGTCACGGGCATTCGGCCTCTGATATTCGGGTAAGCGTTCTCCAAGGCGGCCTTCGCGACACACGACAGCGCAGAGTCGCGGAGCAGAAACTGATAGCCAGGTTCCGCACACACAAGGACGGCCTCAACCGGGATATTGGGTTTATGTCACACTATTTCACATAAATATTTCTGCTTTTTTCCTCCTGAGTCTTTATCATGCGATCCTAGAATCAGAATTTATGTCACACTATTTGTAACTCCCACAGTTGCGTGGACCTGCAGAGTTTCACTGGCTGTCTTGTCTGGAGACAATACACATCTTTTTAGCCTGTCTTGATGCTCTCTCCACTCCCATTGTTTTGTTTCTTAAAGACTGGATTAGTTGTAAGTATTCGCATTCCAACCATTATTCATGTAAATTGAGTCTGTGTCTTATAAGTTCTGTTTGTGAACAGAATTCCCACTCACCTGAAGAAGGGGCTCAGAGCCTCGAAAGCTTGTGTGGCTTTTGCTACCAAATAAACCTGTTGGACTTTAACCTGGTGTTGTTAAACTTCTTACTGTGTTTACCCCAGTCCAACGCCGGCATCTCCACATCAATTGAAGAAGCCAGAGAATGGTTGTGGAGGATTGCTTCTCTAAGTGGAGGCCTGTGACTAGTGGTGTGCCGCAGGGATCGGTGTTGGGTCCATTGTTGTTTGTCATCGATATCAATGATCTGGATGATAATGTGGTAAATTGGATCAGCAAGTTTGCTGATGATACAAAGATTGGAGGTGTTGTGGACAGTGAGGAAGGTTTTCAAAGCTTGCAGAGGGATTTGGACCAACTAGAAAAATGGGCTGAAAAATGGCAAATGGAATTTAACGCAGACAAGTGTGAGATATTGCACTTTGGAAGGACAACCAAAGTAGAACGTACAGGGTAAATGGTAGGACTCTGAAGAGTGCAGTTGAACAGAGGGATCTGGGAATACAGGTACAGAATTCCCTAAAAGTCACGTCACATGTGGATAGGGTCGTAAAGACTGCCTTTGCTCCATTGGCCTTTACAAATCGGAGTATCGAGTATTAAAGTTGTAGTGTTATGGTAAGGTTATATAAGACATTGGTGAGGCCGAATTTAGAGTATTGTGTACAGTTTTGGTCACCTAGTTACAGGAAGGATGTAAATAAGGTCGTAAGAGTGCAGAGAAGGTTCACAAGGATGTTGCCGGGACTTGAGAAGCTGAGTTGCAGAGAGAGATTGAATAGGTTGGGACTTTATTCCCTGGAGTGTAGAAGATTGAGGGGAGATTTGATAGAGGTGTATAAGATTTTGATGGGTATAGATAGAGTGAATGCAAGCAGGCTTTTTCCGCTGAGGTTAGGGGAGAAAAAAACCAGAGGGCATGGGTTAAGGGTGAAAGGAGAAAAGTTTAAGGGGAATATTAAAGGGGGCGTCTTCACGCAGGGAGTGGTGGGGTGTTCAAATGACCTGCCGGATAAAGTGGTAAATGCTTTTAACATTTAAGAAAAACTTGGACGGGTTCATGGATGAGAACAAAGTCAGCATGGATTTACAGGAAGGAAATCTTGTTTGAAGAATCTATTGCAATTTTTTGAGGATGCAATCAGCAGAGTTCACGAAGGAGAACCAGTGGATGTGGTTTATTGAGACTTTCAGAAGGCTTTTGACAAGGTCTCATGTAACAGACTACCAAGTGAAGTGAAAGCACATGGGAATGCAGGCAATGTTTTGAGATGGATAGAAAGCTGGTTCGCTGATAGAAAGCAAAGAGTTGGCAATAAATTGGCCTTTTTCTGATTAGCAGTCAGTGTCTAGTGGGGTACTGCAGGAATCTGTGCACGGACCCTAACTGCTCACATTATTTATTAATTATTCTGAAAATGGACCGAAATGTATCATCTCCAAATTTACAGATGATAAAAGTTGGGTGAGGGTGAGCTGTGAGAAACATGCAGACATGCTTCAGTGTGATTGGAACAGGCTCAATGTGTGGTCACGTGCAAAGCAGTTGCAGTAAAATGTGGATAAATGTGAGGTTATCCACTTTAGCATCAATAATAGGAAGGCGGATTATTATTTGAATGGGTGTAAATTGAGAGAGGTGGATACTCAGCGAGACCTTGGTGTCCGTATGCAGCGGTAAGTTAAAGTCAGCGCGCATGTACAACAGGCAGTAAAGAAGACAACTGTAATGCTGCACTTCATCGGGATATGATTTGAGTACAGGAATAGAGATGAGTCACTGCAGTTGTACAGGGCATTGCTGAGGCCACACTTCGACTATTGTGTGCAGTTTTGGTGTCCTTATCTGAGGAAGGATATCCTCGCTATAGGGGGAGTACAGCGAATGTTTACCAGGCTGATTCCTGGAATGGCAAGTCTGTGATATGAAGAGGGACTCATTCGGTTAGGGCTTTATTCATTGGAGTTCATTCGAGTGAAACATATATTCTTGGAACAGGTTTAGACAGGGTAGATTCAGAAAGAATGTTCCCGATGCTCAGGGAGTTGAGGACGAGGGTTCATGGTTTGAGGATTAGCATCAACCTTTTAGAACAGAGGTGAGGAGAAATTTCTCCACTCTGATGATCTATGGACTTCGCTACCACAGAAAGTAGCTGAGGCCAAAACCTTTCGTGATTTCAGGAAGAAATTATGTATCGCTCTTGGGGCTAAAGTGATCACGGGATATGGGAGCAAGGGACGATCAGGATATTGAAGTTGATGATGATCCGTGATCAAACTGAATGTCGGAGGGGGGTGGGGATCAAAATATTAGGTCTACAAGTGGAGAGGCTGGGGACGAGCTTGGGGCTGGGACAAGGCTGGCAAAGAAGAAGAGCACTCTGGGGGAGGATGACCTCACTGGGCCTGGAGGTCTGGAGTGCTTTTACTTCAATGCATGGAGCGTAGCAGGTAAGACAGAGGAACTTAGGGCCTTAATGCTCACGAGGAAATTGGATCTGGTTGCGGTGACAGAGACTTGGTTGAAAGAAGGACAGGACTGGCAGCTGAATATTCCGGGGTACAAGTGTTTTAGGCGAGACAGAGGAGGGTCCAAAAGAGGTGGGGGAGTTGCAGTATTAGTTAGAGAGCATATTACAGCGGTGCAGAGGGAGGACGATTCAGAGGGGTCGTGCAACGAGTCACTCTGGGTGGAGCTTAGAAACAGGAAGGGCGCAATCACTATGTTGCGGGTATACTACAGGCCCCCTAACAGCCGAAGGGAAGTGGAAGAACGGATATGTCAGGAGATACTGGATAGGTGGAGGAAAAATAGGGTTGTTGTCGTGGGAGACTTCAATTTCCCTGGTATAGACTGGAAATCGCTGAGAGCTGGGACTCTGAATCGGGAGGAATTTGTAAAATGCGTACAGCAGGGTTCTTTGGAACAATATGTAGATAGCCCGACTAGAGAGGGGACTATACTGGACCTAGTACTGGGGAATGAGCCCGGTCAGGTCTTAAAATTTCGGTGGGGGAACATGTGGCAAATAGTGACCACAATTCTGTTAGCTTTAGGATAGTGATGTAAAAGGATGAGTGGTGTCCCAAGGGTAAGATGTTGGATTGGGGGAAGGCTAACCTTAGTGGGATTAGGCAGAAATTGGCAGCTGGTGATTGGGAGAGGCTGTTTGAGGGTAAATCCACATCTGGCATGTGGGAGTCTTTTAAGGAACAGTTGTTAGGGCTACAGGGCAGGCATGTGCCTGTAAAAAAGCATAGCAAGTGTAGGATTCGAGAACCGTGGATAACCAGGGAAATTGAGGGACTGGTCAAAAAGAAAAGAAAGGCGTATGTTAGGTCCAGGCAGCTAAACACGGAGGGAGCTCTGGAGGAGTACAAAGAATGAAGGAAAGAACTCAAACGGGTAATTAGAAGGGCAAAAAGGGGTCACGAAATGTGCTTGGCAGAGAGGATTAAGGAGAATCCCAAGGCATTTTATTCATACGTTAGGCACAAAAGGGTTGTCAGGGAAAAAATCGGAACTCTCAGGGACAAAAGTGGGGAATTATGCTTGAAGCCCAAAGAAGTAGAGGAGATCCTAAATGAATACTTTGCGTCGGTATTCAGAAAGGAGAGGGATGTGTTCACTGGGAGTGTCTCGGAGGGGATTGTTGACCCGTTAGAGAAAATCTCCATTACAAGGGAGGAATATAAAGACTGACAAATCCCCAGGGCCTGATGGAATCTATCCAAGGCTGCTCAGGGAGGCGAGAGATGAAATCGCTGGGCCTCTGACGCAAATCTTTGTCTCGTCACTGGACACAGGTGAGGTCCCAGAGGATTGGTGGATAGCTAATGTTGTCCCGTTATTTAAGAAGGGTAGGAAGGATAACCCGGGTAATTATAGGCTTGGCGTCCGTGGTGGGGAAGTTGTTGGAGAAGATTCTTAGAGATAGGATGTATGCGCATTTAGAAAGGAATAAGCTCATTAACGATAGTCAGCATGGTTCTGTGAGAGGGAGGTCATGCCTCACTAACCTGGTGGAGTTTTTTGAAGAAGTGACTAGAATGGTTGACGAGGGAAGGGCCGTGGATGTCGTCTATATGGACTTTAGTAAAGTGTTTGACAAAGTCCCTCATGGTAGGCTGGTGAAAAAGGTTGGATCTCATGGGATAAAGGGGGAGGTGGCTAGATGGGTGGAGAACTGGCTTGGTCACAGAAGACAGAGGGTGGTAGTGGAAGGGTCTTTTTTCTGGCTGGAGACCTCTGACTAGTGGTGTTCCGCAGGGCTCTGTATTGGGACCGCTGCTGTTTGTGATTTATATAAACGATCTGGAAGAAGGTCTAACTGGGGTGATCAGTAAGTTTCCGGACGACACAAAATTGGCAGGACATGCAGATAGTGAGGAGCATTGTCAGAAGCTACAGAAGGATATAGATAGACTGGAAATTTGGGCAAAGAAATGGCAGATGGAGTTCATTCCTGATAAATGCGAAGTTATGCATTTTGGTGGAACTAACGTAGGGAGGAGCTATACGATAAATGGCAGAACCATAAAGGGTGTAGATACGCAGAGGGACCTGGGTGTGCAAGTCCACAGATCCTTGAAGGTGACGTCACAGGTGGCGAAGGTGGTGAAGAAGGCAAATGGCATGCTTGCCTTTATAGGACGGGGCATAGAGTATAAAAGTTGGGGTCTGATGTTGCAGATGTATAGAACGTTGGTTCGGCCGCATTTGGAATACTGCATCCAGTTCTGGTCGCCACACTACCAGAAGGACGTGGAGGCTTTGGAGAGAGTACAGAGGAGGTTTACCAGGATGTTGCCTGGTATGGAGGGGCTTAGTTATGAGGAGAGATTGGGTAAACTGGGGTTGTTCTCCCTGGAAAGACGGAGGATGAGGGGAGACTTAAGAGAGGTGTATAAAATTATGAAAGGCATCGTTAGGGTGAACGGTGGAAAGCTTTTCCCCAGGTCGGTGGTGACGTTCACGAGTGTTCATCGGTTCAAGGTGAAGGAGGGGGAGGTTTAACACAGATATCACAAGGACATATTTTACACAGAGTGTGATGGGGGCCTGGAATGCGCTGCCAGGCAAGGTGGTGGAGGCGGACACATTGGGAACGTTGAAGACTTATCTGGATAGCGACATGAACGGAGTGGGAATGGAGGGATATAAAAGAATGGTCTAGTTTGGACCAGGGAGCGGCACGGGCTTGGAGGGCCGAAGGGCCTGTTCCTGTGCTGTATTGTTCTTTGTTCTTTGTTCTCTCACCTCAACACTCTCCCCCTCTCATCTCCACACTCCCACTTTCACCTCAACACTTTCCCCTCTCACCTGTCCACACTGTGTATCTCACCCTCTGCTATACCTGCACTGGAGATTTGTGTTTGGACAGTGTAGAGGGAGTTAGTTTATGTATCTGGGCCTGTGCTGCATCTACAATGAGGGTAGTTGATGGGCAAGTGTAGAATCAGCTTATCCTTGTAAATGTCTGATGGGCGCAAGCTTACGGATATCGAGCTTGAAGGTTGCCTGACTAAGTTGAACCTTCACTTTAGCAGCCATGTAGCAGCCTGGTCACACAGTTAAGATGGGGTGGGAGTGACACTGGACCTCTGTAGCTGACATTGGAGTGTTTGATGGGATGTTGCAGATGATGTTTCCTCCGTGTTTAAGGGCTGTCACCATTCCTTCCGCACTCTGGCTGGCAGCGTGAGGGGACAGACTGACTTCGCACCTAATCCCTGCAGTAAATATCCTGGGAGTGTTCGTCGGATCAGTGTGTATTGATATAACACAATGTTGTTCCCCTCTCATCTGAATGCTCCCTCCTCACATCAACACACTCCCTCTCACCTCAGCAACCGCCTCTCACTTCAACTCCCACCGTCCACAGCAACACCCCTCACCTCAACACTGACCCTGTCACCTCAAAATTCCCCTTCACCTCAACACTCTCTCTCTCACCCCACTCACATCAAAAATAGGATTGACCTTGTGAGTTCCTTCAATCTTTCTGATTCTAGGCTGCCATCAACAGCATAAAGTTTCACTGTGCACCGTCCGTCTGTTCCTCCAGGAATACCCGAGTGTTAAATAATTTCTGAATAGAGCATCTATTTCAGGTCAGGGAAAGGTAGCGGCGTTGAAGCATGATGCTAAATACCAGCATTAACTATACCAATGTCTGATTTCTCCATGTCCCGGGTTACATTGATTTGGGTGAGAATTTAGGAGGCATGGTTAGTAAGTTTGCAGATGACACCAAGATTGGTGGCATAGTGGACAGTGAAAGTTATCTCCGATTGCAACGGGATCTTGATCAATTGGGCCAGTGGGCTGACAAATGAGAGATGAAGTTTAATTTAGATAAATGCGAGATTATGCATTTTGGTAGATGGAATCAGGGCAGGATTTACTGAGTTAATGGTTGGGCGTTGGGGAGAGTTACAGAACAAAGAAATCTAGCGCGGGGGTAAGGGAAATACAGACATTGACAGCAAAACAGAGGGTTGAAGTGAGATGGTGGGATGAGACACAGGATCTGGGGGGGGGGGGGTGTCCAGTGTGGGCTCAGAACAAAGAACAATAAAGCACAGGAACGGGCCCTTCGGCCCTCCAAGCTTGCCCCGATCTATTCCCAGTCTGTTAGAACCGAGAACCATAGAACATTACAGCACAGAAACAGACCTTTTGGTCCTTCTTGCCTGTGCCGAACCATTGACTGCCTCGTCCCACTGAACTGCACCTGGACCATATCCCTCCACACCCCTCTCATCCATGTACCTGTCCAAGCTTTTCTTAAATGGTAAAAGTGAGCCCGCATTCACCACTTCATCTGACAGCTCATTCCACACTCCCACCACACTCTGTGTGAAGAAGCCCCCCCGCCCCCCCCCCCACCCCCTGATCTTCCCTTTTCCCCTTTAACCCGTGTCCTCTAGTTTTTTTCTCCCCTAGCCTCCGTGGAAAAAGCCTCCTTCCATTCACTCAATCTATATCCATCATAATTTTATACACCTCTATCAAATCTCCCCTCATTTGTCTATGCTCCAGGGAATAATGTCCTAACCTATTCAAACTTTCTCTGTAACTCAGCTTCTCAAGTCCCGGCAGCATCCTTGTGAAACTTCTCTGCACTGTTCCAACTTTATTAATATCCTTCCTGTAATTAGGTGACCAGAACTGCTCACAATACTCTCAATTCGGCCTCACCAATGTCTCATACAACCTCACCATAACATTCCAACTCTTATACTCAATACTTTGATTTATAAAGGCCATTGTACCAAAAGCACTCTTAACTACCGGTGACGCCACTTTTATGCATTATGTGTCTGTATTCCCAGATCCCCCTGTTCTACTGCACTCTTCAGAGTCCTACCATTTACCTTGTATGTTCTACCTTGGTTTGTCCTTTCACACTTGTCTGCATTAAACTCCATCTGCCATTTTGCAGCCCATTTTGCTGGCAAATCCCTCTGCAAGCTTTGAAAACCTTCCTCACTGTCCACGACACCTCCAATCTTTGTATCGTCAGCAAATTTGCTGGTCCAATTTACCGCATTATCATCCAGATCATTGATATAGGTGACAAATAACAATGGACCTCGCACTGATCCCTGCGGCACACCACTAGTCACAGGCCTCCACTCAGAGAAGCAATCCTCCACTACCACTCTCTGGCTTCTTCCACTGAGCCAATGTCTAAGCCAATTTACTACCTCTCCATGTTTACCTAGCGACTGACACTTCCTAAGTAACCTCCCATGTGGGACTTTTTCAAAGGCCTTACTGAATTCCATGCAGACAACATCCACCGCCTTCCCTTCATCCACTCTCCTGGTAACCTGCTCGAAAAACTCTAATAGATTGGTCAAACATGACCTACCAGGCACAAAGCGATGTTGACTCTCCCTAATAAGTCCCTGTCGATCCAATTATTTGGAGATCCTATCTCTTAGTACTCCTTCCAATAATTTACCGACTGCTAAAGTCAAACTGACCGGCCTATAATTTCCCGCATTACGTTATGAGCGTTTTTTAAACAACGGAACAACATGAGCTATCCTCCAATCATCCAGCAACTCACCCATGGATACTGACATTTTAAATATATCTTCCAGGGCCTCTGCAATTTCAACACTAGACTCCTTCAAGGTCCGAGGGAATACCCTGTCCGGTCCTGGGGATTTAGCTACTCTGATTTGCCTCAAGACAGCAAGCACCTCCTCCCCTTTAATCTGTAAAGGTTCCATGACCTCCCTCCGTATTTGCCTTATTTACATAGACGCCATGCCAGTTTCCTTAGTAAATACGGATGCAAAACACCTATTTAATATCTCCCCCATTCGTTTTGGTTCCATACATAGCCGTCTACTCTGATATTCAAGAGGACCAATTTTATCCCTGACTATCCTTTTGCTCTTAATATACCAGTAGAAGTTCTGAGGATTATCCTTCACCTTGTCTGCCAAAGCAACCTCATGTCTTCTTTTCGCCCTCCTGATTTCTTTCTTAAGTAGTTTCTTGCACTTTTTATACTCCTCAAGCATCTTATTTCTCCCTGTTGCCAATACATTTCATACATCTCTCTCTTCTTCTTCATCAGAGTTCCAATATCCCTCGAGATCCAAGGTTCCTTATTCTTATTCACTTTGCCTTTAATCCTGACAGGAACAGACAAACTCTGCACTCTGAAAATTTCTCCTTTGAAAGCCTCCCACTTACCAATCACATCCTTGCCAGAGAAGAGCCTGTCTCAATTCTCACTTTTTAGATCCTCTCTCATTCCTTCAAATTTGGCCTTTTTCCGGTTGAGAACCTCAACCCGAGGACCAGATCTATCTTTATCCATGATCAAGGACAAAACAAAGAACAAAGAACGATACAGCACAGGAACAGGCCCTTCGGCCCTCCAAGCCCGCGCCGCTCCCTGCTCCAAACTAGACCATTCTTTTGTATCCCTCCATTCCCACTCCGTTCAGGTGGCTATCTAGATAAGTCTTAAACGTTCCCAGTGTGTCCGCCTCCACCACCTTGCCCGGCAGCGCATTCCAGGCCCCCATCACCCTCTGTGTAAAAGACGTCATTCTGATATCCGTGTAAAACCTCCCCCGCTTCACCTTGAACCTACGACCCCTCGTGAACGTAACCACTGACCTGGGAAAAAGCTTCCCACCGTTCACCCTATCTCTGCCTCTCATAATTTTATACACCTCTATTAATTATCCCCTCATCCTCCGTCTTTCCAGTGAGAACAACCCCAGTTTACCCAATCTCTCCTCATAACTAAGCCCCTCCATACCAGGCAACATCCTGTTAAACCTCCTCTGCACTCTCTGCAAAGCCTCCATGTCCTTCTGCTACTGGACGCAGTATTCCAAATGCGGCCGAACCAACGTTCTATATAACCGCAACATCAGACCCCAACTTTTATATTGTATGCCCCGTCCTATAAAGGCAAGCATGCCATATGCCTTCTTCACTACCTTCTCCACCTGTGAAGTCACCTTCAAGGATCTGTGCACTTGCACACCCAGGTCCCACTGCGTATCGACACCCTTTGTGGTTCTGCCATTTATCGGATAGCTCCCCCCCCCCTACGTTAGTTCTATCAAAATGCATCACTTCACATGTATTGGGATTGAACTCCATCTGCCATTTCTTTGCCCAAATTTCCATCCTCTATCCTTCTGTAGCCTCTGACAATGTTCCTCACTATCTGCAAGTCCAGCCATTTTCGTGTCGTCCGCAAACGTACTGATCACCCCAGTTACACTTTTTTCCAGATCGTTTATTTCAATCACAAACAGCAGAGGTCTCAATACAGAGCCCTGCGTAACACCAGTAGTCACAGGCCTCCAGCCGGAAAAAGACCCTTCCACTACCACCCTCTGTCTTCTGTGACCAAGCCAGTTCTCCACCCATCTAGCCACCTCCCCCTTTATCCCATGAGATCCAACCTTTTGCACCAACCTGCCACGAGGCACTTTGTCAAACGCTTTACGGACGTCCACAGAGACGACATCCACTGCCCTTCCCTCGTCAACCATTCTAGTCACTTCTTCAAAAAACTCCACCAGGTTAGTGAGGCATGACCTCCCTCTCACAAAACCATGCTGACTATCGTTAATGAGTTTATTCCTTTCCAAATGCGCATACATTCTATCTCTAAGAATCCTCTCCAACAACTTCCCGACCACGGACGTCAAGCTCACCGGCCTATAATTTCCCGGGTTATCCTTCCTACCCTTCCTAAATAATGGGACCACATTAGCTATCCTCCAATCCTCTTGGGACCTCACCTGTGTCCAGTGACGAGACAAAGATTTGCATCAGAGGCCCAGCGATTTCATCTCTCGTCTCCCTGAGCAGCCTTGGATAGATTCCATCAGACTTTATATTCCCTAAAAAAACCGAACACTTCCTCCCTTGTCATGGAGATTTTCTCCAACGGTTCAACGCTCCCCTCCGACACACTACCAGTCAACACATCCCTCTCCTTTGTGAATACCGGCGCAAAGTATTCATTTAGGATCTCAAGTTGAAACTAATGGCGTTATGATCACTGGGACCAAAGTGTTCCCGTTATCATGCTTCCGTCACTTGTCCTAACTCGTTTCCTAAAAGGAAATCTAATTTTACATCCTCTCTGTTTGGTACCTCTATATATTGATTTAGAAAAAAATCCTGAACACATTTTACAAACTCTAACCCGTCTAGACCTTTCACAGTATGGGAGTCCCAATCTATATGTGGAAAATTAAAATCCCCTCCGATCACAACTTTATGTTTCCTGCAGTTGTCTGCTATCTCTCTGCAGATTTGCTCCTCCAATTCTCGCTGACTATTGGGTGGTCTATAATACACCCCCATGAATGTGGTCATACCACCCATATGGCCTCGGTCGACAAACCCTCTAATCTGTCCTGCCTGAGCACCGCTGTAACATTTTCCCTGACTAGCAATACCACTCCCCCACCCTTCATCCCTCTGCCTCTATCACGTCTGAAACATCGGAACCCTGGAACATTGAGCTGCCAGTCCTGCCCCTCCTGCAACCAAGTTTCACTGATGGCTATAATGTCATAATTCCATGTGTCATTCCACGCCCTCAGCTCATCTGCCTTCCCCACAATACTCCTGGCATTGAAATAGACACGCCTCAGAAGATTATTATCACCACACACAACCCTTCTATTTGTGATATTTCATGAACTATTAACATCATTCACCTTCACCCCCGCTCCACTGTTTGCTCTGGCACTCTGGTTCCCATCCCCCTGCAAATCTAGTTTAAACCCTCCCCAATAACACTGGCAAACCACCCTGCAAGTATATTGGTCCCCTTGTAGTTTAGGTGTAACCTGTCTCTCTTGTACAGGTTTCACCTGCCCCAGAAGAGGTCCCAATGACCTAGAAATCTGAAAACCTGCCCCCTACACCAGTTCCTCAGCCACGTGTGCATCCGCCCGAGCATCCTACTCTTACCCTCACTGGCACGTGGCACAGGTAGCAATCATGTGGCTCTGTCCATGTGGCTATCTAGATAAGTCATAAATGATCCTAGCGTGTCTGCCTCAACCAGCTTGCTTGGTCGAACATTCCAGGCCCCCACCACCCTCTGTGCAAAATACATCCCCCGCATATCTGTCTTGAGCATTGCCCCCCTTACCTGAACTTGAGACCCCTTGTGTTTGTCATTTCTGACCTGGAAAATGCTTCCAACTGTTCACCCTATCTATGCCCTTCATAATTTTGAAAACTTCTATTAGGTCGCCCCTCAACCTCCGTCTTTCCAGTGAGAACAACCCAAGTTTACTCAATCTCTCCTCATAGCTAATACCCTCCATCCCAGGCAACATCCTGTTTAACCTCCTCTGTACTCTGTCCAAACCCTCCACGTCCTTCTGGTAGTGTGGCGACCAGAACTGGATGCAGTATTCCAAATGTGGCCGAGCCAACGTTCTATATAACCGCAACGTCAGACCCCAACGTTTATACGCTATGCCACGTCCAATAAAGGCAAGCATGCCATATGCCTTCTTCACCACCTTTTCCACCTGTGCTGCCACCTTTAAGGACCTGTGGACTTATGGACTCAGTCCCCAGCTCCCTGTCTCTGGAGAAAAGACTCAGTCACAGCCCTCTGGGATTCCTGATTTACAGAATTAAACAACTAAATAAACAAATAAATAAATATTGGGAGGCTGATTTTAAAAAGTCTCCCCAAGGAATGGACACAGCTTGTTCCCAGTTTAAAGAGGGGAGTTTATCTCTTTCTGTGACTGACATGTTATCCATTCAGACTCGGAATATACATGGCGTTCAGTGGCTGGGTGGGAGGATTACACCAGGCATGAGGCTGGGAAAATTAAATTTCTCCCCTTTGTCCCCTCCGGATGTTGTCAAATTGTTGCCCATGGGATCTGGCTGTGCATCAATAACCAGCTGCCTTTCCTGAACTCCAAATTGTAAACATGCCAATTTAAAATGGAACTGGCTCAGTGACTGTAAAACACTTGGGAAGGAGGAGGGAGGGATGCAATTAAAATTCCCCGGCCTTGGAAATGACTTATTCCCAATTACAGAGTCCGGATTGTGTTTTTAGAAGGGGTGGTGTGAATTGGAAAATTGCCAGGGGCAGGTGGTCGGGACAGGGGTTTAATATCACTGCCTCTGTCACTCCAGCTTTCAGGATTGTTGTGTTTCACTGGAGTGGAGCGATTCCTGCTCTTTGCCCCAAGGTTTAATGCAGCCTATATGACTAGTCCTCAATTCAAGCCCTAATCTCACAGGGCCCTCAGGAAGCCTCCTCCATTTGCTTCATCCCCAAACAGTGTCTGTGCTAAATTGGATGGGATGAATTATTCAATAAAAACTGTAGCAGCCTCTTCAATTCTTCTTTTGGGATGTTATTGAGGGTTTTACTCGCTCTCTCCCTCTCTCTGCGTCCCTTTATGTATCTTTGTGATTGAAGGAAATGAAGGAAAGGTGACAGAGAGAGAGAGTGTGAAAACAGTGGTGGAAATGTGGTTCCTTCACAGATTCCAACATGATATAAAATGCAGCAGAAACAGGTGGAGAGAGAGAGAGAGAGAAGAGAACGAGGCGGATGTGGAAACAGCTGGATGTGGTGGGTTAAACTGAGGCTGTTAGTGGGAGGGGGGCTTCAATGAGGGACACACCCTCCATTTTACTTCTGAGGGTCGTGTCGGGATCGTGTCTCAGTCTCTTTTTCCCACGCGCTCTCTCAGTCTGATTCTCTGTCAGTCTCAATCTCTCTCAGTCTGATTCTCTGTCAGTCTCAATCTCTCTCAGTCTGATTCTCTGTCAGTCTCAATCTCTCTCTCAGTCTGATTCTCTGTCAGTCTCAGTCTCTCTCTCAGTCTGATTCTCTGTCAGTCTCAGTCTCTCTCTCAGTCTGATTCTCTGTCAGTCTCAATCTCTCTCAGTCTGATTCTCTGTCAGTCTCAATCTCTCTCTCAGTCTGATTCTCTGTCAGTCTCAATCTCTCTCTCAGTCTGATTCTCTGTCAGTCTCAATCTCTCTCTCAGTCTGATTCTCTGTCAGTCTCAATCTCTCTCTCAGTCTGATTCTCTGTCAGTCTCAATCTCTCCCTCAGTCTGATTCTCTGTCAGTCTCAATCTCTCCCTCAGTCTGATTCTCTGTCAGTTTCAATCTCTCTCTCAGTCTTATTCGATCTCTGTCTATCGCATTCTCTTTCTCTCTGCCTCATTCTCTCTATGTGTCGATACCTGTAAACATTTCCTCAATTGTAAAATATTTGCAACCTATATGCCTGCTGTCAGTTTCGACATTACAGCAATCCTGCAGGAACTGAGAGAGAGAAAGATCCACTGTGAGAAAGCTGAATTTTAAAATGCCCACTATTTTGGTGATCTTTGTGTACACAGGGTGATTGCAGAATTCCAAAATTACAATGCTGAGGTCATATTATACGCTGCACCCGGAGGAAACCCCTGCAGACACGGAGAGAACGTGAAAACTCCACACAGACAGTGATCAAAGCCGATAATCGAACGCAATTCACTGGCGCTGTGAGGCAGCAGTGTTAACCCACTGTGCCACCGTGTCACTGTGAGACAGCAGTGTTAACCCACTGTGTCACCGTGTCGCTGTGAGGCAGCAGTGTTAACCCACTGTGTCACCGTGTCACTGTGAGGCAGCAGTGTTAACCCACTGTGTCACCGTGTCACTGTGAGGCAGCAGTGTTAACCCACTGTGTCACCGTGTCGCTGTGAGGCAGCAGTGTTAACCCACTGTGTCACCGTGTCGCTGTGAGGCAGCAGTGTTAACCCACTGCGTCACCGTGTCACTGTGAGACACCATTGTTAACCCACTGTGTCACCGTGTCACTGTGAGGCAGCAGTATTAACCCACTGCGTCACCGTGTCGCTGTGAGACAGCAGTGTTAACCCACTGTGCCACCGTGTCACTGTGAGGCAGCAGTGTTAACCACTGTGCCACCGTGTCACTGTGAGGCAGCAGTGTTAACCACTGCGTCACCGTGTCGCTGTGAGGCAGCAGTGTTAACCACTGTGTCACCGTGTCACTGTGAGGCAGCAGTGTTAACCCACTGTGTTACCGTGTCCCTGTGAGGCAGCAGTGTTAACCATTGTGTCACCGTGTCACTGTGAGGCAGCAGTGTTAACCCACTGTGTCACCGTGTCACTATTAGGGAGCAGTGTTAACCACTGTGCCACCGTGTCACTGTGAGACAGCAGTGTTAACCCACTGTGCCACCGTGTCACTGTGAGGCAGCAGTGTTAACCCACTGTGTCACCGTGTCACTGTGAGGCAGCAGTGTTAACCCACTGTGTCACCGTGTCGCTGTGAGGCAGCAGTGTTAACCCACTGTGTCACCGTGTCACTGTGAGGCAGCAGTGTTAACCCACTGTGCCACCGTGTCACTGTGAGGCAGCAGTGTTAACCCACTGTGCCCTTGAACAAAATGGCTTGCTATGCAATTTTGGAGGACAGTTAAGCGTCAGACATGTTGCTGTGGCTCTGGAATGGCATGTAGACCAGACCAGGTGAGGACGGCAGATTTCCGTCTCTGAAGGGCATGAGTGAAGCAGGGGGAGGATGAAGGTTTGGAGAGAGAAATTGAGAGTGCGAGGGAGTATAGTGAAGAGAGTGATGGGTACAGGAAAGAGTGCGAGGGAACACAAGAAATTGATAGCATCGAAAAGCAAAGGGCGTTGGGGGGGAGGGGGGGGGCGGGGGGCTGGGTGGTGCAGTGAAAAAAGACACAGAGTCTCCAGTGTGAGCTCTTTTCTCAGCTCCCACTCTTTGGAAAAAAGCCTCAGCCACAACCCACTGGGATTCCTGAATCAGAGAAACAAATAAACAAATGAATGGTGGGAGGCTGATTTCCAGACCAGACAGCATCCTGGTAAATCTTTTCTGTTCCCTCTCCAAAGCCTCCACATCCTTTTGGTAGTTTGGTGACCAGAATTGAACACTATATTCCAAGTGCGGTCAAAATAAGGTTCTGTAAAGCTGCAACACTACTTGCCAATTTTTAAACTCAATACCCCGGCCGATGAAGGCAAGCATGCCGTATGCCTTCTTGACTACCTTCTCCACCTGCATTGCCACTTTCAGTGACCTGTGTACCTGTACACCCAGATCGCTCTGCCTATCAATACTCCGAAGGGTTCTGCCATTTGGGTGCGGCACGGTAGCACAGTGGTTAGCACTGCTGCTTCACAGCTCCAGGGTCCCGGGTTCGATTCCCGGCTCGGGTCACTGTCTGTGTGGAGTTTGCACATTCTCCTCGTGTTTGCGTGGGTTTCCTCCGGGTGCTCCGGTTTCCTCCCACAGTCCAAAGATGTGCGGGTTAGGTTGATTGGCCAGGTTAAAAATTGCCCCTTAGAGTCCTGAGATGCGTAGGTAAGAGGGATTAGCGGGTAAATATGTGGGGGTAGGACCTGGGTGGGATTGTGGTCGGTGCAGACTCGATGGGCCGAATGGCCTCCTTCTGCACTGTAGGGTTTCTATGATTTCTATGATTTACTGTAATATTTCCTATCTGTATTAGACCTTCCAAAATGCATTACTTCACATTTGTCCTGATTAAACTCCATCTGCCATCTCTCTGCCCAAGTCTTGGACTGATCTCTATCCTGCTGTATCCTCTGACGGTCCTCATCGCTATCCGCAAATCCACCAACCTATGTGTCATCAGCAAACTTACCTTCCCCCGCCACCCCTCATCTCCTGCCCCCCCGCAACCCCTCACGCCATCCCTACAGCCTCTCGCACCCTTCAACACCCCCCACAACCCCTCACCCCTCCCCACAACCTCTCGCACCCTTCAACGCCCCCCCCCCACAACCTCTCACCCCCTCCCCACAACCTCTCGCCCCCGTTCAACCCCCCCCAACAACCCCTCACCCCCTCCCCACAACCTCTCGCACCCTTCAACCCCCCCCCCAACCCCTCACCACAGCCTCTCGCACCCTTCAACCCCTCCCCGCGACCCCTTGCCCCACTTCCCCCCACAACTCGTCCCCTCAATACCAATTGACTCTAATCGATGGACTTGGACTATCAGCGACTATACCTTGTGTATTGATGTGTTTGTCCAGAAGCTTCTTCAATCAGAGAGTTCCTGCCGCCAGCAGCCACTCAGCCAGCGAGTTCCAGATTTCCAACACAGTCTGCTCAACATTCTGTACCCACATCCCCTCTGAAACACTCTCACCTTTAACCTCTGCCCTTTGTTCAAACCCACACATCTATGGCACTGGGCATGCGCTCTCCCCACATTGCCGCTCACAAAGATGGCACTGGGCATGCGCTCACCTCACATTGCCCCTCACAAAGATGGCACTGCGCATGCGCTCATCTCACATTGCCCCTCACAAAGATGGCGGCGGCGCAGGCGCACAGCCCCGCTGTAAACATGGCGGCCGTGAACTCGGGCCCGAAACGGGGAACAATACTGGGCTCCTGTTGGGTACAAACGGGGAATAGGGGATTCCATTCTCTGTGTTTCCGCTTTACAGAAACCTGGTTATGAATCCGCTCCGCCCACCCACTGGATCCATCGCTCCCCCCGAACCGCCATTCCACTCACTGAGTGACTGGTCATCAGATCACACATCGCCATCAGCACACTGCGCATGCTCCACTCTCAGCCCCGCCCCTCATTCACTCCGATTGGTTGGAGGACCAGCCGCTCCCGCTCGGTCCGCCAGTCCCGCCCCCTTCTCCTCCTATTGGTCCGGAGCTGCCGTCAATCAGACGGGTATTGTGACGGTGTGTGATGGTGGGCGGGGCCACAGCACCAGGTTAAAGGCCAACAGGTCTCTTTGGCAGCACAAGACACGATATTCCGAGTCTGAATAGACAACATCTCGGTCACAGAAAGAGATAAACTCCCCTCTTTCAACTGGGAAAAAGCTGTGTCCTTTCCTTGGGGAGACTTTTTAAAATCAGCCTCCCAACATTTATTTATTTGTTTATTTAGTTGTTTATTTCTGTAAATCAGGAATCTCAGAGGGCTGTGACTGAGACTTTTCTCCAGAGACAGGGAGCTGGGCATTGAGTCCATAAGTCCACAGGTCCTTAAAGGTGGCAGCACAGGTGGAAAAGGTGGTGAAGAAGGCATATGGCATGCTTGCCTTTATTGGACGGAGCAGAGAGTATAAAAGTTGAGGTCTGATGTTGCGCTTATATAGAACGTTGGCGAGGGCACATTTGGAATACTGCGTCCAGTTCTGGTCGCCACACTGCCAGAAGGAGGTGGAGGCTTTGGAGAGAGTACAGAAAAGGTTTCACAGGATGTTGCCTGGGATGGAGTGTATTAGTTATGAGGAGAGATTGAGTAAACTTGGGTTGTTCTCACTGGAAAGACGGAGGTTGAGGGGCGACCTAATAGAAGTTTTCAAAACTATGAAGGGCATAGATAGGGTGAACAGTTGGAAGCATTTTCCCAGGTCAGTAATGACAAACACAAGGGGTCACAAGTTCAGGTAAGGGGGGCAATGTTCAAGACAGATATGCGGGGGATGTATTTTGCACAGAGGGTGGTGGGGGCCTGGAATGTTCTACCAAGCAAGGTGGTTGAGGCAGACACGCTAGGATCATTTAAGGCTTATCTCGATAGCCACATGAAGAGAGCCACATGATTGCTACCTGTGCCACGTGCCAGTGAGGGTAAGAGTAGGATGCTCGGGCGGATGAACACGTGGCTGACGGACTGGTGTAGGGGGCAGGGTTTCAGATTTCTATGTTATTGGGACCTCTTCTGAGGCAGGTGGGATGTGTTTCAGAGAGATGGGTTACACCTGAACTACAAGGGAACCAATATACTTGCAGGGAGATTTGCTCGTGTTATTGGGGAGCGTTTGAACTAGATTTGCAGGCGGATGGGAACCAGAGTGCCAGAGCAGATAGTGAGCAGTGGTCAAAAGACAGGTTAGTTCAAGCAAAATCACAAATGGAAGGGTAGAGTGTGGTGGAAATAACCTTTTGAGGTGTGTCTATTTCAATGCCAGGAGTATTGTGGGGAAGGCAGATAAGCTGAAGGCGTGGATCGACACATGGGGAAATATGACATTATAGCCATTAGTGAAAATTGGACACAGGAGGCGCAGGACTGGCAGGTCAATGTTCCAGGGTTCCAATGTTTCAGGCGGGATAGAGGCAGAGGGATAAAAGGTGAGGGGGGTGGCATTGTTGGTCAGGGAAAATGTTACAGCTGTACTCAGGCAGGATAGATTGAGGAGCTTGTCGACAGAGGCCCTATGGGTGGAGCTGAGAAACAGGAAAGGTAAGACCACATTAATGGTGTTGTGTCATAGACCACCCAATAGTCAGCGAGAATTGGAGGAGCAAATCAGCAGAGAGATAGCTGACAACTGCAAGAAACACAAAGTTGTGATAGGAGGGGATTTTAATTTTCCACATATAGATTGGGACTCATATACTGTTAAAGGTTTAGACGGGGTAGAATTTGTAAAATGTGTTCAGGAGAAGTTTCTGCATCAGTATACAGAGGAGCCAACGAGAGAGGGTGCGATTTTGGATCTCCTATTGGGAAATGAGTTAGGGCAGGTGATGGATGTGAGAGTGAAGGAACACTCTGGATCCAGTGATCATAATGCCATTAGTTTCAACCTGATCATGGATAAGGATAGATCAGGTCCTCGGGTTGAAGTTCTGAAGTGGAAAAAAGGCCAAATTTGATGAAATGAGAAGGGATCTGGGAAGTGTGGATTGGCACAGGCTGTTCTCTGGTAGGGATTTAAATGGAAAGTGGGAGGCCTTCAAAGGAGAAATTTTGAGAGTGCAGAGTTTGTATGTTCCTGTCAGGATTAAAGGCAAAGTAAATAGGAATAAGGAACCTTGGTTCTCGAGGGAGATTGTAACACTGATTAAGAGGAAGAGAGAGTTATATCAAATGTACAGGCAGCAAGGAACAGATCTGATGCTCGAGGAGTATAAAAAGGGCAAGAAGCTACTTAAGAGGGAAATCAGGAGTGCAAAACGAAGACATGAGGTTGCTTTGGCAGCCAGTGTGAAGGAAAATCCAAAGAGCTTCTATATGTTAGGAGCAAAAGGATAGTGAGGGACAAAATTGGTCCTCTTGAAGACCAGAGTGGTAGACTGTGTATGGAACCAAAAGAGATGGGGGAGATACTAAATGTTTTTTTGTCATCCGTATTTACTGAAGAAACGGGTATGGAGTCTCCGGAAATAGAGAAAACAGGTAGGGAGGTCATGGAACCTTTACAGATTAAAGGGGAGGAGGTGCTTGCTGTCTTGAGGCAAATCAGAGTGGGAAAATCCCCAGGACCGGACAGGGTATTCCCACTGACCTTGAGGGAAGCTAGTGTTGAACATGAAGGAGCTCTGACAGACATATTTAAAATGTCAGTATTCACGGGGGAGGTGCCGGATGATTGGAGGCTGGCTCGTGTTGTTCCTTTGTTTATAAAAGGTTCCAGAATAAATCCGGGAAATGAAAGGCCAGTAAGTTTGACGTCGATGGTGGGCAAGGTCTTGGAAGGTGTGATAAGGGATAGCATCTATACGTAATTTGCATAGACAGGGACTTATTAGGGAGAATCAACATGGCTTTGTGCGTGGTAGGTCATGTTTGACCAATCTATTAGAGTTTTTAGAGGAGGTTACCAGGAAAATGGATGAAGGGAAGGCGGCAGATGTTGTCTACCTGGATTTCAGCAAGGCCTTTGACAAGGTCCCTCTTGGGAGGTTAGTTAGGAAGGTTCAGTCGCTGGGTATACATGGGGAGGTAGTAAATTGGATTAGACACTGGCTCAATGGAAGAAGCCAGAGAGTGGTTATGGAGGATTGCTTCTCTGAGTGGAGGCCTGTGACTAGTGGTGTGCCGCAGGGATCGGTGTTGTGTCCATTGTTGTTTGTCATCTATATCAATGATCTGGATGATAATGTGGTAAATTGGATCAGCAAATTTGCTGATGATACAAAGATTGGAGGTGTAGTGGACAGTGAGGAAGGTTTTCAAAGCTTGCAGAGGGACCAACAAGAAAAATGGGCTGAAAAATGGCAAATGGAATTTAACGCAGACAAGTGCGAGATATTGCACTTTGGAAGGACAAACCAACGTAGAACGTACAGGGTAAATGGTAGGACTCTGAAGAGTGCAGTTGAACAGAGGGATCTGGGAATACAGGTACACAATTCCCTAAAAGAGACGTCACAGGTGGATAAGGTTGTAAAGAGTGCCTTGGATACATTGGCCTTTATAAATCGGAGTATCGAGTATAAAAGTTGGAGTGTTATGGTAATGTTATATTAGGCATTGCTGAGGCCGAATTTAGAGTATTGTGTACAGTTTTGGTCACCGTGTTACAGGAAGGATGTAAATAAGGTTGAAAGAGTGCAGAGAAGGTTTTTAAGGATGTTGCCGGGACTTGTGAAGCTGAGTTACTGAGAGAGATTGAATAGGTTGGGTCTTTATTCCCTGGAGTGTAAAAGAATGAGGGGAGATTTGAGAGAGGTGTATAAGATTTTGATGGGTATAGATAGAGTCAATGCAAGCAGGCTTTTTCCACTGAGGCGAGGGGAGAAAAAAACCAGAGGCCATGGGTTTAAGGGTGAAAGGAGAAAAGATTAAAGGGAATATTAGGGGCGGCTTCTTCACGCAGAGAGTGGTGGGTGTGTGGAATGAGCTGCCGGATGAAGTGGTAAATGCTTTTAACATTTCAGAAAAACTTGGACGGGTTGATGGATGAGAGGGTTGTGGAGGGATATGGTCCAAGTGCAGGTCAGTGGGACGAGGCAAAAAATGGTTCGGCACAGACAAGAAGAGCCAAAAGGCCTGTTTCTGAGCTGTAATTTTCTATGGTTTTCTATGCCAAATTTCCATTGTCTTCTGAGAAAGTAGAGGCATCTTAACCATCGCATCGGCATGGAAGGACCAGGACAGGTTGTTGGTGATCTGCACACCTGGAAACTTGAAGCTCTCGACCATCTTCACTTCATCCCCATTGATGTAGACAGGGGCATGTCCTCCACGACGTTCCCTGAAGTCGATGACTATCACCTTCATTTTGTTGACATTGAAAGATACATAATTGTCATCGCACCAGTTCACCAGATTCTCTATCTCTGGACCAGAGAGAGGAGGGGACAAGAGGGATGGGGATTTGGGGAATGAGGGGAATGGGGAATGGGGGATGTAGGGAATGAGGGGGTTCTGGGGGTGAGGGTGATATGGAAGTCAGGGGATCAAGGGGTCAGGGTGATATGGGATGGGGGATATGGAGAATGAAGGAAATGGGGATTTGAGGAATGAGGAGGTGGGGATATGGGGAATAAGGGAAATATGGGGGTGAGGGTGATATGGAGGCCGGGAAAAGGGGTGAGGGTGATGTGGGGGTGAGTGGGACATGGGAAATTAGGGGGATGTGGGAATCAGGGATATGTGAATGAAGGAGGTATGGGTATGAGAGGATTGGGGTTATGGGGAATGGGGGCATTATAGGGATGAGGGCGATGGGAATGTACGGGAGATATGGAGAAATGAAAATAATGGTTAGAGAGGGAGGTGGGGATATGAGGGGGTGGGGATATGGGGGTTGAGGGTATGGGAGTTATATGGGTGAAGGGATGGGAGGATGGGGTGGCGATATGCTGGGGATATAGGGTGAGGATATGTGGAATATGTAGTGAGGGGGATATGAGGATGAGGGGAATTGTGGAATATGGAGGCGGGATATGGGGGTGAAGCGCAGAGGGGATATGGGGAATAAAGGAATAGGATGAAATGGGGGTGAGAGTGATTGGGACACGGGGAATGAGAGGGCGGGGAGATATGGGACAACGGGAATGAGGATGAAGCGGGGATACGGGGTGAGCAGGATGGGGAATTAGATTAGAGGGACAATGTATAGAGAAAGGGAAATAGTGGCGATGGGGGTTAATGGAGGGAACAGTGAGGGGGAACAGAGAAGGGAATGGAGGGATCAGGATGGAATAGAGGGGATAGTTGTGGTGCAGAAGGGGTGAATAATGGTGACACAGTGCGGAGCAGAGCAAAAGAATAGAGGGGATGGGGAAATAGTGGGGATACTGGGTCGGGGGACTGGAGGGGACACAGGTCGGTGAAAGGAAGAGAGTGAGATGGAAAGAGTCGGAGACCGGGAAGAAACAAATAAAGGGAGAGTGAGCAATAAACGAAAATTAGATGAGCTTCAGTGTCAGCAACGAAATCCATTTGTCTGCCTCAGAGTGTTCCTCGACTCTCATCTTCTTTCTCAGAAGAAAGAATATGGTCCCCTGATATGATGGTGGTTCTTGCACTATCAGACTTGCCCTGCCATAGAATATGGTGTTAAACCCCTGGGCGCATAATTAATGAGTTGGGAGCTGGAAGAAATGGTGTGGTTTCCCGCCAGCTCGAGAGCGGGAAACACACCAAGTTCCTCTCCTCTCACCATGGGACATAGACCTGGGTGGGAGATTTCCGTCCAGGGAGTCACAGCCTACAGTTTCCTGCTGGTTCACTCCCTCCTTCATGGAGTAGAGCTGTTACATTTTGCAGTTTCCAGTCCACTTGGGCCTGTCATGAACCTCGGGAATGTTAGCAGATTACAACCAATGCAGTGCCATAGCAGAGGCCTGGGCATCCAGGTGTGTGATGGCGGGAATTGGATTGTGGGGCAGAGGAGTAGATTTGGCAGCAAGGACAGATGGGTGGCTCTCAGTTGGCTCCCCTTTCCTAATGTCTGGTTCTTTGATAAAACACTTCAGAGCCTTTAAATAAGCCACCTCCGCCCTCCCCCCTCCCCATCCAGGAACCCACAAGCAACCTGACAGTGTGAGAGTGATCAATGCTTACTTTTCAGGCTCCCCGCATGACAAGTTCCCCCATCCACCATTGGGTGAATACCGGCAGTGACAGGATGAGGCCCTTAGGTGATCATTAAATGCCCACCTAACGGCCTCAATTGTTGGCAGGCAGGAAGGCCATTCATGAGGCAGGAAAGTGGCAGGGTCCGCATCAATCACTCTCCCACCTGATTAAATGCCTTCCCCACCAGCTCCAAACTTACCACGGGAAAACGCATTGAGTTCCACCCAGTATTTTAGTGAGGGCATGGAAAGAAAGGACAATTCATTTTTTTAAAAGGATCAAAGAAATTAAAGGAAAACATCCACATTGTAAAATTGCCCCTCTTTTTTCTGAAATCACAAATGACCAGTTTCTTTTGTTGTTCGAACTTTGGAGTTGATAGGAACTGTAGGAGGAGGAATTTATTTGATTTGATTTATTCTTGTCACATATATTAGTGTACAGTGAAAAGTATTGCATCTTGCACGCTATACAGACAAAGCACATTGTACATAGAAAAGGAAAGGAGAAGTATGTAGTGTTACAGTCATAGCTAGGGTGTTGAGAAAGATCAGTGTGATGCGAGGGGGGCCATTCATAAGTCTGATGGCAGCAGGGAAGAAGCTGTTCTTGAGTCAGTTGGTAATTTCCACATGTGGCAAATACAATGGGACAGTCCTGGTTTCCATAATGCCTGTGCTTATGGTTTTATCAACTGGGAACAGCAGAAGTCTCTCTTTCTGCCTTCTATTAACCTGATCTGATAAATGAAACACATGGAACGAAATGTGTGCTTGGTTTTGGTCAACTTGCGGTTTGGACGCACTGAACGAGTAACTTAGCTGCGGAAATTATTACAATTCACAGGAGGTCGAAACTCCAGTGAATACAAAGGCATCACAAGCTTGATTTATGTGCGCAACTGAAATAAAAGCTGATCAGCAAAGACCTTGTCTGGAGAACACCAAATATTATGACATGCTGTCGTCTCTGCTTGTTAATTTTCTAATGGAGATTGTTGGTGCTACAAATCTTATTGCTTTTGCCAGCAGCATGGTTCACCGCGCAATGGGGAGTGTACAGAAGAAGGAATGGAAAATGTATAGTTTTATTCACCATAAAAGGATCAACAAAAGGACCTTGTGTATGTATAAGGAGACTGTCACTTTCCATCCCTGGAATACTCGCTGCGTGACTGGTGTGCAACCTAATTGTTTGTGAACAGAATTCCCACTCACCTGAAGAAGGATCTTGGAGCTCCGAAACCTTGTGTGGCTTTTGCTACCAAATAAACCTGTTGGACTTTAACCTGGTGTTGTTAAACTTCTTACTGTGTTTACCCCAGTCCAACGCCGGCATCTCCACATTATGACCTAATTGAGAAGCAGAGGTGAATGGCAAAAGTGCACAAAGCATTTATCACAGACATATTCATCTACTCTGGAAAAAGGGACACTTTGAAATGGATAATGTGGTCCACTTGATCAGAAGTGGGCAATGCTATCATCTACATCATTACATAGGGAATTTTTGGGGTTTGGAGGAGGTGTGACAGATTCACTCTTGCATTCAAAAACATACCAACGAAAGTCACATTGTACAGGATTTTGTAATGCAGCCATCGATTGTCATGTGGGTAATATTTATCTCTGTTGTTCAAAGCTGTTCTGCACACAAGTGATGAGGTTATTATTAACATCTGTTCTAAATGCCTGATGCAATCGTGATATCCATCTCTGTCCCTTGGTTAGGTTGCACACAGTTGGTATTCCAGTGATGCAGAGCCATGGTCTCCCTCAGACTCACACAAACTCCTTGCCGACTGCCTCATTTTCACCAAAACACATGAATTGGGAAATTGTGACTTTGTTTTTGTTTCACCTGTTTCAACTCCATTAAGGATGTTATATAAATGCAGTTGTTGTTTAATTCCTTCTTTTCACAAGCCCATGCTTGTTCTCTTCGGAGTGAGGTGAGCTGTGCCCAGCTTCTAATTTTATATTTTACTCTTGTTCTGTGCTTCTAAAACTTCATTCTAACTCTTTCAAACTCTCTAACAACGCTCTCATGCAATTTCTCATAGATTTGGCCACACCCTAGCTGTGACTGTAACATTACATTCTGCACTCTCTCCTTTCCTTCTCTATGACAGTATGTTTTGTCTGTATAGCGCGCAAGAAAAAATACTTTTCACTGCATGTTAATACATGTGACAATAATAAATCAAAACAAATCAAATCTTTTGTTTTACAATTCACTGCCTCCATTTTAATTATATTTTCTTTCTTCCCAACTCTGTCTCACATTTCGTAAAAAGTTTAATGTCATTTGGTCCCTTTGCCTTTTGCACGGTCTCTCGCTCTTTCTCTCTGCCTCTGTTTGTGTATTTTCCTGTGGATCTGACTTGCTCCCTCTTTCTGCTTGTCCCTGCTTGTCGGTACATCTGCCTTTTTTTCATAATCTCTATCTTCTATCATTGTTTCCCTTTCTCTATTAATTCCTTGGTCACCTTTGCTGTCAAAATGTATCTTTCTCTCTATCCACTCCCCTTTGTCATTCCACTTCTTTCCCTTTCTCCCTTACTTGTCCCCGACCTCAGCCTTTCCCACTGTAGGTGGTCTCTCACCTGCCTTGATGTGGATCTGGGTGACAGATCATCTGGTGCCATTCATGACAAACTGGGATATTTCCACTCATGAACGGGGCAAGGATATAGCCAGAAGATTCTTCCTTTTGCTTTTCAATTGGCAACTTTGCTCAGCATACAATCCCTACAGTGCAGAAGGAGGTCATTTGGTCCATCGAGTCTGCACTGACTCTCCAACCGAGCATGTTACCCAGACCCAGAAACTGCCCTATCCCCGTTGCCCCAAGCATTTACCTTGCGAATCCCCCTAACCTACAGATCTTGGGACACATCTCATTTTTTGCACATAAAACAACATTAGTCCTCTTTAACTCGATACAATCATAGAATCCCCACAGTGCGGAAGGGGGCCAATCGGCCAATTGAGCTTTAACCAACAACAATCCCAGCCAGGCCTTGTTCTCATGTATTTACCCTTCTCGTCCCCCTGACACCAAGGGGCAATTTAGCACGGCCAATCCATCTAACCCGCACATCTTTGGACTGTGGAAGGAAATCGGAGCACCTGGAGGAAACTCAGGCAGACCATGGGAGAACGTGCAAACTCCACACAGACTGCCACCCGAGGCCGGAATCAAACCCGGGCAGCAGTGTAAACCACTGTGCCACCCACTTCAGTGGAACCGTTCAGCCACTCCTGTAGGCAAGTGGTGAATGCCATCCATAGTATTCCAGAGTCCTTGATTCCTGTGAGGTTTCTGTTTAATCGCAGTCCCAGGCCTTTCAACAAAATCCCCAATGACAACAGATCCGGAAGGCCAGAAGCAGCAAACCTGAGGTCCAAAATACTGATACAACATTCCAAAGAAAGTGCTGCAATACTTCTCACATCATCATAGTTCACACCAAGTCTGTCACCACTGGCCAACATTCAACCAGACCTGAATTTGAAATGTTCAAATTCCTCCATTGTCTCAGCCCTCACAATCTGTGTGACCTCCTCAGCCTCGACAACCCTTTGATATTTCTGTGCCGTATCTTTTGTGCTTTCCTGATTTTGATTTCTCTGCCACACCTTTGGCTCTGATATGGAGATGCCGGCATTGGACTGGACCGGGCGCAGTAAGAAGTCTCACAACACCAGGTTAAAGTCCAACAAGTTTATTTGGTATCACTGAGCTTTGCGAGCGCTGCCCCTTCATCAGGTGAGACTCAGCTGATGAAACGGCAGCGTTCTGAGACCCTTTGGCCACCTCGGCCGTAAGGTCAGGATCTGGGAGAGAAATCCTGGGCCCTGATGAGTCTCCTTTGGATCAGTCCATGAAACCATATTTGCAAGACACTCTTTTTTCAGGAGGATGGTCCCTTTAAATGCCACAATGGTGTCCAAATCTTTTTCTTTTCAAAGAGACTCCCATACCCAACCAAAACGTCTGAGTGGTGTAAGGCCTGGAGTTCACTCCTTAAACTTCTCTGCCTCTCCAACTGTCTCCTTCAAGTCACGCCAAAAAAACCTATTTATTTGATCAAGATTATGGTCATCTGTCCTACTAGGTGACTCTGTCACGTCTTCCTTGCTAACCCTCCTTTGAAGCATTTTAAGATGTTTGACTATGTTGTAGATGCTATGTAAATGCAGCTCATTGTAACAGGCATTGTGATTGCGACAGCATTATGTAGCTGTTATTTCAGTAAAGGCCAGCGGAGGGTGTGCTTGGTCAGTGTAAAGATACAGTAAGAAGTCTCACCCCACCAGGTTGAAGGCCAACAGGTTTATTTGGAATCATGCGCTTTCGGACCGCTGTTCCTTCATCAGGTGAGTGTAAAGGTAGAGGGACAGGAGGGTTTTGAGGATCTTGGTTGAGAACACAGGTATCTCATGAGGTTTCATTGTGATAATGGAAGCTGGAAAATGCCTGTAAAACATTAACAATGTTGTATTTCAGAAATTGCAATGCAATGCCTCACATTCGCCAAATTTGTCACTGATGCAGAGCATTTACCTGTTCAACCACCTTATGCAGTGTGCAATGGCTCAATCTGACTGAAGGGGAAAAATGTGGCTTCTCCAGGAATAGCTTAGGGAGGGAATTCCAGAGCGTAAGGTCCAGGATCCTCAGTGCCTCTGAGGAAGGAACAACCCCAGTAAAATTTGGGAGGCCCTATGATGCGGAATATCTTTGGATAATGTTCTACATAGAAGCCTAGTCATTACGACGGCTTGGTGGCACAGTGGTTAGCACTGCTGCCTCACAGCGCCAGGGACCCGGGTTTGATTCCAGTCTTGGGTCACTGTCTCTGTGGAGTTTGCACATTCTCCCCGTGTCTGTGTGAGTTTCCTCCAGGTGCTCTGATTGCCTCCCACAGTCCAAAGATGTACGGGTTAGGTGGATTGGCCGTTCTAAATTGCTCCTAGTGCCAGGGGATTAACAGTGAATATATGGGGTTATGGGAACAGGGCCTGGGTGGGATTGTGGTTGGTGCAGACTAGATGGGCCGAACGGCCTTCTTCTGCACTTTAGGGATTCTATGATTAAACTCAAAACTGCAAGGATTCAAGGGCAACCCAGCAAATAGGTAAGAAACTGGTTGAAGGCCAGGAAACAAGGAGTAATGGTGAGAGGATATATGTCATGGTGGGGAGAAATGCTGAGTGCTGCACCTCAAGGGTCAGTGCGAGGACCTGGGGCAGAATTCTCCATTTTTGAATCCAAGGGTGGAATTCTCCCAAGTCGCCTGTGGCAGGATTGATGGTGGGCTGTGCGGAGAATGTGGCAAAAGCCAAAGGTCTGGATTCTCCAACCTCCACCGTGGCTCGGATTCTCCAGTCCTGCTGCTGTGAATGGAGAATTTGGCTGAGTGTCAAATTCCCCATTCTCACTGGCAGTGGGAGCGGGACGTGAACAGCCAGAGAAATTTGGCCAAAAGGTTGGAAACCCATTTGAAATATGGTGCCACCTATGGGATGGATGTTGGGACTGGTACCTAATGGAATTCCCATTTGACAGGCACTCCATGCACATTGGGCCTGGCACTTAGTAGCTACAGGACTGAAAGTAACACTGAATGTGAAAAGGGGCAGAGATGATGTTGAGTTGCCGGCGTTGGACTGGGGTAGGCACAGTAAGTTGTCTCACAACACCAGGTTAATGTCGAACAGGTTTATTTGGTAGCACGAGCTTTCGGAGCACTGCCCCTTCATCAGGTGAGTGCAGGATGTGTTTCACAAACAGGGCACATATCGACACAAACTCAGTTACAAGATAATAGTTGGAATGCGAGTCTTAACAGGTAATCAAGTCTTTACAGGTGCAGACAATGTGAGTGGAGAGAAGGTTAAGCAAAGGTTAAAGAGGTGTGAATTTTCTCCAGCTGGGACAGTAGTGAGATTTTGCAAACCCAGGCAAGTCGTGGGGGCAGAGACAGATACTCGAGTTGATTTCTTTTTAAGGTCGAATGGAAGTACCAATAACCAGGTGTATCACTGGAAAACAGTCAACTCCTCCACAGAGCAGTAAATTTAACAAGGTGTCAAAATCCCAGCTCTATCCAATGTTGCTCAATTGCCTCATCAATTGCTTATTCACTGACATTAACAACTGCAGACAGTCCACCGAGTACGGTCTAATGAGGTGTGAAATGGTCTTCAAACACTTTAGCTGCGAAACAGCTAAAAACGTTTGGCTCCTTTCTGTCCGGTTAACTCAGGTGGTGAGAGGGTGGCACTAATAACACCAAGGTCGCAGGTTCGATCCCCATGTGGGCCAAAGTGTTGATGTATGTATGGCTCCTGTTGCATCCAGGTCCAATACCTTTGCTCGGTAAGAAGTCTCACAACACCAGGTTAAAGTCCAACAGGTTTATTTGGAATCACCAGCTTTCGGAGCACTGCCACAGAGAGCCGATCCACGCCACAGTGAGCGACGGGCAGCCCTCCTCGAGGTCAGTGGCGATGACATTTTCTGCATAATCCGATCAGGTGTGGTGCTGGCATCAGATAATGACCATGAAAAGTTGTCATTTTGCTGTAAAAACCCAACCTAATGCCCTTCAGAGTAAGGAAGCAATGCCCTTACACAGTCCCGAATCCAAAGCGTTGGAGTTGACACCTAATGCTCGGGACACGCAATGCTGGGGCATAAATTCTGCCCTGTCACTGCTACCCACATCCCTGGCAAAGAAAAGGTGTTATCAGTACATGGTCATTAATGCACCCTGTCCAATAGCTTTAGGGTGGCACGGTGTGACACAGTGGTTCGCAGTGCTGCCTCACAGCGCCAAGGACTTGGATTTGATTCCCGGCTTGGGTGACTGTCTGTGCGGAGTCTGCGCATTCTCCCAATGTCTGCGGGTTTCCTTCCAGTTTCTTCCCACAGTCTGAAAGACACGCTGCTTTGGTGCATCGGTCATGCTAAATTCTCCCTCATTGTACCCGATCAGGCGCTGGAGTGTGGCCGCGAGGGCATTTTCACAGTAACTTCATTGCAGTGTTAATATAAGCTTAGTTGTGACACGAATTGAAAAACTTTAAATTCTTCACCTCGCCTCCTTGTTTACCTGAAGTTGAAGGCAAGCAAATCTATCCAAGGTTGCAATTTGTTCTGCTGGCGTCACCAATGTGAAGTCTATTAAAATATATCCCACAAAATGGAAGTGATGTTGACAGTAGTTTTCTCTTCATCTCAATTTGCTTTATTTATCTGATAATTTAATCTTTTAAACAGTTGATTCTATTCTTCGTTGATTTATTTTCTTTACTCAGTTCCAATTATTAGTTAATTTATCTGGGAATAATGTCGGGGGAGCTCTGCGACTGACTTGCTCTTCCACTTCAAAGAGTACAAAGAAGGTTGTTTGTATTTTGTATAGAGATAAATAACAAATAATACTGTAGATAATTTTCCAATTGGTCTGAATAGTGATGATGATGTAGAGAAAGTGAAAATAGAAACAAGGAAGAGATGCAGCAGTGTGACTCTTATTAGGCCTCAGTGTAAATGGGATCAAAGACAATGGCCCAGGTGATCGGAGGAAGGAAGTTAGGTAAATTATGTTTGCTTCAGTCATTGTTTTTATTCTGATGTTTGATGTAGGGATGATCTGTTTCCTCTCATTGAGGAGTGACTGATAAGGAGGTCTTCAATTGAAAGTTTGCATGATAGTGAAAAGAGAGAGGGGGCGGTGGTGAGAAAAAATATCTTTACTCAGATCCATTGGCCGGAGTTTCACCGGCACGCCCGTCCCAATTCGGGGGCGGGCGCCGCTGGAGAACGGCATTCTCTGTTGGCCTCGGGCAGGATCGTATGAACATTGTGCAGATAAAATTCCACCCAATGAATCTACAGTACAGAAAGAGGCCATTCGGCCCATTGAACCTGCACCGATAACAATCCCACCCAGGGCCCGTAACCCCACGTATTTACAGTCCTAATCCCCCTGACACTGAGGGACAACTTAGCACAGCCAATCAACCCAACACACACATTTTTGGACAAGCGCCCGGAGGAAACCCATGCAGACACGGGGAGAATGCGCAAACTCCACACAGACAGTGACCCGAGGCCGGAATTGAACCGAGGTCCCTTGCGCTATCAGGCAGCAGCGCTAACCACTGCGCCACCGTGATGCTCAAGGTTTTTGGAATGTTTTGATGCACAGAACCGTTCAGGTAGAGATCGCTGCATTGTTTGAAGGAAAATGAGATAAATATGTGAAGCAGAGGAAGGTGCAGGCTTAATGGAGAATGCAGGGGAAGTGGAATTAGCTTTAGCAAAGAGGTAGCATGGCTACAATTGGACGAATGGCCTCTCCCTGTGCTGTGAGTTATGGTCCTGGAATATAATTTGTTATCGGAGAGCCTGGAACTCATATTCATGGTCCTGAACATATACCTTCAATTTTTCATCATCTAGAAGTAAGTTGTTGAAAATGCTCTTTGATATTTCAGCTCAAGATTTCATTCTCTCATCAGATACTGCTCTGGTTTGGGAATGGGTGCAGTTAGAGAGGAAAGGAGATTGTGCGATCCCATTTGTTAATACATTGACCTTTAATTTCTGAAGCCCAGATTATGGGATGAAAATCTATCACCGTTGATGGGCGTTGAGAATCCTAAATTAACTGATTGAGTTTCCAATCAACTTTCAATGGATGCGACACCAAGAATACTGTCTCTAAATGCATTCATCAAATTGTAATCTTATTTGGGAAGTCCACAATAATAGATTATTTGAAAGTGGAAACTAATCACAACACTGAACATGGGATGAGAATGGAAGGATGATATTAATTTAAGGCAATTTGGAGAGAGCTTTGCTGTACATATGCCTTATTATAATATTGAAAAGGAAGTTCTGGACACAGCAACAACTGCCCAGCTTATTTCCCAAGTACTAACATCCCTCCTCTTGTACATATAAGTTTAAAATAAAAGAAAACTTGCTTATATATTATCCTTTTGTATGACTTTGGAATTGAGTCTATAGGAGCAGAACGGTGGCACAGTGGTTAGCAATGCTGTCTCACACTTCCAGTGATCCGGGTTTGATTCCCGGCTTGGGTGGCCGTCTGTGTGGAATTTGCACGTTCTCCCCGTATCTGCATGGGTTTCCTCCGGGTTCTCCGGTTTCCTCCCACACTCCAAAGATGTGGGGGTCAGGTTGATGGGCTATGCTAAATTGCCCAAAGTGTCCAGGGATGTGTAGGGTCGAGGGATTAGCGGGGTAAATGTGTGGGGTTGTGGGGATAGGGCCTGGGGTGGGATTGCTGTCAGTGCAGACTCGATGGGCTGAATGGCCTCCTTCTGCACTGTCGAGTTTCTATGATAATCATCGAACCTCGAGCCAAGAATGTTGCAGCTGACTGGAAGAAAATGCATTACTCAGAGTTGGCCATGATCTCCCATTCGAAAGAAATAAAATTAATCAGCAGTTTTAAAAAATAGTTAATCAGAGTTTGAGTAAAACGTTAGCGTTCACTTTTTGTCAAGTTTTAAAGTTTATTTATTAGTATCATCAGTAGGCTCACATTAACACTGCAATGAAGTTACTGTGAAAATCCCTCGTTGCCACACTCCGGCACCTGTTCGGGTTACACTGAGGGAGAATTTAGCACGGCCAATGCATCCTAACCAGCACATCTTTCAGACTGTAGGAGGAAACCAGAGCACCTGGAGGAAACTCACACAGACACAGGGAGACTCCGTACAGACAGTAACCCAAGCCGGGAATCGAACCTGGGTCCCTGGCGCTGTGAGGCAGCAGTGCTAACCACTGTGCCACCGTGTGGTGGCAGGTTATATTTTAGAACTGAACTTTCTGGTGCCACACACCTAGTGCCACTTTGGCAACTTCAAAATTCAACTAAAACGGCAACTGATTTCTTTAAGAGGTGACACTATACTATCCAGTAAGAAGTCTCACAGCACCAGGTTAAAGTCCAACAGGTTTATTTGGAATCATGAGCTTTCGGAGCACTGCTCCTTCATCACCTGATTAATATTAACCTGGCGTTGTGAGACTTCTTACCATTCCCGCCCCGGTCCAACGCCGGCATCTCCACATCATGGCTATCATGCTCCTTAATCAGGTGACTCACCTGAGGAAGGAGCAGCGCTCCGAAAGCTCGTGATACCAAATAAACCTGTTGGACTTTAACCTGGTGTTGTGGGACTTCTCACTGAGATCAAAGCTTAGTGCAGTGGGTAAAATGGACTGACGTATGAGGAGAGATTGACCAGGTTAGGATTGTTTTCACTGGAGGTCAGATGAATGAGGGGGGGATCTCATAGAGACTTATAAAATTCGAACAGGACTAGACAGGGCGGATGCAGGGAGGATGTTCCTGATGGTGGGAGTGTCCAGAACTAGGGGTCACAGTCTGAGGATTTGGGGTAGACCATTTAGGACGAAACCAGGAGACATTTCTTCAGCCAAAGCATGGTGAGCCCTGTGGAATTCATTACCGCGGGAAGGTGTTGATGCCAAAACATTGAATGCATTCAAGAGGTGACTCGATCTAGCACTTGGGACGAATGGGATAAAAAGGTTATGGGGAGAAAGCAGGATTAAGGCTATGGAGTTGGACAATCAGCCATAATCACAATGAATGGCGGAGCAGGCTCGAAGGGCCAAATGGACTCCTCCTGTCTTACCTTCCATGCTTCTATGACAAAGTTTTGTCTCGACTTGTGTTCCGCACAAATACTAGACAGTTCCATGGGTACGATGGGTTTAGAGGGATATGGGCCAAATGCGGGCAATTGGGATTAGCTTAGGGGTTTTAAAAAAGAAAGGGCAGCATGGACAAGTTGGGCCGAAGGGCCTGTTGCCATGCTGTAAACATCTATGACTCCAAGTAATTGTTCATATTCCACAGGCCTTCAGAAGTTGCAATAGCATCGTATTTAAAACCAAGGAGATTTCAAATAATGGGACTTTAGTTTAGCTTTTAGATAGTGTAATTCCTATTGCATCGAAAACTAGTTCCAGTGATGCAATGTATTTAAACACCAACATTATTTGTTTAGCACCAAAGATATTGATGTGTGAAGCCGATGACAACCATTTCAGAATATACATTTGTACTTGGGTATTAGCTGCCAGCTAAACACTTTACATGAGCATAGCAAGATTGAGTCAATGGCGCTAACTTCACCAAGACAGATGAACGCATTTCAATCGTTTTGTCAAAACCCACAATAAAGGCTTTAAACAAAAACATTTTGCTGGAAACACAAACAATTCCAAAGCTGAAATTAAGGGTTGAATCCAATTGTTTAATCATCTCCTCTTGGCACAATGACAATGGTATGAAGTAAAAGAGACTGAACAAAACCATGACAGTACAATGCATTTAATGCAATTATCTTTTGATACTCAGTTTGCAGAACTTTCTGAGATGCAGATTAAGTGAGGCTTATTGTGCCGATGAAAATATTGCAGCAGCATTGTAAGAAGAGTATTGAACAGGGGAGCCATGAAGTTGCAGGATTGGAATCGCAGAGCAAGGGGCACTCCCGTTCCTGATGTTAGTTTTACCTTTTTTCACCCCTCTCTAATATAGCATCAATATCTTCGTCTGTAATGTCACTCTCTTTAGAAGCAAAGACGTGGGAAGCACCGTGACGAATCATCTGCAGCATTTCATCTTTCCCCAGCTCATTGAGATTCTGATCGACTGAACCTTCCTGAAAGAATTCAGTCTCGATGTTAAGAAATTGTAAAGAACAAAGAAAATTACAGCACAGGAACAGGCCCTTCGGCCCCTCCAAGCCTGCACTGACCATGCTGCCCCGACTGAACTAAAACCCCCTACCCTTCCGGGGATCATATCCCTCTATTCCCATCCTATTCATGGATTTGTCTAGATGCCCCTTAAAACTCACGACCATATCTGCTTCCACTACCTTCCCTGGCAGCGAGTTCCAGGCACCCACCACCCTCTGTGTAAAAAACTTGCCTCATACATCTCCTTTAAACCTTGTCCCTCACACCTTAAACCTATGCCCCCTAATAATTGATTCTTCCACCCTGGGAAAAAGCTTCTGACTATCCCTTCTGTCCATGCCCCTCATAATATTGTAGACTTCTATCAGGTCGCTCTCAACCTCCGTCGTTCCAGTGAGAACAAACCAAGTTTCTCTAACCTTTCCTCATAGCTAATGCCCTCCATACCAGGCAAAATCCTGGTATGGAGGGCATTAAACTTGTAGTAATGCAAGAGACGGGTTCACATGTTAATAAATAGACACACAAGGGCGATAGTGGAAACTATTGAGCCCACTTTGTTGCACAGCATACTTTAACTGGCTGTTCACACTCTGTGGAAGATTGCAGAGGGTTTAATGTTCATTTTTTAGGAACATTTCATCAAAAGTCAGGAATACATATGCCAGATTGCATAGTTCCAGGTGGTAGGTCCTAATGTATTGTAATGATAATTCATTTTAAAATCATTGACGATTAGAGAAGTTACCTGTGAAAATATTGAAGTTTCATTTTAAAATGTTCTGCGGTATTTGAAAAAGAACAGGTTACTGAGGGAGGATCCAATGCATTCACAATCCCCAACACAAAGCTTTAACATCCGTGCCATAACTCAGTCAGAGAAAAGAATGCAAGATAAAATTCTCGAGTGAAGGCTGGGAATGATTGACACTGCTCATGGTACCCAAAGTTTCACCGATGCCATTTAAAGTTGATACCTCAAAGCACCGAAATATACTGAGGAAATATACTGGGAAAACTTTAAGAAACAACAAAGAACGACTAAGAAAGCGATAAAGAAAGGAAAGATAGGTTATGAAGCGAGGCTAGCTCTAAATATAAAAAATGATAGTAAAAGTTTTTACAAATATATAAAAAGGAATAGAGTGGCTAGAATGAATGTTGGACCCTTGGAGGACGAGAGGGGGGATTTAATAGTGGGAAATGAGGAAATAGCTGAAACTTTAAATAAGTTTTTTGTGTCGGTCTTCACAGTGGAAGACACAAATAGTTTACCGAATATGAACGATAGAGGGTTGGTAGGAGGAGAGTTACTCAACACAATTAATGTTACCAGGGAGGCAGTGCTTGGTAGACGAACGGGACTGAAGGTGGACAAATGCAAGGTTATTCACTTTGGATGAAATAATAGCAAATTGGATTATTATCCAGATGGAAAAAAATTACAACATGCTACTGTGCAAAGGGACCTCGGGGTCCTTGTGCATGAGACGCAAAAACCCAGTCTGCAGGTGCAACAGGTGATCAAGAAGGCAACTGGGATGGTGGCCTATATCGCAAGGGGGATAGAATATAAAAGCAGAGATGTCTTGCTGCAGCTGTACAGGGCATTGGTGAGGCCGGAGCTAGAATACTGTGTGCAGTATTGGTCCCCTTATTTGCAGAAGGATATATTGGCCTTGGAGGGAGTGCAGAGAAGGTTCACCAGGTTGATACCAGAGATGGGGGGTGTTGATTATGAGGAGAGACTGAGCAGTTTGGGTTTGTATTCGTTGCAATTTAGAAGGCTGTGGGGGGGATCTTATAGAGACCTATAAGATAATGAAGGGGCTGGATAGGGTAGAGGTGGAGAGATTCTTTCCACTTAGAAAGGAAGCTAAACTAGAGAGCACAGCCTCAAAATAAAGGGTGGTCAGTTTAGGACAGAGTTGAGGAGGAACCTCTTCTCTCAGAGGGTGGTGAATCTCTGGAATTCTCTGCCCACTGAAGTGGTGGAGGCTACGTCGTTGGATATGTTTAAATCACGGATGGATGGATTCCTGATCGGTAGGGGAATTAGGGGTTATAGGGATCAGGCGGGTAAGTGGAACTGATCCACTTCAGATCAGCCATGATCTTATTGAATGACAGGGCACACTCGAGGGGCTTGATGGCCTACTCCTGCTCCTATTTCTTATGTTCTTATGTTCTCCCCATGCAGTTCCCACCCAAAAAACAACCAACTTCAACAGCCACCTTGCTGAATTACAATAGAGTCCAGTCTAAGTTTCATTTCAGCATGTTCCACTATCCTTTCCTCCACAGCGTTGTCAGTTATAAATCGGAATACTCTGACTACTTTTGTTTGACCAATTCTGTGGGCGCGATCCTAAAAAAAGAACACAATTAAAGTTACATGGCACATCCACACAATCATGTAACAATTTCAATTAACATTCCTCTACATTCAGCTGTAAAAACACCACATTCATATATTTTCCAGCAAACATTGTTTCTATAATCAGAAATGCAAGAATTTCAAACAAAAACTCTGATGATCAAAACCTTAACATGGGGATCGGGAATAAATAAACTTCCGAGAAATCTCCAAGCTGATCATAAGCTCGCAAAGATATGATGTCAGGATGGCTATCTCCTGCATGTTTTAACCCTCTCTAATTACTCAGTCAACATCAACAATTGTTGCAGCAGGGGAAAACCAAGGAAGCACCTGGACCTATTTAATTATATCTCAGATGCATTGATTGCAATCCAGTAACTGGCTGGTGGATCAATGAAGCAATTGAGAAACTGACCACTTCACACTGGAGGGGAATTAGAATCTCCACTGTGTTTGTGGATTGGAGTCAAGTACTGACAGATGCTCTTCCCTGAAGCATATTAGTGAACCAGCTGAACAATTGGGGAGCCCTGCTCCCTTTTGCTGCTCACTATAAACTTTAATTCAAACTTCACAAATGAGTGAGATTTGAAGTCATAAGCCCTTGACACACGAGGCAATCACGAAGCACTTATTAAAATCCGTGCATCAGTTGTTTTGTGTAAAACTGAATCACGGAAGGCAGATCCTTATAGTGACACCTCAGCATTACTGAAACTTGAAATGGATTTCATTTCCAAACTCTCAATTGGATTTGGAAGTTAATTGGTGAGGAACAAGATGCCCAGTCAGCTGGAATCATACCACGCCAATTCTGAAAACAACCGCACGCTCCATTCACATTAAAGAGAAGCAAACTGAAGGCCTCTGCTGAAATATTTCCACCAGTTCATTCGAGCGGAGTTTTAAAGAAACCATGGGAGCAACACACGGAAGATTTGAGGGGTTATCAGTGGCAGTAAAATACCAAATGTCGCTTGATCAGTGCACTTGGATGTTAAAACCAGCAACAATAGTTATATATTCAACAGTACGTGGCTTTCAGAACACAAATAACTAATCGCTCAGTAACTTACCACAGCTTGGAGGTCTACCTGAGGGTTCCAGTCTGAGTCGTATAGGATTACTACATCTTCTGTGGTTAGATTTATACCAAGACCACCAGCGCATGTGCTTAACATGAAAATAAACGTTGAGCTCCCAGGACTATTGAAAGCAGAACTAGAATCGTGGAGGGATGAGAGAGAAAAGTTATGCCAGAATTGAACAAGCGATTGGGACCAATCTTTTTAATAATTGTTGGAAAGTTTCATTTTTAAAAATACAAATAGATGCTAGATTCAAATTGAATGTTCATATTTCTTGTTTGAAAACCTTGAGTCAGTTTTGTAACCTTAAGTCTAGAATTCTTACTTAGATAATAGAGCCTCAGATCAATTTAAGAGGTTGGAACTTTCCTCAAACAAACTCAGTTTTGAAAGCACAGGGCAAGAAACATACTTGTCTCTCCTCATGCGGTGTCTGTCCATCCAGTCTACAATCCTCGTAGTTTCTCCACATACAATAATCTTCCAAGATATCCAGCACCCTGGTCATTTGGCTGAAGATCAACACCGGAGAACCTGTGGAAAAGAAGATCATTCATCAGGGTGATCGGTTGATCGGTAGCCAAGAACACAGCGCAGATACGCAAATGCTTCAAAAACCTACATCTACTGATGTGGATAATGGAAACCAAATTCCAGTGGTAACATGCAGGATGTAGAGTAATCGAGTAAACTAGTTATAGTACAGGAGGCATAAATGAACACACATAACCAACTCCAATTTTATAATTCATACAATGTGAACTGTCCATGTGACCCAGCTGCCTTGATTGATGGGAATGATTTCAAAGGTTTTATATTCCAGGTGGATTCGAGACGGTGCTGCAGATTGGGCAGCAAAAATTAAACCCTAATCAAAAAATAGCTGCAATCCCAAACCATGTAATTATTCCATTCACCTTCTGCTAAAACACGTTAGCCCGTAATTTCAAAATATTTGGCTCCTGTAACTATTCCTTCGGAAGGAGGATGGGGCGCATCAAGCATTACAGAGGCCTGTGATCCAACTCTCTTCATGAAGAATATTTGATGGTAAATCGGCCAGTTTTTGGGAGCCCCCAGCCCCAGTGGATGGCGTGTGGCAGGCCAGAATGACTAAAACAGGATGCGATTTCAGATCAAGACACACTATTGTTTTAAACAGTCACTAAAACTTGTGAAATAAAAGCTAAATAGATGGAAGCAAAGTTCTGGAAATACTCAGCAGGTCAGGCAGCATCTGTGGAGAGGGGAGTTCTGAAGAGTCAGAGTTGACCCTTCGCTGATGCTACCAGATTAGTTGAGTATTTTCAGCAGTTTTTAACTCATTAAAACCTGTGCTGATTTGTAACCCAAAACATCACAGCATGCAATCTGCTGTACCTTGCTGCACAGGTCAAATGCTGCCATGGTGTCATCAGTCATCATTTTCAAATTCTTTTGCAGACATTTTCGTGGAAATCCTTGCATGCTTACGAAGGATAAACATCACAAACCCCTTTCATTTATTAAAAATCCTGTTCTACTTTTGATCAGTCTGCAGCACAGGTACAGTACTGCTCCAGAGCATGACAAAGTCTGACATCGGACTCGGAAATGCACAAATAACCATGCAGGCGGTTGTTTACAGCCAATCTATACACCAGGATGTTTGATTTTCCACTCCACCAGATGTCCTTATATATGGATCGGACTACACAGTAGTTTTTGTTCAATTCCTCCTGGTCTCCAGAGTCTCAACTAATTTGGTCATGGATTCGAGTTCGAGTGACTGGCGTGCTCTTTGAATTTCCAATCGAATCTGAATCCAAACCTACATCCTCCCAAAATAGGAACTTTAACATTAAGCTAATTCTTAATCCATTGAGACAATGTCATCTATTTCACAAAGCGTGAACTTTATTACTATATTTACTCTCTAATCACAGATTTGTTGAACATATTCTAAAAACCTAATTTACATTGTGTTTTAGTTTGGTTATCTCCTCAAGGATATCTCAGTAAGCTTATTTGCCTGTCCTACTATAACTAAAACCATTGCTGATTCCAGAGTTTATTGCATATTAATTTATAACACATTTTGGAATATTTTCAATTAATTTCCCTTTACGGCCTGGCAATCGTTAATTTGGGCCTTATGCCTTATGTTGGCCACCCCCCACCCCGTCCGAGCTACTCAAGTATCCACGAAACTATCAAATCACTCCATGTCTCCTTCCTATAGAAAGATTGAAAGACAGAAAGGGAAACAAAAGCCTTGACCAGGCCTGCGGCTGACCTTGCTCCTTCACTTTCGGCAGCAGTTTGTCCAGTACCACCATTTTGCCACTGTTAACTACCAGGTGAGTGTCAGTGGTGTAAGGTGGGCCAGGTTCAGCTCCGTCAAACAGATAGGGGTGGTTGCAGCACTTGCGCAGTTGCATCAGTCTATTCAATAGACGCATTTTGTCCATTTTCCCTGAGGAGTTCAGGATGTCAATATCCTTCATTAATATCCTGGTGTACCTGTCAGCAAGGCCAGAATTAAAGCTCATCACACCAACTTGGAGATAAATTCATTTTTTTAATGGAGCTCAACAGAAAGCAATTACAACCTAAAATGAATGCTTTGTTCTCTAGGTGCCTCGGACAAAGTCTAGGATCCACATTCCAACCCCTCTCACCTACCAGGGAACAGGGTGCTCCATCTAAGCCTCACATATAGAAACCCATATCATACGACAAATACACACTCAACATTTTGTTCTTTGATATAAAGCACAATTCATCCCAGGTGGCCAGGGTTTGAAGGGATGGGAATATTCCTTTCCATGTCATTTGGATGCGAGCAATATGAAGTACTCTGGGATTAAGTATTTGTAACGCAGAAACAGGCCACTTAGATCAACAATTCCAGATCAGTGTTCATGATAAGAGTCTCCTCACACCTTCGATTTCTTTTTCCATTCTATGTTTAACAAACTTCTCTAAAATGCATCAATGTCATGCCTCTCCTTGTGGTAGTGAGTTCCACACTAACCACTCTGCCACTTTCTTTTTTGAATCTTCTCCTAAATTCCTGTTTGATTTATGAGTGACTATTTTATATTTATGGCAGCGATCCTGGCATCACCGTGAGGCAATGACATTGTGTTACATCGGGTGCAGTCTCATTTTGAAGGGCTTTGCAGCGTTCTACTTGACCAACCATGATAGACATGGTTAATAAGTTTGGAGGGGACACCTCACTAGTACCTGATCAGGTGGGTATCAATAATGGGCTGCATTGGGGTTTGAAAGAAGAAAGCCCAAAGCTGAGAGCAAAGTAGTTTGAAAGCACTGTAATAATCAGACTTGAATGGCAATCGTCCAGTCTGAATTCAATGATGATCTTCTGTTTCGGGCAAAAATAATGGAAATGATTGAGGGAAGTTAGAATTCCAAACACAAAAATCTTACAGATCAGACGGAAGCAAGATGGTCAATAGTAGGGAGTCAGCCTATTATTGATGCATTGGGTAAAATCACACTCGCTTACACTGGTGAATCTATTCCCTTCGTTCTACAAATGCTCTAATTGTTGATTGAAGTGCAGCACAATTTCAATGAGTTGTTGCAAGATGATGCCGTACTTCACAATGCAACACATTAAGATTCACAAGTTGTGCACTCACCATTCCCGTTGCATTTTGCTCAGGCCCACATACATTTTGACTTCCTTTTTTGGCGGCAGGCTCTTTTCTACCTCAGCTTTAATATGTGGGAGGAGGAAGGGTCTCAATACCTAATTCAGGTGAGAATACATGCTTTTTACACACTGATGATGCCCAAGAAGGTCAAGCAAAATAATGCAATGTTACAAAAGCTGCACTGAACAGTTCTGTGGACTGAAGCACAGGTTCAACAAAAACAGCTGAACAAGCCATGGGTTGAAGCACATCTACAGGTGTGGGCTGAATGTTCACTTGATGAAAACACCTACAACTTCAGATTAGATTGTCAACAGCTTTATTCTGCAACATAACAGATCAGACCTTGGAATCCAGCCCTTTATGAGAAAGAAATACAGTAACCTTAAATTCACTTCCCTCATTCCCCAACAATGTACATTTCTACAATACCTTTAACATAGGTGGCATGGTGGCACAGTGGTTGGCACTCCTGTCTCACAGCACCAGGAACCCAGGTTCAATTCTGGCCTCGGGTCACTCTCTGTGTGGAGTTTGTGCATTCTCCTCGTGTCTGCTCCAGTTTCCTCCCACATTCCAAAGATGTGCGGGTTAGGTTGATTGGCTATGCTAAATAAACCTTTGGTGTCAGTGGGATTGGCAGGGTAAATATGTGGGGTTGGTGCAGACTTGATGGGCCAAATGGCCTCCTTCTGCACTGTCGGGATTCTATGATAATAAGATGTCTACAGGATCATCACAGGGACAATTATCAGACAAATTTGACACCGAGCTACCAAAAAACCATTGAGAGGTGACCAAGGAGTTTTTAAAGCAGTGTCTTAAATAAGGATGAGCTGGAGAGGCAGAGAGATTTAGGGAAAGAATTCCAGTGCTTTGGGCTAAACAGCTGGAGGTTGACCATCAGCGATGCACAAATGGAGCAGTGGACAGAACTTGGTTCATGTCAGCAGCAGTTCTGATGAATTGAATCTTCCACGTGGTGCAAGGTGGGAGGCTGTTTAGGAAAACCTCGTGCTAATTAAGGGATTGAACAAGGGCGGGCGATATTATGGTGCTGGTATTGGTAATATTGAGAATATGGGGTTGGAAATGTAGTTCAGGCTCAATTAGGAGATCACAATTGCAAAGAGTTTGGTGAAGCCTCAGACAGACAGGAAGCAGACAGAGGTTTGGAGTGAATGGTTATGAAATGGAGCTTGTAGTGTGAACAGAAGAGGAGATAAATCCGAGTAATTGTAACCTACCATTCCACCTCTCCCCCAACCCATTTCAGCTTCTCAAATAGTGGATAGACATTTCAGCAAATAAAAATTATTCTATTTCCCTTACCCTGCACCTCCCAAAATGTGATAAAAACACTTTAATTTAGCAAGTCTTCCTGATCAGGAAGCAGTTCGACTGGAGATCCAGCATCAATTGAAATGCTCTTATCAAGGTCGGGATCAGCAATTGGAACAGCCCGTGGGGATGCTTAATGGGCCTTGTTACCAAGGTCAACTGAGGAGTTCAATATATGGCCACAGAAAAAATAATTGAGAGGAAATGAAGCGGAAGAAATCTCTCCCCCTTCACCATATTATGTAATATCTGAAGCGATTCAAATTATTCAGATCTGGCTAAAATGTCCACCCTAATTAAAAACAGCTGTGGTAGTTGCCTACATCGAGTGAAAGGCAATAATTATCTATTCGTCTCATCAATTTCTAAGTTGCCTATTACAGCACCTTAAATGCCATGTTTACTTCAGGCACTATTTACTGAATGCAAGAACACCTGGTAAATGTTCATTTAGCTTTGTGCCCTTTAACAGTTCTAACCCATTCTAAGTGGGATGCAGCTGGACTGGGCAGAAACCATTCTCGTTACACGAATAGAGCCACCACTTAATTCCAGTGGATCGCAGGTAAGTCATGTCTGCAAGAAGTGGTGGAACTAGAAAATGCTGGAATCCATCATTAAAGAAGAAATAGCAGGCCATCTGGATAAGAATGGTTCGATTAAGCAGACGCAGCATGGATTCATGAGGGGAAAGTCGAGCTTGACGAACTTGTTGGATTTTTATGAAGATGTGACTGGTGCGGTTGACGGAGGGGAACCGGTGGATGCGGTGTTTTTGGATTTCCAAAAGGTGTCTAATAAGGTGCCTCACAAAAGGTTGCTGAAGAAGATTGGGTCACACGGAGTTGTGGGTAGGGTGTTCACGTGGATTGGGGATTGGATATCCGACAGGAAGCAGAGCGTCAGAATAAATGGGTACTTTTCTGGTTGGCGGATGGTAACTAGTGGCGTGCCGCAGGGATCGGTACTGGGGCCTCAACTATTTACCATTTATATAGACGATCTGGAGGAGGGGACTGAGTGTAGGGTAACAAAGTTTGCTGACGACACAAAGATAAGTGGAAAAGCGTATCGTGTGGAGGGCATAGAAGGTCTGCAGAGAGATTTGGACAGGCTGAGTTAGTGGGCGAGGATCTGGCAGATGGAGTATAACGTTGACAAATGCGAGGTTATTCACTTTGGAGGAAATAATAGCAAATTGGATTATTATCTAAATGGAAAAAAATTACAACATGCTACTGTGCAAAGGGACCTGGGGGTCCTTGTGCATGAGACGCAAAAACCCAGTCTGCAGGTGCAACAGGTGATCAAGAAGGCAAATGGGATGTTGGCCTATACCGCAAGGGGATAGAATATAAAAGCAGAGATCTCTTGCTGCATCTGTACAGGGCATTGGTGAGGCCGCAGCTGGAATACTGTGTGCAGTATTGGTCCCCTTATTTGCGGAAGGATATATTGGCCTTGGAGGGAGTGCAGAGAAGGTTCAGCAGGTTGATACCAAAGATGAGGGGTGTTGATGATGAGGTGAGACTGAGCAGATTGGGTTTGTACTCGTTGGAATTTAGAAGGCTGAGGGGGGATGTTACAGAGACCTACAAGATAATGAAGGGGCTGGATAGGGTAGAGGTGGAGAGATTCTTTCCACTTCGAAAGGAAGCTCGAACGAGAGGGCACAGCCTCAAAATAAAGGGGGGTCAGTTTCGGACAGAGTTGAGGAGGAACTTCTTCTCTCAGAGGGTGGTGAATCTCTGGAATTCTCTGCCCACTGAAGTGGTGGAGGCTACCTCGTTGAATATGTTTAAATCACGGATAGATGGATTCCTGATCGGTAAGGGAATTAGGGGTTATGGGGATCAGGTGGGTAAGTGGAACTGATCCACTTCAGATCAGCCATGATCTTATTGAATGGCAGGGCAGGCTCGAGGGTCTAGATGGCCTACTCCTGCTCCTATTTCTTATGTTCTTATGTTCTTTATCACTTCATAAAAGTCAAATTAATTTGTAATTCACACGCAGTAACTCAAAATTTAACACTGCTCGGGATAAACAGTTAGTAGAATATAGATCCTCAGTTTTTGCCATCACATTTTTAATCAATGAATTAACAGTTCTAAATCTACCAGGGCAAGTCAAAGGCCAGGAATCCTGCGGTGAGTAACTCGCCTCCTTACTCCCCAAAGCTTCTCCACCAGATACAAAGCATAAGTCAGGGGTGTGATGGATACTCTCCATTTGCCTGGATGAGTGCAGCTCCAACAACAGTCATGAAGTTCAACACCATCCAGGACAAAGCAGCCCACTTGATTGCTGCCCCTTCCACAAACTCCCTCCACCACCGATGAACAGTGAAAGCCGTGTGTACCATCTACAAGATGCACTGCAGGAATTCACCAGGGTTCCTTAGGCAGCACCTTCCAAACTCTCAGCCACTGCCACCTAGAAGGATAAGAGCAGCAGGTACCTGGGGGCACCACCACCTGGAGGTTTCCCTCCAAGTCACTCATCATCCTGACTTTGGAAACATATCGCTGCTTGTTCACCGTCATTGGGTCAAAAAAACTGGAACTCCTTCCCTAACAGCACTGTGGATGTACCTAGAACTTCAGGCACTGCAGTGGTTCAAGAAGGCAGCTCACCACCACCTTCTGAAGGGCAACATGGGATGGCCAATAAATGCTGGTCTAGTCAACGACATCCACACCCAGTAAATGAAGAAAAGAAACCTTGCTGTTTCTTCAAATTAGCCCCAAACACTCTCAAGGCACATCACTTCATCACACAAATATACAACTTTGTGAATAATATTTCTGAGGGCGATGGGCCCAAAATAGCTTTGCATTTTAATGACGTCCCAGCATCAGAATACAGATAAGATAAGAAGCTTCCCATGTGCAATCGCTCAGCCAGCTTCTGGTCCCCGAAGCAGTTGTTTGTGTCAAACCAAGAATCAAAGTCCTGCAAAGAACAACAAGTGGCTCTAGTCATGCCAACCCCAAACGTTTTAGCATATTGTGTTACTTCCATCAACGCCTCATCCAATGGTTTCAATGATTACATTGTTTATCACTAGAAGAACAAGAATGGCAATTTAAAAAGGTAGCATCCAAATTAGATCGTTCACAAATGATATCATAAAACAGATGCCCAGCTGCTCATAACAATTGCAAATCAGTTTCAGCTGTTCGGCAGGTGAGCAATTGAACATGGAAAAAAATCATTTTTTCCCTTGGACCACCTACTCCCATCTCTGTAACAAGCTACAGGACACCCACACAGGAAGAATGGGCAGTTAGGCATTCAGTTAGAAACATAGCTTTTCTTACTTTAACAAAAAAAAAGAAATACTAAAATACTTCTGATAGCTAATTTGTGGATTGAGATAGATATGGATAAAGTAAGCTCTCACCCCAGCAAGCTTTTAATGTAAGTTTAGAATTGTGACACAAGGTGACAGTTTTGCTGAAGGAAACATCAAGCATGTTAAATCCGCTTCGCAGTGTAAGGCAGATGTGACATTGAGCATCAGGAATGGTCAATAGCAGTTTGAAGGGTTAGAGGAGCAGACATCACCAATTGGACTCTGCATCGGCACACATATGGTGAATATAGTGCTCACAAAATGTGGGCAGGTGGACAAATTAATACACAGACTGCGGCCATTTAGCTACCTGGCTGCTCCCAATGCAAGGAACAATGGTGTCACACAACACCCTCCAGCAAGTTGGACAGCTTCCCCTGACACTAGCTTCAAAAATGAAAAAGACACAACTTTGCAGCATTCTCTCATGCCTTCCAAAAAGAAATAGGTTGAAACACTGTAATTGAACCTTAGACAAACGGTACAGTCTCTGTCAAGCTGCTTTTCTCATTACTTACTGCAGACGAATTGAAGACATCCAGGAGGAGGAAGTTGAGCAGAGCCCAGAGTTCGTGCAGGTTGTTCTGAAGTGGTGAATCCGTGAGCAATAATCCATTTGTTGTTTTAAATTCTCTCACTATTTCAGAGAGCTGTAAATTTAGCAGATTTAAAAACATGACTGTACAAACTGGGTACAAGTTCGAATCATACTCCTGGCACAACTGTAGATTCAGACTGCATTTAAAAGTTCGCTGATCTTTTAGGTGTTTATTCGTGTCTGTCATTTCTCCAATTAATTCAGATATAGTGGCACCAAATGCTTTGCATTAGGAAGCAAAAAGCAAGTGTAGTAATAGTACATCAAGATTACAAACGGTTATCGATAACTTGCAAGACGCGAATATGGAAACTTCCAGAGCCGTCCACAATTGAATGGCATTTCTTTCAAATCGAATCAATGGTTGTGGAAGGAGCAGCTGGTTAAAAAGCAATGGTTGTGGAAGGAGCAGCTGGTTAAAAAGCAATGGTTGTGGAAGGGACAGCTGGTTAAAAAGCAATGGTTGTGGAAGGAGCAGCTGGTTAAAAAGCAATGGTTGTGGAAGGGACAGCTGGTTAAAAAGCAATGGTTGTGGAAGGGACAGCTGGTTAAAAAGCAATGGTTGTGGAAGGGACAGCTGGTTAAAAAGCAATGGTTGTGGAAGGAGCAGCTGGTTAAAAAGCAATGGTTGTGGAAGGAGCAGCTGGTTAAAAAGCAATGGTTGTGGAAGGGACAGCTGGTTAAAAAGCAATGGTTGTGGAAGGAGCAGCTGGTTAAAAAGCTTTTAAAACAAGATCACACTACGGTCTGAATAAGCAGATCTGATCTTTGATTTTCAATTCAAATATTTCCACTCCACTCTTCCACTGGTGTTAAAACCCAGAGATTAACTATCGAGCCTCAATAATTGATGGTGCAATAACTTTCCCAGAAGTTTCTGAACCCCTGGAGTAATTTGATTGAATATGGCACAGCGGTTCGCACTGCTGCCTCACAGCAACAGGGACCAGTGTTTGATTTCCGGCTTGGGTAACTGTGTGGAGTCCGCATGTTCTCCCCATGTCTGTGTGGGTTTCCTCAGGGTGCTCCGGTTTCCTCCCACAGTCCGAAAGACATGCTGGTTAGGGTGCATTGGCTGTGCTAAATTCTCCCTCAGTGTTACCCGAACAGGCGCCAGAGTGTGGCGACCAGGGGATTTTCACAGTAGCTTCATTACAGTGTTAATGTAAGCCTACTTGTGACACTGATAAACTTTAACTTAAAAAATGATTTGTCTGCATTGGATTGTGAGATTAAAGCGCTCTTTTCCTCAAGATTCGCATTCCATCTGTGACAATAAATAACCCTTTTAATTTAGCTCTTAAAGCTTTGATGGAAGTGCGAAGGAACAGTGAAAGCAGCAAATAACAATTATATTAACCATTAGTACTCAAAATGTATCATTTTCCTTCATTTCAAAATCTCTATTCCTGGATTTCCCTCCAACCTTTTGTTCCAATCTGCCTGTCCTTCGTTATCTCATTCACCAGAGAACAGTCACTTCCATCCACACTGAATTCTTTTTTACTGTTCTTTGCCACTCCGTCTTACCCCGTCTTTGCATTCCCCTCTCCAGGGGAACAGTGTGCAGCAAACTTCTGTGCCTCATTTTCTGTCTGGTCCCACACATAACTGCACCTTGCTCAGAAATAACCTCACTCCATGATATATAACCGAGAATGTGACACATGGTTTACAAAGTTTTAAAGTTTATTTATTAGTGGCACAAGTAGGCTTACATTAACACTGCAATGAAGTTACTCTGAAAATCCCCTAGTCGCCACACTTCGGTCCACTGAGAATTTAGCACGGCCAACGCACGTAACCAGCATTTTTTTTGGACTGTGGTAGGAAACCGGAGCACCCGGAGGAAACCCACGCAAACACGGGGAGAACGTGTAAACTCCACACAGACGATGACCCAAGCTGGGAATCGAATCTGGGTCGCTGGCGCTGTGAGGCAGCAGTGCTAACCACCGAGCTACCATGTCGCCCCCTGCTCATGCCCCCATGCTCCAAATCAAGCCTGCGTTTCTCCCCAATTCACCTGAAGATGAGGCAGAAAATGTAGCATTCATTACAATGGTAGCCATTAACTCTGGTGGAAATGGACAGGATGGGGAAGAGAGCAGAGAAAATGAAGGGAAAACAAACCTTGGATTTCTCATTTTTGATCCTGTCGGCTTCATCTATAACCAGATATCGCCAATTAAATATTTTGAAAAGAGATTTCTCCCTGATGAGCATTTCATACGACGTCACACAGACATCCCACTCTCCAGGAAGGAGGACATCTCTGATGAAAGCTGCCTGATAAAGTAAGAAGTGGGTTACATTTCAGTTTTCCAAACACCAGAAATTTATTTTTCTAGAAGACAATTGGGATGCAGCAGAAACAGATCTGATCACAGGCATTAATCAGACAAATTTAGCTGAATAAAACACTGACGTTGGGGTTTTCCAGCCCCGCCAGCAGTGAGCAGCGTCAAGGGCAGGACAGGCAAAGGTGGAGAGCGGCCAAAGGGCAATTGGCTCTTGGCAACTCTCCAAACTATAGAATTCCTACAGTGCAGGAAGAGGCCATTCGGCCCATTGAGTCTGCACCGACCACAATCCCACCCAGGCCCGATTCTCCAAACCATAGAATCCCTCTGTGTCTGGAGCTCGCTCTGTCTGTCTCTCACCCCCTCTCTCCCTTTCTTTCTATTTCATGGCCTCCTCGATCTTTCTCCAGCTCTCCCTCTCTGTAGTCCAGAAGATGAAATCTCCTATCACTGGAACGGACTCAGTCCATCGGAATCTTGTGGCTTAAAGATGCAGAATTTTAACTACAGGATCTATGGGACTGTATTAGTTAGAATAGAATAGAATAGAATAGAATCCCTACAGTGCAGAAGGAGGCCATTCGGCCCATCGAGTCTGCACTGACCACAATCCCACCCAGGCCCTATTCCCGTAACTCCACATATTTATCCTGTTAACCCTCCCTGACACTAGGGTTAATTTAGCATGGCCAATCAACATAACCTGCACTTCTTTGGACTGTGAGACTTCTGATGAAGGAGCAGTGCTCCGAAAGCGAAAGGCATTTGCTACCAAATAAACCTGTTGGGCTTTAACCTGGTGTTGTTAAAACTCTTGCTGTGAGGCAGCAGTGCTAACCACTGTGCCACCACTTCAAGATGTTCCAGCCCAGCGCACGATTTTCCCTGCCACTGATGGGTCTGGAAAATCCCACCCAGAGTGTTGCAAAGCAAGGAGAGAGCAATAAATTACTATATAATTGAACATATTTGCAAATCTACTCTCAAACGTTGTATGCGTGGCAAATCTCGGATTTTAGTTACGCAGAGCAAAGAAAAGCTGATCTCCAAAGCCAGTCTGAAGGAACCTTGAGGGCTGCCGTTAACACTGGCGACAGATCCATTCTCCGCATGTATGTTGAAAACATGTTTTTGAGAGAGTCGACAAAAGTAAATTCAATCCAGTGAAGGGCAGGATTAATATTAAAGATTGAACAATGGCCAAATACAAAGACAGAGGAAGGGGCTGAATGGCCTCCTCCTGTTCCTGTGTAACAGGCCGGAGAAGGGGCTGAATAGCTTCCTCCTGCTCCTGTGTAACAGGCCGGAGAAGGGGCTGAATGGCCTCCTCCTGTTCCTGTGTAACAGACTGGAGAAGGGGCTGAATGGGGCCTCCTCCTGTTCCTGTGTAACAGGCTGGAGAAGGGGCTGAATGGCCTCCTCCTGTTCCTGTGTAACAGGCTGGAGAAGGGGCTGAATGGGGCCCCCTCCTGTTCCTGTGTAACAGGCTGGAGAAGGGGCTGAATGGCCTCCTCCTGTTCCTGTGTAACAGGCTGGAGAAGGGGCTGATTGGACTCCTCCTGTTCCCTGTGTAACAGGCTGGAGAAGGGGCTGAATGGGGCCTCCTCCTGTTCCTGTGTAACAGGCTGGATTAGGGGCTGAATGGGGCCTCCTCCTGTTCCTGTGTAACAGGCTGGAGAAGGGGCTGAATGGCCTCCTCCTGTTCCTGTGTAACAGGCCGGAGAAGGGGCTGAATGGCCTCCTCCTGCTCCTGTGTAACAGGCCGGAGAAGGGGCTGCATGGCCTCCTCCTGTTCCTGTTTAACAGGCTGGAGAAGGGGCTGAATGGGGCCTCCTCCTGTTCCTGTGTAACAGGCTGGAGAAGAATGGGGCCTCCTCCTGTTCCTGTGTAACAGGCTGGAGAAGGGACTGAATGGGGCCTCCTCCTGTTCCTGTGTAACAGGCTGGAGAAGGGGCTGAATGGCCTCCTCCTGTTCCTGTGTAACAGGCTGGAGAAGGGACGGAATGGGGCCTCCTCCTGTTCCTGTATAACAGACTGGAGAAGGGGCTGAATGGCCTCCTCCTGTTCCTGTGTAACAGGCTGGAGAATGGGCTGAATGGGGCCTCCTCCTGTTCCTGTGTAACCAGCTGGAGAGGGAGCTGAATGGGGCCTCCTCCTGTTCCTGTGTAACAGGCTGGAGAAGAGGCTGAATGGCCTCCACCTGTTCCTTTCTAACAGGCGAGAGAATGGGCTGAATGGCCTCCTCCTGTTCCTGTGTAACAGGCTGGAGAAGGGGCTGAATGGCCTCCTCCTGTTCCTGTGTAACAGGCTGGAGAAGTGGCTGAATGGGGCCTCCTCCTGTTCCTGTGTAACAGGCTGAAGAAGGGGCTGAATGGCCTCCTCCTGTTCCTGTGTAACAGGCTGGAGAAGGGACTGAATGGGGCCTCCTCCTGTTCCTGTGTAACAGGCTGGAGAAGGGGCTGAATGGCCTCCTCATTTTCCTGTGTAACAGGCTGGAGAAGGGACTGAATGGCCTCCTCCTGGTCCTGTGTAACAGGCTGGAGAAGGGACTGAATGGGGCCTCCTCCTGTTCCTGTGTAACAGGCTGGAGAAGGGGCTGAATGGCCTCCTCATTTTCCTGTGTAACAGGCTGGAGAAGGGACTGAATGGCCTCCTCCTGTTCCTGTGTAACAGACTGGAGAAGGGGCTGAATGGCCTGCTCCTGTTCCTGTATAACAGACTGGAGAAGGGGCTGAATGGCCTCCTCCTGTTACTGTGTAACAGACTGGAGAAGGGGCTGAATGGGGCCTCCTCCTGTTCCCTGTGTAACAGGCTGGAGAAGGGGCTGAATGGGGCCTCCTCCTGTTCCTGTGTAACAGGCTGGAGAAGGGGCTGAATGGGGCCTCCTCCTCTTCCCTGTGTAACAGGCTGGAAAAGGGGCTGAATGGGGCCTCCTTCTGTTCCTGTGTAACAGGCTGGAGAAGGGGCTGAATGGGTCCTCCTCCTGTTCCTGTCTAACAGGCTGGAGAAGGGGCTGAATGGGGCCTCCTCCTGTTCCTGTGTTAGAGGCTGGAGAAGGGGCTGAATGGGACCTCCTCCTGTTCCTGTGTAACAGGCTGGAGAAGGTGCTGAATGGCCTCCTCCTGTTCCTGTGTAACAGGCTGGAGAAGGGGCTGAATGGGGCCTCCTCCTGTTCCAGTGTAACAGGCTGGAGATGGGGCTGAATGGGGCCTCCTCCTGTTCCTGTGTAACAGGCTGGAGAAGGGGCTGAATGGGGCCTCCTCCTGTTCCTGTGTAACAGGCTGGAGAAGGGGCTGAATGGGGCCTCCTCCTGTTCCAGTGTAACAGGCTGGAGATGGGGCTGAATGGGGCCTCCTCCTGTTCCTGTGTAACAGGCTGGAGAAGGGGCTGAATGGGGCCTCCTCCTGTTCCTGTGTAACAGGCTGGAGCAGGGGCTGAATGGGACCTTATCCTGTTCCTGTGTAACAGGCTGGAGAAGGGACTGAATGGCCTCCTCCTGTTCCTGTGTAACAGGCTGGAGAAGGGGCTGAATGGGGCCTCCTCCTGTTCCTGTGTAACAGGCTGGAGAAGAGGCTGAATGGGGCCTCCTCCTGTTCCTGCGTAACAGGATGGAGAAGGGGCTGAATGGGGCCTCCACCTGTTCCTGTGTAACAGGCTGGAGAAGGGGCTGAATGGCCTCCTCCTGTTCCTGTGTAACAGGCTGGAGAAGGGGCTGAATGGGGACACCTCCAGTTCCTGTGTAACAGGCTGGAGAAGGGGCTGAATGGGGCCTCCTCCTGTTCCTGTGTAACAGGCTGGAGAAGGGGCTGAATGGGGCCTCCTCCTTTTCCTGTGTAACAGGCTGGAGAAGGGGCTGAATGGGGCCTCCTCCTGTTCCTGTGTAACAGGCTGGAGAAGTGTCTGAATGGCCTCCTCCTGTTCCTGTGTAACAGGCTGGAGAAGTGGCTGAATGGCCTCCTCCTGTTCCTGTGTAACCGGCTGAAGAAGGGGCTGAATGGCTTCCACCTGTTCCTGTGTAACAGGCTGGAGAAGGGGCTGCATGGGGCCTCCTCCTGTTCCTGTGTAACATGCTGGAGAAGGGGCTGAATGGCCTCCTCCTGTTCCTGTGTAACAGGCTGGAGAAGGGGCTGAATGGCCTCCTCCTGTTCCTGTGTAACAGGCTGGAGAAGGGGCTGAATGGTGCCTCCTCCTGTTCCTGTGTCACAGGCTGGAGAAGGGGCTGAATGGGGCCTCCTCCTGTTCCTGTGTAACAGGCTGGAGAAGGGACTGAATGGGGCCTCCTCCTGTTCCTGTGTAACAGGCTGGAGAAGGGGCTGAATGGCCTCCTCATTTTCCTGTGTAACAGGCTGGAGAAGGGACTGAATGGCCTCCTCCTGGTCCTGTGTAACAGGCTGGAGAAGGGACTGAATGGGGCCTCCTCCTGTTCCTGTGTAACAGGCTGGAGAAGGGGCTGAATGGCCTCCTCATTTTCCTGTGTAACAGGCTGGAGAAGGGACTGAATGGCCTCCTCCTGTTCCTGTGTAACAGACTGGAGAAGGGGCTGAATGGCCTGCTCCTGTTCCTGTATAACAGACTGGAGAAGGGGCTGAATGGCCTCCTCCTGTTCCTGTGTAACAGACTGGAGAAGGGGCTGAATGGGGCCTCCTCCTGTTCCCTGTGTAACAGGCTGGAGAAGGGGCTGAATGGGGCCTCCTCCTGTTCCTGTGTAACAGGCTGGAGAAGGGGCTGAATGGGTCCTCCTCCTGTTCCTGTCTAACAGGCTGGAGAAGGGGCTGAATGGGGCCTCCTCCTGTTCCTGTGTTAGAGGCTGGAGAACGGGCTGAATGGGGCCTCCTCCGGTTCCTGTGTAACAGGCTGGAGAAGGTGCTGAATGGCCTCCTCCTGTTCCTGTGTAACAGGGTGGAGAAGGGGCTGAATGGGGCCTCCTCCTGTTCCAGTGTAACAGGCTGGAGATGGGGCTGAATGGGGCCTCCTCCTGTTCCTGTGTAACAGGCTGGAGAAGGGGCTGAATGGGGCCTCCTCCTGTTCCTGTGTAACAGGCTGGAGAAGGGGCTGAATGGGACCTCCTCCTGTTCCTGTGTAACAGGCTGGAGCAGGGGCTGAATGGGACCTTATCCTGTTCCTGTGTAACAGGCTGGAGAAGGGACTGAATGGCCTCCTCCTGTACCTGTGTAACAGGCTGGAGAAGGGGCTGAATGGGGCCTCCTCCTGTTCCTGTGTAACAGGCTGGAGAAGAGGCTGAATGGGGCCTCCTCCTGTTCCTGCGTAACAGGATGGAGAAGGGGCTGAATGGGGCCTCCACCTGTTCCTGTGTAACAGGCTGGAGAAGGGGCTGAATGGCCTCCTCCTGTTCCTGTGTAACAGGCTGGAGAAGGGGCTGAATGGGGACACCTCCTGTTCCTGTGTAACAGGCTGGAGAAGGGGCTGAATGGGGCCTCCTCCTTTTCCTGTGTAACAGGCTGGAGAAGGGGCTGAATGGGGCCTCCTCCTTTTCCTGTGTAACAGGCTGGAGAAGGGGCTGAATGGGGCCTCCTCCTGTTCCTGTGTAACAGGCTGGAGAAGTGGCTGAATGGCCTCCTCCTGTTCCTGTGTAACCGGCTGAAGAAGGGGCTGAATGGCTTCCTCCTGTTCCTGTGTAACAGGCTGGAGAAGGGGCTGCATGGGGCCTCCTCCTGTTCCTGTGTAACATGCTGGAGAAGGGGCTGAATGGCCTCCTCCTGTTCCTGTGTAACAGGCTGGAGAAGGGGCTGAATGGCCTCCTCCTGTTCCTGTGTAACAGGCTGGAGAAGGGGCTGAATGGTGCCTCCTCCTGTTCCTGTGTCACAGGCTGGAGAAGGGGCTGAATGGGGCCTCCTCCTGTTCCTGTGTAACAGGCTGGAGAAGGGGCTGAATGGCGCCTCCTCCTGTTCCCTGTGTAACAAGCTGGAGAAGGGGCTGAATGGGGCCTCCTCCTGTTCCTGTGTAACAGTCTGGATAAGGGGCTGAATGGCCTCCACCTGTTCCTGTGTAACAGGCTGGAGAAGGGGCTGAATGGCCTCCTCCTGTTCCTGTGTAATAGGCTGGAGAAGGGGCTGAATGGCCTCCTCCTGTTCCTGTGTAACCGGCTGGAGAAGGGGCTGAATGGCCTCCTCCTGCTCCTATGTAACAGACTGGAGAAGGGGCTTAATGGGGCCTCCTCCTGTTCCTGTGTAACAGGCTGGAGAAGGGGCTGAATGGGGCCTCCTCCTGTTCCTGTGTAACAGGCTGGAGAAGGGGCTGAATGTCCTCCACCTGTTCCTGTGTAACAGGCTGGAGAAGGGGCTGAATGAGGTCTCCTCCTGTTCCTGTGTAACAGGCTGGAGAAGGGGCTGAATGGCCTCCTCCTTTTCCTGTGTTACAGGCTGGAGAAGGGGCTGAATGGGGCCTCCTCCTGTTCCTGTGTAACAGGCTGGAGAAGGGGCTGAATGGCCTCCTCCTGTTCCTGTGTAACAGGCTGGAGAAAGGGCTGAATGGGGCCTCCTCCTGTTCCTGTGTAACAGGCTGGAGAAGGGGCTGAATGGGGCCTCCTCCTGCTCCTGTGTAACAGGCTGGAGAAAGGGCTGAATGGGGCCTCCTCCTGTTCCTGTGTAACAGGCTGGAGAAGGGGCTGAATGGGTCCTCCTCCTGTTCCTGTGTAACAGGCTGGAGAAGGGGCTGAATGGGACCTCCTCCTGTTCCTGTGTAACAGGCTGGAGCAGGGGCTGAATGGGACCTTATCCTGTTCCTGTGTAACAGGCTGGAGAAGGGACTGAATGGGGCCTCCTCCTGTTCCTGTGTAACAGGCTGGAGAAGAGGCTGAATGGGGCCTCCTCCTGTTCCTGTGTAACAGGCTGGAGAAGGGGCTGAATGGCCTCCTCCTGTTCCTGTGTAACAGGCTGGAGAAGGGGCTGAATGGTGCCTCCTCCTGTTCCTGTGTCACAGGCTGGAGAAGGGGCTGAATGGGGCCTCCTCCTGTTCCTGTGTAACAGGCTGGAGAAGGGGCTGAATGGCGCCTCCTCCTGTTCCCTGTGTAACAAGCTGGAGAAGGGGCTGAATGGGGCCTCCTCCTGTTCCTGTGTAACAGTCTGGATAAGGGGCTGAATGGCCTCCACCTGTTCCTGTGTAACAGGCTGGAGAAGGGGCTGAATGGCCTCCTCCTGTTCCTGTGTAATAGGCTGGAGAAGGGGCTGAATGGCCTCCTCCTGTTCCTGTGTAACCGGCTGGAGAAGGGGCTGAATGGCCTCCTCCTGCTCCTATGTAACAGACTGGAGAAGGGGCTTAATGGGGCCTCCTCCTGTTCCTGTGTAACAGGCTGGAGAAGGGGCTGAATGTCCTCCTCCTGTTCCTGTGTAACAGGCTGGAGAAGGGGCTGAATGGGGTCTCCTCCTGTTCCTGTGTAACAGGCTGGAGAAGGGGCTGAATGGCCTCCTCCTTTTCCTGTGTTACAGGCTGGAGAAGGGGCTGAATGGGGCCTCCTCCTGTTCCTGTGTAACAGGCTGGAGAAAGGGCTGAATGGGGCCTCCTCCTCTTCCCTGTGTAACAGGCTGGAAAAGGGGCTGAATGGGGCCTCCTCCTGTTCCTGTGTAACAGGCTGGAGAAGGGGCTGAATGGGGCCTCCTCCTGTTCCTGTGTAACAGGCTGGAGAAGGGGCTGAATGGGTCCTCCTCCTGTTCCTGTCTAACAGGCTGGAGAAGGGGCTGAATGGGGCCTCCTCCTCTTCCTGTGTTAGAGGCTGGAGAAGGGGCTGAATGGGGCCTCCTCCGGTTCCTGTGTAACAGGCTGGAGAAGGTGCTGAATGGCCTCCTCCTGTTCCTGTGTAACAGGCTGGAGAAGGGGCTGAATGGGGCCTCCTCCTGTTCCGGTGTAACAGGCTGGAGAAGGGGCTGAATGGGACCTCCTCCTGTTCCTGTGTAACAGGCTGGAGCAGGGGCTGAATGGGACCTTATCCTGTTCCTGTGTAACAGGCTGGAGAAGGGACTGAATGGGGCCTCCTCCTGTTCCTGTGTAACAGGCTGGAGAAGAGGCTGAATGGGGCCTCCTCCTGTTCCTGTGTAACAGTCTGGAGAAGGGGCTGAATGGGGCCTCCACCTGTTCCTGTGTAACAGGCTGGAGAAGGGGCTGAATGGCCTCCTCCTGTTCCTGTGTAACAGGCTGGAGAAGGGGCTGAATGGGGACACCTCCTGTTCCTGTGTAACAGGCTGGAGAAGGGGCTGAATGGGGCCTCCTCCTGTTCCTGTGTAACAGGCTGGAGAAGGGGCTGAATGGGGCCTCCTCCTTTTCCTGTGTAACAGGCTGGAGAAGGGGCTGAATGGGGCCTCCTCCTGTTCCTGTGTAACAGGCTGGAGAAGTGGCTGAATGGCCTCCTCCTGTTCCTGTGTAACAGGCTGGAGAAGTGGCTGAATGGCCTCCTCCTGTTCCTGTGTAACCGGCTGAAGAAGGGGCTGAATGGCTTCCTCCTGTTCCTGTGTAACAGGCTGGAGAAGGGGCTGCATGGGGCCTCCACCTGTTCCTGTGTAACAGGCTGGAGAAGGGACTGAATGGGGCCTCCTCCTGTTCCTGTATAACAGACTGGAGAAGGGGCTGAATGGCCTGCTCCTGTTCCTGTATAACAGACTGGAGAAGGGGCTGAATGGCCTCCTCCTGTTCCTGTGTAACAGGCTGGAGAAGGGGCTGAATGGGGCCCTCTCCTGTTCCTGTGTAACAGTCTGGAGAAGGGGCTGAATGGGAGCTCCTCCTGTTCCCTGTGTAACAGGCTGGAGAAGGGGCTGAATGGGGCCTCCTCCTGTTCCTGTGTAACAGGCTGGAGAAGGGGCTTTATGACCTCCTCCTGTTCCTGTGTAACAGGCTGGAGAATGGGCTGAATGGCCTCCTCCTGTTCCTTTCTAACAGGCTAGAGAATGGGCTGAATGGCCTCCTCCTGTTCCTGTGTAACAGGCTGGAGAAGGGGCTGAATGGCCTCCTCCTGTTCCTGTGTAACAGGCTGGAGAAGGGGCTGAATGGGGCCTCCTCCTGTTCCTGTGTAACAGGCTGGAGAAGTGGCTGAATGGCGCCCTCCTGTTCCTGTGTAACCGGCAGAAGAAGGGGCTGAATGGCCTCCTCCTGTTCCTGTGTAACAGCTGGAGAAGGGACTGAATGGGGCCTCCTCCTGTTCCTGTGTAACAGGCTGGAGAAGGGGCTGAATGGGGCCTCCTCCTGTTCCTGTGGAACAGGCTGGAGAATGGGCTGAATGGGGCCTACTCCTGTTCCTGTGTAACAGACTGGAGAAGGGGCTGAATGTCCTGCTCCTGTTCCTGTATCACGGACTGGAGAATGGGCTGAATGGCCTCCTCCTGTTCCTGTGTAACAGGCTGGAGAAGGGGCTGAATGGGGCCTCCTCCTGTTCCTGTGCAACAGGCTGGAGAAGGGGCTGAATGGGACCTCCTCCTGTTCCTGTGTAACAGGCTGGAGAAGGGGCTGAATGGCCTCCTCCTGTTCCTGTGTAACAGGATGGAGAAGGGGCTGAATGGCCTCCTCCTGTTCCTGTGTAACCGGCAGGAGAAGGGGCTGAATGGCCTCCTCCTGCTCCTATGTAACAGACTGGAGAAAGGGCTGAATGGGGCCTCCTCCTGTTCCTGTATAACAGACTGGAGAAGGGGCTGAATGGCCTGCTCCTGTTCCTGTGTAACAGGCTGGAGAAGGGGCTTTATGTCCTCCTCCTGTTCCTCTGTAACAGGCTGGAGAATGGGCTGAATGGCCTCCTCCTGTTCCTTTCTAACAGGCTAGAGAATGGGCTGAATGGCCTCCTCCTGTTCCTGTGTAACATGCTGGAGAAGGGGCTGAATGGCCTCCTCCTGTTCCTGTGTAACAGGCTGGAGAAGGGGCTGAATGGCCTCCTCCTGTTCCTGTGTAACAGGCTGGAGAAGGGGCTGAATGGTGCCTCCTCCTGTTCCTGTGTAACAGGCTGGAGAAGGGGCTGAATGGGGCCTCCTCCTGTTCCTGTGTAACAGTCTGGAGAAGTGGCTGAATGGCCTCCTCCTGGTCCTGTGTAACCGGCTGAAGAAGGGGCTGAATGGCCTCCTCCTGTTCCTGTGTAACAGCTGGAGAAGGGACTGAATGGGGCCTCCTCCTGTTCCTGTGTAACAGGCTGGAGAAGGGGCTGAATGGGGCCTCCTCCTGTTCCTGTGTAACAGGCTGGAGAAGGGGCTGAATGGGGCCTCCTCCTGTTCCTGTGTAACAGACTGGAGAAGGGGCTGAATGTCCTGCTCCTGTTCCTGTATAACAGACTGGAGAAAGGTCTGAATGGCCTCCTCCTGTTCCTGTGTAACAGACTGGAGAAGGGGCTGAATGGGGCCTCCTCCTGTTCCCTGTGTAACAGGCTGGAGAAGGGGCTGAATGGGGCCTCCTCCTGTTCCTGTGTAACAGGCTGGAGAAGGGGCTGAATGGCGCCTCCTCCTGTTCCCTGTGTAACAAGCTGGAGAAGGGGCTGAATGGGGCCTCCTCCTGTTCCTGTGTAACAGTCTGGATAAGGGGCTGAATGGCCTCCACCTGTTCCTGTGTAACAGGCTGGAGAAGGGGCTGAATGGCCTCCTCCTGTTCCTGTGTAATAGGCTGGAGAAGGGGCTGAATGGCCTCCTCCTGTTCCTGTGTAACCGGCTGGAGAAGGGGCTGAATGGCCTCCTCCTGCTCCTATGTAACAGACTGGAGAAGGTGCTGAATGGGTCCTCCTCCTGTTCCTGTCTAACAGGCTGGAGAAGGGGCTGAATGGGTCCTCCTCCTGTTCCTGTCTAACAGGCTGGAGAAGGGGCTGAATGGGGCCTCCTCCTGTTCCTGTGTTAGAGGCTGGAGAAGGGGCTGAATGGGGCCTCCTCCGGTTCCTGTGTAACAGGCTGGAGAAGGTGCTGAATGGCCTCCTCCTGTTCCTGTGTAACAGGCTGGAGAAGGGGCTGAATGGGGCCTCCTCCTGTTCCGGTGTAACAGGCTGGAGATGGGGCTGAATGGGGCCTCCTCCTGTTCCTGTGTAACAGGCTGGAGAAGGGGCTGAATGGGGCCTCCTCCTGTTCCTGTGTAACAGGCTGGAGAAGGGGCTGAATGGGACCTCCTCCTGTTCCTGTGTAACAGGCTGGAGCAGGGGCTGAATGGGACCTTATCCTGTTCCTGTGTAACAGGCTGGAGAAGGGACTGAATGGGGCCTCCTCCTGTTCCTGTGTAACAGGCTGGAGAAGAGGCTGAATGGGGCCTCCTCCTGTTCCTGTGTAACAGGATGGAGAAGGGGCTGAATGGGGCCTCCTCCTGTTCCTGTGTAACAGGCTGGAGAAGGGGCTGAATGGGGCCTCCACCTGTTCCTGTGTAACAGGCTGGAGAAGGGGCTGAATGGCCTCCTCCTGTTCCTGTGTAACAGGCTGGAGAAGGGGCTGAATGGGGACACCTCCTGTTCCTGTGTAACAGGCTGGAGAAGGGGCTGAATGGGGCCTCCTCCTGTTCCTGTGTAACAGGCTGGAGAAGGGGCTGAATGGGGCCTCCTCCTGTTCCTGTGTAACAGGCTGGAGAAGGTGCTGAATGGCCTCCTCCTTTTCCTGTATAACAGACTGGAGAAGGGGCTGAATAGCCTGCTCCTGTTCCTGTATATCAGACTGGAGAAGGGGCTGAATGGCCTCCTCCTGTTCCTGTATAACAGACTGGAGAAGGGGCTGAATGGCCTGCTCCTGTTCCTTTGTAACAGGCTGGAGAAGGGGCTGAATAGCCTCCTCCTGTTCCTGTGTAACAGGCTGGAGAAGGGGCTGAATGGCCTCCTCCTGTTCCTGTGTAACAGGCTGGAGAAGGGGCTGAATGGCCTCCTCCTGTTCCTGTGTAACAGGCTGGAGAAGGGGCTGAATGGCCTCCTCCTGTTCCTGTGTAACAGGCTGGAGAAGGGGCTGAATGGCCTGCTCCTGTTCCTGTGTAACAGGCTGGAGAAGGGGCTGAATGGGGACACCTCCTGTTCCTGTGTAACAGGCTGGAGAAGGGGCTGAATGGGGCCTCCTCCTGTTCCTGTGTAACAGGATGGAGAAGGGGCTGAATGGGGCCTCCACCTGTTCCTGTGTAACAGGCTGGAGAAGGGGCTGAATGGCCTCCTCCTGTTCCTGTGTAACAGGCTGGAGAAGGGGCTGAATGGGGACACCTCCTGTTCCTGTGTAACAGGCTGGAGAAGGGGCTGAATGGGGCCTCCTCCTGTTCCTGTGTAACAGACTGGAGAAGGGGCTGAATGGCTTCCTCCTGTTCCTGTGTAACAGGCTGGAGAAGGGGCTGCATGGGGCCTCCTCCTGTTCCTGTGTAACATGCTGGAGAAGGGGCTGAATGGCCTCCTCCTGTTCCTGTGTAACCGGCTGGAGAAGGGGCTGAATGGCCTCCTCCTGCTCCTATGTAACAGACTGGAGAAGGGGCTTAATGGGGCCTCCTCCTGTTCCTGTGTAACAGGCTGGAGAAGGGGCTGAATGTCCTCCTCCTGTTCCTGTGTAACAGGCTGGAGAAGGGGCTGAATGGGGTCTCCTCCTGTTCCTGTGTAACAGGCGGGAGAAGGGGCTGAATGGCCTCCTCCTTTTCCTGTGTTACAGGCTGGAGAAGGGGCTGAATGGGGCCTCCTCCTGTTCCTGTGTAACAGGCTGGAGAAAGGGCTGAATGGGGCCTCCTCCTCTTCCCTGTGTAACAGGCTGGAAAAGGGGCTGAATGGGGCCTCCTCCTGTTCCTGTGTAACAGGCTGGAGAAGGGGCTGAATGGGGCCTCCTCCTGTTCCTGTGTAACAGGCTGGAGAAGGGGCTGAATGGGTCCTCCTCCTGTTCCTGTCTAACAGGCTGGAGAAGGGGCTGAATGGGGCCTCCTCCTCTTCCTGTGTTAGAGGCTGGAGAAGGGGCTGAATGGGGCCTCCTCCGGTTCCTGTGTAACAGGCTGGAGAAGGTGCTGAATGGCCTCCTCCTGTTCCTGTGTAACAGGCTGGAGAAGGGGCTGAATGGGGCCTCCTCCTGTTCCGGTGTAACAGGCTGGAGAAGAGGCTGAATGGGACCTTATCCTGTTCCTGTGCAACAGGCTGGAGAAGGGACTGAATGGGGCCTCCTCCTGTTCCTGTGTAACAGGCTGGAGAAGAGGCTGAATGGGGCCTCCTCCTGTTCCTGTGTAACAGTCTGGAGAAGGGGCTGAATGGGGCCTCCACCTGTTCCTGTGTAACAGGCTGGAGAAGGGGCTGAATGGCCTCCTCCTGTTCCTGTGTAACAGGCTGGAGAAGGGGCTGAATGGGGACACCTCCTGTTCCTGTGTAACAGGCTGGAGAAGGGGCTGAATGGGGCCTCCTCCTGTTCCTGTGTAACAGGCTGGAGAAGGGGCTGAATGGGGCCTCCTCCTTTTCCTGTGTAACAGGCTGGAGAAGGGGCTGAATGGGGCCTCCTCCTGTTCCTGTGTAACAGGCTGGAGAAGTGGCTGAATGGCCTCCTCCTGTTCCTGTGTAACAGGCTGGAGAAGTGGCTGAATGGCCTCCTCCTGTTCCTGTGTAACCGGCTGAAGAAGGGGCTGAATGGCTTCCTCCTGTTCCTGTGTAACAGGCTGGAGAAGGGGCTGCATGGGGCCTCCACCTGTTCCTGTGTAACAGGCTGGAGAAGGGACTGAATGGGGCCTCCTCCTGTTCCTGTATAACAGACTGGAGAAGGGGCTGAATGGCCTGCTCCTGTTCCTGTATAACAGACTGGAGAAGGGGCTGAATGGCCTCCTCCTGTTCCTGTGTAACAGGCTGGAGAAGGGGCTGAATGGGGCCCTCTCCTGTTCCTGTGTAACAGTCTGGAGAAGGGGCTGAATGGGACCTCCTCCTGTTCCCTGTGTAACAGGCTGGAGAAGGGGCTGAATGGGGCCTCCTCCTGTTCCTGTGTAACAGGCTGGAGAAGGGGCTTTATGACCTCCTCCTGTTCCTGTGTAACAGGCTGGAGAATGGGCTGAATGGCCTCCTCCTGTTCCTTTCTAACAGGCTAGAGAATGGGCTGAATGGCCTCCTCCTGTTCCTGTGTAACAGGCTGGAGAAGGGGCTGAATGGCCTCCTCCTGTTCCTGTGTAACAGGCTGGAGAAGGGGCTGAATGGGGCCTCCTCCTGTTCCTGTGTAACAGGCTGGAGAAGTGGCTGAATGGCGCCCTCCTGTTCCTGTGTAACCGGCAGAAGAAGGGGCTGAATGGCCTCCTCCTGTTCCTGTGTAACAGCTGGAGAAGGGACTGAATGGGGCCTCCTCCTGTTCCTGTGTAACAGGCTGGAGAAGGGGCTGAATGGGGCCTCCTCCTGTTCCTGTGGAACAGGCTGGAGAAGGGGCTGAATGGGGCCTACTCCTGTTCCTGTGTAACAGACTGGAGAAGGGGCTGAATGTCCTGCTCCTGTTCCTGTATCACGGACTGGAGAATGGGCTGAATGGCCTCCTCCTGTTCCTGTGTAACAGACTGGAGAAGGGGCTGAATGGGGCCTCCTCCTGTTCCCTGTGTAACAGGCTGGAGATGGGGCTGAATGGGGCCTCCTCCTGTTCCTGTGTAACAGGCTGGAGAAGGGGCTGAATGGCGCCTCCTCCTGTTCCCTGTGTAACAGGCTGGAGAAGGGGCTGAATGGGGCCTCCTCCTGTTCCTGTGTAACAGTCTGGAGAAGGGGCTGAATGGCCTCCTCCTGTTCCTGTGTAACAGGCTGGAGAACGGGCTGAATGGCCTCCTCCTGTCCCTGTGTAATAGGCTGGAGAAGGGGCTGAATGGCCTCCTCCTGCACCTATGTAACAGACTGGAGAAAGGGCTGAATGGGGCCTCCTCCTGTTCCTGTGTAAAAGGCTGGAGAAGGGGCTGAATGGCCTCCTCCTGTTCCTGTGTAACAGGCTGGAGAAGGGGCTGAATGGGGTCTCCTCCTGTTCCTGTGTAACAGGCTAGAGAAGGGGCTGAATGGCCTCCTCCTGTTCCTGTGTAACAGGCTGGAGAAGGGGCTGAATGGCCTCCTCCTGTTCCTGTGTTACAGGCTGGAGAAGGGGCTGAATGGGGCCTCCTCCTGTTCCTGTGTTACAGGCTGGAGAAGGGGCTGAATGGGGCCTCCTCCTGTTCCTGTGTAACAGGCTGGAGAAGGGGCTGAATGGGACCTCCTCCTGTTCCTGTGTAACAGGCTGGAGAAGGGGCTGAGTGGCCTCCTCCTGTTCCTGTGTAACAGGCTGGAGAAGGGGCTGAATGGGGCCTCGTCCTGTTCCTGTGTAACAGTCTGGAGAAGGGGCTGAATGGGGCCTCCTCCTGTTCCTGTGTAACAGGCTGGAGAAAGGGCTGAATGGGGCCTCCTCCTGTTCCCTGTGTAACAGGCTGGAAAAGGGGCTGAATGGGGCCTCATCCTGTTCCTGTGTAACAGGCTGGAAAAGGGGCTGAGTGGCCTCCTCCTGTTCCTGTGTAACAGGCTGGAGAAGGGGCAGAATGGGGCCTCGTCCTGTTCCTGTGTAACAGTCTGGAGAAGGGGCTGAATGGGGCCTCCTTCTGTTCCTGTGTAACAGGCTGGAGAAGGGGCTGAATGGCCTCCTCCTGTTCCTGTGTAACAGGCTGGAGAAGGGGCTGAATGGGGCCTCCTCCTGTTCCTGTGCAACAGGCTGGAGAAGGGGCTGAATGGGACCTCCTCCTGTTCCTGTGTAACAGGCTGGAGAAGGGGCTGAATGGCCTCCTCCTGTTCCTGTGTAACAGGATGGAGAAGGGGCTGAATGGCCTCCTCCTGTTCCTGTGTAACCGGCAGAAGAAGGGGCTGAATGGCCTCCTCCTGCTCCTATGTAACAGACTGGAGAAAGGGCTGAATGGGGCCTCCTCCTGTTCCTGTATAACAGACTGGAGAAGGGGCTGAATGGCCTGCTCCTGTTCCTGTGTAACAGGCTGGAGAAGGGGCTTTATGTCCTCCTCCTGTTCCTCTGTAACAGGCTGGAGAATGGGCTGAATGGCCTCCTCCTGTTCCTTTCTAACAGGCTAGAGAATGGGCTGAATGGCCTCCTCCTGTTCCTGTGTAACATGCTGGAGAAGGGGCTGAATGGCCTCCTCCTGTTCCTGTGTAACAGGCTGGAGAAGGGGCTGAATGGCCTCCTCCTGTTCCTGTGTAACAGGCTGGAGAAGGGGCTGAATGGTGCCTCCTCCTGTTCCTGTGTAACAGGCTGGAGAAGGGGCTGAATGGGGCCTCCTCCTGTTCCTGTGTAACAGTCTGGAGAAGTGGCTGAATGGCCTCCTCCTGGTCCTGTGTTACCGGCTGAAGAAGGAGCTGAATGGCCTCCTCCTGTTCCTGTGTAACAGCTGGAGAAGGGACTGAATGGGGCCTCCTCCTGTTCCTGTGTAACAGGCTGGATAAGGGGCTGAATGGGGCCTCCTCCTGTTCCTGTGTAACAGGCTGGAGAAGGGGCTGAATGGGGCCTCCTCCTGTTCCTGTGTAACAGACTGGAGAAGGGGCTGAATGTCCTGCTCCTGTTCCTGTATAACAGACTGGAGAAAGGTCTGAATGGCCTCCTCCTGTTCCTGTGTAACAGACTGGAGAAGGGGCTGAATGGGGCCTCCTCCTGTTCCCTGTGTAACAGGCTGGAGAAGGGGCTGAATGGGGCCTCCTCCTGTTCCTGTGTAACAGGCTGGAGAAGGGGCTGAATGGCGCCTCCTCCTGTTCCCTGTGTAACAAGCTGGAGAAGGGGCTGAATGGGGCCTCCTCCTGTTCCTGTGTAACAGTCTGGATAAGGGGCTGAATGGCCTCCACCTGTTCCTGTGTAACAGGCTGGAGAAGGGGCTGAATGGCCTCCTCCTGTTCCTGTGTAATAGGCTGGAGAAGGGGCTGAATGGCCTCCTCCTGTTCCTGTGTAACCGGCTGGAGAAGGGGCTGAATGGCCTCCTCCTGCTCCTATGTAACAGACTGGAGAAGGGGCTGAATGGGTCCTCCTCCTGTTCCTGTCTAACAGGCTGGAGAAGGGGCTGAATGGGTCCTCCTCCTGTTCCTGTCTAACAGGCTGGAGAAGGGGCTGAATGGGGCCTCCTCCTGTTCCTGTGTTAGAGGCTGGAGAAGGGGCTGAATGGGGCCTCCTCCGGTTCCTGTGTAACAGGCTGGAGAAGGTGCTGAATGGCCTCCTCCTGTTCCTGTGTAACAGGCTGGAGAAGGGGCTGAATGGGGCCTCCTCCTGTTCCGGTGTAACAGGCTGGAGATGGGGCTGAATGGGGCCTCCTCCTGTTCCTGTGTAACAGGCTGGAGAAGGGGCTGAATGGGGCCTCCTCCTGTTCCTGTGCAACAGGCTGGAGAAGGGGCTGAATGGGACCTCTTCCTGTTCCTGTGTAACAGGCTGGAGAAGGGGCTGTATGGCCTCCTCCTGTTCCTGTGTAACAGGATGGAGAAGGGGCTGAATGGCCTCCTCCTGTTCCTGTGTAACCGGCAGAAGAAGGGGCTGAATGGCCTCCTCCTGCTCCTATGTAACAGACTGGAGAAAGGGCTGAATGGGGCCTCCTCCTGTTCCTGTATAACAGACTGGAGAAGGGGCTGAATGGCCTGCTCCTGTTCCTGTGTAACAGGCTGGAGAAGGGGCTTTATGTCCTCCTCCTGTTCCTCTGTAACAGGCTGGAGAATGGGCTGAATGGCCTCCTCCTGTTCCTTTCTAACAGGCTAGAGAATGGGCTGAATGGCCTCCTCCTGTTCCTGTGTAACATGCTGGAGAAGGGGCTGAATGGCCTCCTCCTGTTCCTGTGTAACAGGCTGGAGAAGGGGCTGAATGGCCTCCTCCTGTTCCTGTGTAACAGGCTGGAGAAGGGGCTGAATGGTGCCTCCTCCTGTTCCTGTGTAACAGGCTGGAGAAGGGGCTGAATGGGGCCTCCTCCTGTTCCTGTGTAACAGTCTGGAGAAGTGGCTGAATGGCCTCCTCCTGGTCCTGTGTTACCGGCTGAAGAAGGAGCTGAATGGCCTCCTCCTGTTCCTGTGTAACAGCTGGAGAAGGGACTGAATGGGGCCTCCTCCTGTTCCTGTGTAACAGGCTGGATAAGGGGCTGAATGGGGCCTCCTCCTGTTCCTGTGTAACAGGCTGGAGAAGGGGCTGAATGGGGCCTCCTCCTGTTCCTGTGTAACAGACTGGAGAAGGGGCTGAATGTCCTGCTCCTGTTCCTGTATAACAGACTGGAGAAAGGTCTGAATGGCCTCCTCCTGTTCCTGTGTAACAGACTGGAGAAGGGGCTGAATGGGGCCTCCTCCTGTTCCCTGTGTAACAGGCTGGAGAAGGGGCTGAATGGGGCCTCCTCCTGTTCCTGTGTAACAGGCTGGAGAAGGGGCTGAATGGCGCCTCCTCCTGTTCCCTGTGTAACAAGCTGGAGAAGGGGCTGAATGGGGCCTCCTCCTGTTCCTGTGTAACAGTCTGGATAAGGGGCTGAATGGCCTCCACCTGTTCCTGTGTAACAGGCTGGAGAAGGGGCTGAATGGCCTCCTCCTGTTCCTGTGTAATAGGCTGGAGAAGGGGCTGAATGGCCTCCTCCTGTTCCTGTGTAACCGGCTGGAGAAGGGGCTGAATGGCCTCCTCCTGCTCCTATGTAACAGACTGGAGAAGGGGCTGAATGGGTCCTCCTCCTGTTCCTGTCTAACAGGCTGGAGAAGGGGCTGAATGGGTCCTCCTCCTGTTCCTGTCTAACAGGCTGGAGAAGGGGCTGAATGGGGCCTCCTCCTGTTCCTGTGTTAGAGGCTGGAGAAGGGGCTGAATGGGGCCTCCTCCGGTTCCTGTGTAACAGGCTGGAGAAGGTGCTGAATGGCCTCCTCCTGTTCCTGTGTAACAGGCTGGAGAAAGGGCTGAATGGGGCCTCCTCCTGTTCCTGTATAACAGACTGGAGAAGGGGCTGAATGGCCTGCTCCTGTTCCTGTGTAACAGGCTGGAGAAGGGGCTTTATGTCCTCCTCCTGTTCCTCTGTAACAGGCTGGAGAATGGGCTGAATGGCCTCCTCCTGTTCCTTTCTAACAGGCTAGAGAATGGGCTGAATGGCCTCCTCCTGTTCCTGTGTAACATGCTGGAGAAGGGGCTGAATGGCCTCCTCCTGTTCCTGTGTAACAGGCTGGAGAAGGGGCTGAATGGCCTCCTCCTGTTCCTGTGTAACAGGCTGGAGAAGGGGCTGAATGGTGCCTCCTCCTGTTCCTGTGTAACAGGCTGGAGAAGGGGCTGAATGGGGCCTCCTCCTGTTCCTGTGTAACAGTCTGGAGAAGTGGCTGAATGGCCTCCTCCTGGTCCTGTGTTACCGGCTGAAGAAGGAGCTGAATGGCCTCCTCCTGTTCCTGTGTAACAGCTGGAGAAGGGACTGAATGGGGCCTCCTCCTGTTCCTGTGTAACAGGCTGGATAAGGGGCTGAATGGGGCCTCCTCCTGTTCCTGTGTAACAGGCTGGAGAAGGGGCTGAATGGGGCCTCCTCCTGTTCCTGTGTAACAGACTGGAGAAGGGGCTGAATGTCCTGCTCCTGTTCCTGTATAACAGACTGGAGAAAGGTCTGAATGGCCTCCTCCTGTTCCTGTGTAACAGACTGGAGAAGGGGCTGAATGGGGCCTCCTCCTGTTCCCTGTGTAACAGGCTGGAGAAGGGGCTGAATGGGGCCTCCTCCTGTTCCTGTGTAACAGGCTGGAGAAGGGGCTGAATGGCGCCTCCTCCTGTTCCCTGTGTAACAAGCTGGAGAAGGGGCTGAATGGGGCCTCCTCCTGTTCCTGTGTAACAGTCTGGATAAGGGGCTGAATGGCCTCCACCTGTTCCTGTGTAACAGGCTGGAGAAGGGGCTGAATGGCCTCCTCCTGTTCCTGTGTAATAGGCTGGAGAAGGGGCTGAATGGCCTCCTCCTGTTCCTGTGTAACCGGCTGGAGAAGGGGCTGAATGGCCTCCTCCTGCTCCTATGTAACAGACTGGAGAAGGGGCTGAATGGGTCCTCCTCCTGTTCCTGTCTAACAGGCTGGAGAAGGGGCTGAATGGGTCCTCCTCCTGTTCCTGTCTAACAGGCTGGAGAAGGGGCTGAATGGGGCCTCCTCCTGTTCCTGTGTTAGAGGCTGGAGAAGGGGCTGAATGGGGCCTCCTCCGGTTCCTGTGTAACAGGCTGGAGAAGGTGCTGAATGGCCTCCTCCTGTTCCTGTGTAACAGGCTGGAGAAGGGGCTGAATGGGGCCTCCTCCTGTTCCGGTGTAACAGGCTGGAGATGGGGCTGAATGGGGCCTCCTCCTGTTCCTGTGTAACAGGCTGGAGAAGGGGCTGAATGGGGCCTCCTCCTGTTCCTGTGTAACAGGCTGGAGAAGGGGCTGAATGGGACCTCCTCCTGTTCCTGTGTAACAGGCTGGAGAAGGGGCTGAATGGGGCCTCCTCCTGTTCCTGTGTAACAGGCTGGAGAAGGGGCTGAATGGGGCCTCCTCCTGTTCCTGTGTAACAGGCTGGAGAAGGTGCTGAATGGCCTCCTCCTTTTCCTGTATAACAGACTGGAGAAGGGGCTGAATAGCCTGCTCCTGTTCCTGTATATCAGACTGGAGAAGGGGCTGAATGGCCTCCTCCTGTTCCTGTATAACAGACTGGAGAAGGGGCTGAATGGCCTGCTCCTGTTCCTGTGTTACAGGCTGGAGAAGGGGCTGAATAGCCTCCTCCTGTTCCTGTGTAACAGGCTGGAGAAGGGGCTGAATGGCCTCCTCCTGTTCCTGTGTAACAGGCTGGAGAAGGGGCTGAATGGCCTCCTCCTGTTCCTGTGTAACAGGCTGGAGAAGGGGCTGAATGGCCTCCTCCTGTTCCTGTGTAACAGGCTGGAGAAGGGGCTGAATGGCCTCCTCCTGTTCCTGTGTAACAGGCTGGAGAAGGGGCTGAATGGGGCCTCCTCCTGTTCCTGTGTAACAGGCTGGAGAAGGGGCTGAATGGGGCCTCCTCCTGTTCCTGTGTAACAGCCTGGAGAAGGGGATGAACATAGAACATAGAACATTACAGCGCAGTGCAGGCCCTTTGCCCCTCAATGTTGCGCCGACCAGTGAAACCAATCTAAAGCCCCTCTAATCTACACTATTCCAATATCATCCATATGTTTATCCAATAACCACTTGAACGCTCTCAACGTTGACGAGTCCACCACTGCTGCAGGCAGGGCATTCCACGCCCTTACTACTCTCTGAGTAAAGAACCTACCTCTAACATCTGTCCTATATCTCTCACCCCTCAATTTAAAGCTCTGTCCCCTCGTGTTAGCCATCACCATCCAAGGAAAAAGGCTCTCACTATCCACCCTATCTAATCCTCTGATCATCTTGTATGCCTGTATTAAGTCACCTCTTAACCTTCTTCTCTCTGACGAAAACAGCCTCAAGTCCCTCAGCCTTTCCTCATAAGACCTTCCCACCAAACCAGGCAACATCCTAGTAAATCTCCTCTGCACCCTTTCCAACGCTTCCACATCTTTCTTATAATGCTGGGGGAGAGGTGTTTCTGAATGACAGTGTGAGGGAGCTGGATTAACATCAGTACAGATGCAGTCAGTAACACAGGGTGCTGGGGAGAGGGGTTACTGAGTGACAGTGTGAGGGAGCTGAATTAACATCAGTACAGATACAGTCAGTAACACAGGGTGCTGGGGGGAGAGGGGTTCCTGAGTGACAGTGTGAGGGAGCTGGATTAACATCAGTACAGATACAGTCAGTAACACAGGGTGCTGGGGGAGAGGGGTTACTGAGTGACAGTGTGAGGGAGCTGGATTAACATCAGTACAGATGCAGTCAGTAACACAGGGTGCTGGGGGAGAGGGGTTACTGAGTGACAGTGTGAGGGAGCTGGATTAACATCAGTACAGATGCAGTCAGTAACACAGGGTGCTGGGGGAGAGGGGTTACTGAGTGACAGTGTGATGGAGCTGGATTAACATCAGTACAGATACAGTCACTAACACAGGGTGCTGGGGGAGAGGGGTTACTGAGTGACAGTGTGAGGGAGCTGGATTAACATCAGCAGAGATAGATTCAGTAACACAGGGTTCCGGGGGAGAGAGGTGTTACTGAGTGACAGTATGAGGGAGCTCATTGTTCCACAGGAGCAGGCTGAGGGTGAGGAGCTTGTTTGTGCATTATATTTATTTATTTATTTTGCAGTTAAACTTGTGAAAAAATTCAGCGTGTTTTTTCAAAACAGGAAGTAGGCCCAGCAGCATCCTGGGAAGGTTTTGGAGGGTTTAAAAGTAGGGCGCACTTTTGAGCGGGCAGCGTTGTTAGCGGGCAGCGGACTGAGCAGGGGGCAGAGTGAGAGCTGAAGGGCTTTGGCTCAAAACGGGCTTCCACCAGAACAGGCAGAGGCGAGAGGCGTTTTTTTCTTTTTTAGAAAGTTTATTCCTGTTTTTCCGCAGAGTTAAAAAAAATGCCAGGCAAGATGTTGGAATGCTCCTCCTGCAGGATGTGGGAGATCAGGGAGACCTCCGGTGTCCCTGACGACAGCACCTGCAAAAGATGGATACAGCTGCAGCTGCTAGCAAAGCGTGTTAGGGAACTGGAGCAGGAGCTTGATGACCTCCATCTAATTCGGGAGAATGAGGAGTTTATAGACAGTAGCTTTAGGGAGATAGTTACACCTAAGCAGCAGCGCACAGGAAATTGGGTTACTGTAAGGAGAGGAAATGGAAATGTGAAAGGATAGACAGAGCAGGGTTCCCCTGTGGCCAGACCCCTCCACAACAGGTATACTGAATTGGATACTGTTGTGGGAGATGCTTTACCTGGGACAAGCTGCGACAGCCGGAACTCTGATACTGAGTCTGGTTCTACAGCGCAAAAGGGTGGGAGGAAGAAGAGGAGAGCAGTTGTGATAGGGGACTCGATGGTCAGAGGTACGGACAGGAGGTTCTGTGGTCGGGACAGAGACTCCCGCATGGTTTGTTACCTCCCAGGTGCAAAGGTCAGCGATGTCTCCGATCGCGTGCACAGCGTTCTAAAGTGGGAAGGTGATCAGCCAGATGGCGTGATACACGTCGGTACCAATGACGTGGGAAGGAAGAGTGAGGAGGTCCTAATGAGTGAGTACAAAGACCTTGGAAGGAAGTTAAAAAGCAGGACCCCGAGGGTAGTAATCTCAGGATTGCTACCTGAGCCACATGCCAGTGAGGGCAGGAGTAGGATGCTCGGGCGGATGAACACGTGGCTGAGGAACTGGTGCAAGGGGCAGGGTTTCCAATTCTTGGATCAGTGGGACCTCTTCTGGGGCAGGTGGGACCTGTACAAGAGAGACGGGTTACACCTAAACTACAAGGGGACCAATATACTTGCAGGGAGATTTGCTAGTGTTATTGGGGAGCGTTTAAACTAGATTTGCAGGAGGATGGGTACCAGAGTGCCAGAGCAGATAGTGGAGCAGGGGTCAAAAGACAGGTTAGTTCATGCAAAATCACAAATGGAAGGGTTGAGTGTGGTGGAAATAACCTTTTGAGATGTGTCTATTTCAATGCCAGGAGTATTGTGGGGAAGGCAGATGAGCTGAAGGCGTGGATAGACACGTGGAAATATGACATTATAGCCATTAGTGAAACTTGGCTACAGGAGGGGCAGGACTGGCAGCTGAATGTTCCAGGGTTCCAATGTTTCAGGCGGGATAGAGGCAGAGGGATAAAAGGTGGGGGGGGGGGGGGGAGGGGGTGGCATTGTTGGTCAGGGAAAATGTTACAGCGGTACTCAGGCAGGATAGATTAGGGAGCTTGTCTACAGAGGCCCTCTGGGTGGAGCTGAGAAACAGGAAAGGTATAACCACATTAATGAGGTTGTATTATAGACCACCCAATAGTCAACGAGAATTGGAGGAGCAAATTAGCAGAGAGATAGCTGACAACTGCAAGAAACACAAAGTAGTGATAGTAGGGGATTTTAATTTTCCACATATAGATTGGGACTCACATACTGTTAAAGGTTTAGACGGGGAAGAGTTTGTAAAATGTGTTCAGGAGAATTTTGCTAACTAGAGAGGATGCGATATTGGATCTCCTATTGGGAAATGAGTGAGGCCAGGTGATGGATGTGAGTGTGAGGGAACACTCTGGATCCAGTGATCATAATGCCATTAGTTTCAACCTGATCGTGGATAAGGATAGATCTGGTGCTCGGGTTGAAGTTCTGAACTGGAGAAAGGCCAAATTTGATGACATGAGAAGGGATCTGGGAAGTGTGAATTGGCACAGGCTGTTCTCTGGTAAGGATGTAAATGGAAAGTGGGAGGCCTTCAAAGGAGAAATTTTGAGAGTGCAGAGTTTGTATGTTCCTGTCAGGATTAAAGGCAAAGTAAATAGGAATAAGGAACCTTGGTTCTCGAGGGAGATTGTAACACTGATTAAGAGGAAGAGAGAGTTGTATGAAATGTACAGGCAGCAAGGAACAGATCAGATGCTCGAGGAGTATAAAAAGGGCAAGAAGCTACTTAAGAGGGAAATCAGGAGGGCTAAAAGAAGACATGACGTTGCTTTGGCAGACAGAGTGAAGGAAAATCCAAAGAGCTTCTATATGTTAGGAGCAAAAGGATAGTGAGGGACAAAATTCGTCCTCTTGAAGACCAGAGTGGTAGACTGTGTATGGAACCAAAAGAGATGGGGTAGATACTAAATGTTTTTTTGGCATCCGTATTTACTGAGGAAACGGGCATGGAGTCTTCGGAAATAGGGAAAACAGGTAGGGAGGTCATGGAACCTTTACAGATTAAAGGGGAGGAGGTGCTCGCTGTCTTGAGGCAAATCAGAGTGGATAAATCCCCAGGACCGGACAGGGTATTCCCACTGACCTTGAGAGAAGCTAGTGTTGAACATGTAGGGGCTCTGACAGACATATTTAAAATGTCAGTATTCACGGGGGAGGTGCCGGATGATTGGAGGGTGGCTCATGTTGTTCCGTTGTTTAAAAAAGGTTCCAAAAGAAATCCGGGAAATTATAGGCCAGTAAGTTTGACGTCGGTGGTGGGCAAGTTATTGGAAGGTGTGATAAGGGATAGGATCTACAAATAATTTGCATAGACAGGGACATATTAGGGAGAGTCAACATGGCTTTGTGCATGGTAGGTCATGTTTGACCAATCTATTAGAGTTTTTCGAGGACGTTACCAGGAAAATGGATGAAGGGAAGGCGGTAGATGTTGTCTACCTGGATTTCAGCAATGCCTTTGACTAGGTCCCTCATGGGAGGTTAGTTAGGAAGGTTCAGTCGCTGGGTATACATGGGGAGGTAGTAAATTGGATAAGACACTGGCTCAATGGAAGAAGCCAGAGAGTGGTTGTGGAGGATTGCTTCTCTGAGTGGAGGCCTGTGACTAGTGGTGTGCCGCAGGGATCGGTGTTGGGTCCATTGTTGTTTGTCATCTATATCAATGATCTGGATGATAATGTTGTAAATTGGATCCGCAAATTTGCTGATGATACAAAGATTGGAGGTGTAGTGGACAGTCAGGAAGGTTTTCAAAGCTTGCAGAGGGACCAACTAGAAAAATGGGCTGAAAAATGGCAAATGGAATTTAACGCAGACAAGTGTCAGATATTGCACACTGGAAGGACAAACCAAAGTAGAACGTACAGGGTAAATGGTCGGACTCTGAAGAGTGCAGTTGAACAGAGGGATCTGGGAATACAGGTCCAGAATTCCCTAAAAGTGACGTCACAGGTGGATAGGGTCGGAAAGAGTGCCTTTGATACATTGGCATTTATAAATCGGAGTATCGAGGATAAAAGTTGGCGTGTTATGGTAAGGTTATATAAGGCATTGGTGAGGCCGAATTTAGAGTATTGTGTACAGTTTTGTTCACCTAGTTACAGGAAGGATGTAAATAAGGTTGAAAAAGTGCAGAGAAGGTTCATAAGGATGTTGCCGGGACTTGAGAAGCTGAGATACAGGGAGAGATTGAATAGGTTGAGACTTTATTCATTGGAGCGTAGAAGAATGAGGGGAGATTTGATAGAGGTGTATAAGATTTTGATGGGTATAGATAGAGTGAATGCAAGCAGGCTTTTTCCACTGAGGCGAGGGGAGAAAAAAACCAGAGGGCATGGGTTAAGGGTGAAAGGAGAAAAGATTAAAGGGAATATTAGGGGGGGCTTCTTTACGCAGAGAGTGGTGGGAGTGTGGAATGAGCTGCCGGATAAAGTGGTAAATGCGGGGTCACTTTTAACATTTAAGAAAAACTTGGACGGGTTGATGGATGAGAGGGGTGTGGAGGGATATGGTCCAAGTGCAGGTCAGTGGGACGAGGCAAAAAATGGTTCGGCACAGAAGGGCCAAAAGGCCTGTTTCTGAGCTGTAATTTTCTATGGTTTTCTATGCCAAATTTCCTTAGTCTTCTGAGAAAGTAGAGGCATCTTAACCATCGCATCGGCATGGAAGGACCAGGACAGGTTGTTGGTGATCTGGACACCTGGAAACCTGAAGCTCTCGACCATCTTCACTTCATCCCCATTGATGCAGACAGGGGCATGTCCTCCACGACGTTCCCTGAAGTCGATGACTATCGCCTTCATTTTGTTGACCTTGAAAGAGACATTATTGTCATCGCACCAGTTCACCAGATTCTCTATCTCTGGACCAGAGAGAGGAGGGGACAAGAGGGATGGGGATTTGGGGAATGAGGGGAATGGGGGATGTAGGGAATGAGGGGGTTCTATGGGTGAGGATGATATGGAAGTCAGGGGATCAAGGGGTCAGGGTGATATGGGATGGGGGATCTGGGGAATGAAGGAAATGGGGATTTGGGGAATGAGGAGGTGGGGATATGGGGAATAAGGGAAATCTGGGGGTGAGGGTGATATGGAGGTCGGGAGAAGGGGGTGGGGTGAGTGGGACTTGGGAAATGAGGGGGATGTGGGAATCAGGGATATGCGAATGAAGGAGGTATGGGTATGAGAGGATTGGGGTTTTGGGGAATGGGGGAATTATAGGGATGAGGGCGATGGGAATGTACGGGAGACATGGAGAAATGAGAAGAATGGTTATAGAGGGAGATGGGGATATGAGGGGGTGGGGATATGGGGGTTGAGGGTATGGGAGTTATATGGGCGAGGGGATGGGAGGATGGGTTGGCGATATGGTGGGAATATAGGGTGAGGATATGTGGAATATGTAGTGAGGGTGATATGGGGATGAGGGGAATTGTGGGATATGGAGGCGGGATATGGGGGTGAAGTGCAGAGGCGATCTGGGGAATAAAGGGATAGGATGAAATGGGGGTGAGAGTGATTGGGACACGGGGAATGAGAGGGCGGGGAGATATGGGACAACGGGAATGAGGATGAAGGGGGGATACGGGGTGAGCGGGATGGGGAATTAGATGAGAGGGACAATGTATAGAGATGGGGAAATAGTGGAGATGGGGGTTAATGGAGGGAACAGTGAGGGGGAACAGAGAAGGGAATGGAGGGGTCAGGATAGAATAGAGGGGATAGTTGTGGTGCAGAAGGGGTGAATAATATTGACAGAGTGCGGAGCAGAGCAGAAGAATAGAGGGGATGGGGAAATAGTGGGGATACTGGGTAGGGGGAGTGGAGGGGACACAGGTCGGTGAAAGGAAGAGAGTGAGATGGAAAGAGTAGGAGACCGGGAAGAAACAAATAAAGGGAGAGTGAGCGATAAAAGAAAATTAGATGAGCTTCAGTGTCAGCAACGAAATCCATTTGTCTGCCTCAGAGTGTTCCTGGACATCCATCTTCTTTCTCAGAAGAAAGAATATGGTACCCAGATATGATGGTGGTTCTTGCACTATCAGACTTGCCCTGCCATAGAATATGGTGTTAAACCCCTGGGTGTATAATTAATGAGTTGGGGGCTGGAAGATATGGCGTGGTTTCCCGCCAGCTCGAGAGCGGGAAACACACATAGAACATAGAACATTACAGCGCAGAACAGGCCCTTCGGCCCACGATGTTGCACCGACCAGTTAAAAAAAAAACTGTGACCCTCCAACCTAAACCAATTTCTTTTCGTCCATGAACCTATCTACGGATCTCTTAAACGCCCCCAAACTAGGCGCATTTACTACTGATGCTGGCAGGGCATTCCAATCCCTCACCACCCTCTGGGTAAAGAACCTACCCCTGACATCGGTTCTATAACTACCCCCCCTCAATTTAAAGCCATGCCCCCTCGTGCTGGATTTCTCCATCAGAGGAAAAAGGCTATCACTATCCACCCTATCTAAACCTCTAATCATCTTATATGTTTCAATAAGATCCCCTCTTAGCCGCCGCCTTTCCAGCGAAAACAATCCCAAATCCCTCAGCCTCTCCTCATAGGATCTCCCCTCCATACCAGGCAACATCCTGGTAAACCTCCTCTGCACCCTCTCCAAAGCCTCCACATCCTTCCTGTAATGTGGGGACCAGAACTGCACACAGTACTCCAAGTGCGGCCGCACCAGAGTTGTGTACAGTTGCAACATAACGCTACGACTCCTAAATTCAATCCCCCTACCAATAAACGCCAAGACACCATATGCCTTCTTAACAACCTTATCTACTTGATTCCCAACTTTCAGGGATCTATGCACACATACACCTAGATCCCTCTGCTCCTCCATACTATTCAAAGTCCTCCCGTTAGCCCTATACTCAACACATCTGTTATTCCTACCAAAGTGAATTACCTCACACTTCTCCGCATTAAACTCCATCCGCCACCTCTCGGCCCAACTTTGCAACCTGTCTAAGTCTTCCTGCAAACTACGACACCCTTCCTCACTGTCTACCACACCACCGACTTTGGTGTCATCAGCAAATTTGCTAATCCACCCAACTATACCCTCATCCAGATCATTAATAAATATTACAAACAGCAGTGGCCCCAAAACAGATCCCTGAGGTACACCACTTGTAACCGCACTCCATGATGAATATTTACTATCAACCACCACCCTCTGTTTCCTATCCGCTAGCCAATTCCTGATCCAATTTCCTAGATCACCCCCAATCCCATACATCTGCATTTTCTGCAGAAGCCTACCATGGTGAACCTTATCAAACGCCTTACTAAAATCCATATATACCACGTCCACTGCCTTGCCCCCATCCACCTCCTTGGTCACTTTCTCAAAAAACTCAATAAGGTTAGTAAGGCACGACCTACCTGCCACAAAACCATGCTGACTATCACCTATCAATTCATTACTCTCCAAATAACTATAAATCCTATCCCTTATAATTTTTTCCAACATCTTGCCGACAACAGAAGTGAGACTCACCGGTCTATAATTCCCGGGGAAGTCTCTGTTCCCCTTCTTAAACAATGGGACAACATTCGCTAACCTCCAATCTTCTGGTACTATACCAGAGGCCAACGACGACCTGAAGATCAGAGCCAGAGGCTCTGCAATCACTTCTCTTGCCTCCCAGAGAATCCTTGGATAAATCCCATCCGGACCAGGGGATTTATCTATTTTCAGACCCTCCAGAATATCCTGCACATCCTCCTTATCAACTGTAATACTGTCTATTCTACTCCCCTGCAACCCAGTGTCCTCCTCAGCTATATTCATGTCCCCTTGCGTGAACACCGAAGAGAAATATTGGTTCAATGCTTCACCAATCTCCTCCGGTTCCACACATAACTTCCCTCTGCCATCTATAACTGGCCCTAAACTTGCCCTAACCAACCTTCTGTTCTTGACATACCTATAGAACGCCTTAGGATTCTCTTTAACCCTATCCGCCAAAGTCTTCTCATGTCCCCTTTTAGCCCTTCTAAGCTCGCTCTTCAACTCCCTCTTAGCCAATCTAAAGCTTTCTAGTGCACTACCCGAGTGCTCACGTCTCATCCGAACATAAGCCTCCTTTTTCTTTTTAACCAACAAAGAAACTTTTTTGGTGCACCACGGTTCCCTAGCCCTACCAATTCCTCCTTGCCTGACAGGGACATACCTATCACAGACTCGCAGTAGCTGCTCCTTGAAAAAACTCCACATGTCGGACGTTCCCAGTCCCTGTAATCTCCTAGTCCAACCTATGTTTCCTAATTCTCTCCTAATAGCCTCATAATTACCCTTCCCCCAGCTAAAACCACTGGCCCGAGGTTCATGCCTATCCCTTTCCATCACTAAGGTGAACGTAACCGAATTGTGGTCACTATCACCAAAATGCACACCAACTTCCAAGTCTAGCACCTGGTCTGGCTCATTTCCCAGCACCAGATCCAATATAGCCTCACCTCTAGTTGGCCTGTCTACATACTGAGTCAAAAAACCTTCCTGCACGCTTTGAACAAAAACTGACCCCTCTAACGAGCTAGAGCTATAACAATTCCAGTCAATATTAGTCAAGTTAAAATCCCCCATAACAATTGCCCTATTACTTTCACTCCTAAGCAGGATTGACTCCGCAATCCTTTCCTCAACCTCTCTAGAACTTTTAGGAGGTCTATAAAAGACTCCCAACAGGGTGACCTCTCCTCTCCTATTTCTAATCTCCGCCCATACTACCTCAACAGATAAGTCCTCATCAAACCTCCTCTCTGACACTGTGATACAATCTCTGACCAATAATGCTACCCCTCCCCCTCTTCTACCTCCTTCCCTACTTCGACTAAAACATTTGAACCCCGGGACCATGTTCCTCTCCTCTCACCATGGGACACAGACCTGGGTGGGAGATTTCCGCCCAGGGAGTCTCAGACTACAGTTTCCTGCTGCTTCACTCCCTCCTTCCTGGAGTAGAGCTGTTACATTTTGCAGTTTCCAGTCCACTGGGGCCTTTCCTGAAGCTAGGGAATGTTAGCAGATTACAACCAATGCGGTGCCATAGCAGAGGCCTGGGCATCCAGGTGAGTGATGGCGGGATTTGGATTGTGGGGCAGAGGAGTGGATTTGGAGCAAGGACAGATGGGTGGCTCTCAGTCGGCTCCCCTTTCCTAATGTCTGGTTCTTTGATAAGACACTTCAGAGCCTTTAAATAAGCCACCTCCGCCCTCCCCCCTCCCGATCCAGGAACCCACAAACAACCTGACAGTGTGAGAGTGATCAATGCTTACTTTTCAAGCTCCCCGCATGACAAGTTTCCCCCATCCAGCATTGGGTGAATACCAGCAGTGACAGGATGAGGCCCTTCGGTTGTCATTAAATGCCCACCTAACGGCCTCAATTGTTGGCCGGCAGGAAGGCCATTCATGAGGCAGGAAAGTGACAGGTTCCGCATCAATCACTCTCCCACCTGATTAAATACCTTCCCCACCCGCTCCAAACTTACCGCGGGAAAACACATTCAGTTCCACCCAGTATTTTAGTGAGGGCATGGAAAGAAAGGACAATTCATTTCAAAAAAAGGATCAAAGAAATTAAAGGAAAACATCCACATTGTAAAATTGCGCAGACCTTTTTTCTGAAATCACAAATGACCAGTTTCTTTTGTTGTTGGAACTTTGGAGTTGATAGGAACTGTCGGAGGGGGAATTTATTTGATTTGATTTTGATTTGATTTATTATTGTCACATATATTAGTGTACAGTGAAAAGTATTGCATCTTGCACGCTATACAGACAAAGCACACTGTACATAGAAAAGGAAAGGAGAAGTATGTAGTGTTAGTCATAGCTGGGGTGTTGAGAAAGATCAGTGTGATGCGAGGGAGGGCCATTCAAAAGTCTGATGGCAGCAGGGAAGAAGCTGTTCTTGAGTCAGTTGGTAATTTCCACTTGTGGCAAATACAGTGGGACAGTCCTGGTTTCCATAACGCCTGTGCTTATGGTTTTATCAACTGGGAACAGCAGAGGTCTCTCTTTCTGCCTTCTATTGACCTGATCTGATAAATGAAACACATGGAACGAAATTTGTGCTTGGTTTTGGTCAACTTGCGGTTTGCACGCACTGAACGAGTAACTTAGCTGCGGAAATTATTACAATTCACAAGAGGTCGAAACTCCAGTGAATACAAAGGCATCACAAGCTTGATTTATGTGCGCAACTGAAATAAAAGCAGATTAGCAAAGACCTTGTCTGGAGAACACCAGATATGATGACATGCTGTCGTCTCTGCTTGTTAATTTTCTAATGGAGATTGTTGGTGCTACAAATCTTATTGCTTTTGCCAGTAGCATAGAACATAGAACATTACAGCGCAGTACAGGCCCTTCGGCCCTCGATATTGCGCCGACCAGTGGTACCAATCTAAAGCCCCTCAAATCTACACTATTCCAATATCATCCAAATGTTTATCCAATAACCACTTGAACGCTCTCAACGTTGACGAGTCCACCACTGCTGCAGGCAGGGCATTCCACGCCCTTACTACTCTCTGAGTAAATAACCTACCTCTAACGTCTGTCCTATGTCTCTCACCCCTCAATTTAAAGCTATGTCCCCTCGTGCTAGCCAACACCATCCGAGGAAAAAGGCTCTCACTATCCACCCTATCTAATCCTCTCATCATCTTGTATGCCTCTATTAAGTCACCTCTTAACCTTCTTCTCTCGAATGAAAATAACCTCAAGCCCCTCAGCCTTTCCTCATACGATTTTCCCACCATACCAGGCAACATCCTGGTAAATCTCCTCTGCATCCTTTCCAACACTTCCACATCTTTCCTATAATACGGCGACCAGAACTGTACGCAATACTCCGAATGCGGCCGCACCAGAGTTTTGTACAGTTGCAGCATGACCTCCTGGCTCCGAAACTCAATCCCTCTACCAATAAAAGCGAACACACCTTACGCCTTCTTAACAACCCTATCAACCTGGGTGCCAACTTTCAGGGATCTATGCACATGGACACTCAGATCCCTCTGTTCATCCACACTACCAAGTATCTTACCATTAGCCCAATATCTCTGTATTCCTGTTACTCCTTCCAAAGTGAATCACCTCACACTTTTCCGCATTGAACTCCATTTGCTACCTCTCAGCCCAGCTCTGCAGCTTATCTATGTCCCTCTGTAACCTGCCACTTCCCTCCGCACTGTCTACAACTCCACCGACTTTAGTGTCATCCGCAAATTTACTAATCCATCCTTCCACGCCCTCATCCAAGTCATTAATAAAAATGGCAAACAGCAGTGGCCCCAAAACAGATCCATGCGGTACACCACTAGTAACTGAACTCCAGGATGAATATTTCCCATCAACCACCACCCTTTGTTTTCTTACAGCTAGCCAATTCCTGATCCAAACCACTAAATCACCCTCAATCCCATGTGTCCGTATTTTCTGCAAAATGGTTCACCGCGCGATGGGGAGTGTACAGAAGAAGGAATGGAAAATGTATAGTTTTATTCACCGTAAAAGGATCAAAAAAAGGACCTTGTGTATATATATAAGGGAGACTGTCACTTTCCATCCCTGGAATACTCGCTGTGTGACTGGTATGCAACCTCATTGAGAAGCAGAGGTGAATGCCAAAAGTGCACAAAGCATTTATCACAGACATATTCATCCACTTTGGAAAAAGGGACACTTTGAAATGGATAATGTGGTCCACTTTATCAGAAGTGGGCAATGCTATCAGCTACATCATTAGATAGGGAAAAATTGGGGTAGGGAGGAGGTGTGACATATTCACTCTTGCATTCAAAAACATACCAACAAAAGTCATATTGTTCAGGATTTTGTAATGCAGCCATAGGTTGTCATGTGGGTAATATTTATCTCTGTTGTTCAAAGCTGTTCTGCACACAAGTGATGAGGTTATTATTAATATCTGTTCTAAATGTCTGGTGCAATCGTGATATCCATCTCTGTCCCTTGGTTCGGTTGCACACAGTTGGTATCCCAGTGAATCAGAGCCATGGTCTCCCTCAGACTCACACAAACTCCTTGCCGACTGCCTCATTTTCACCAACACACATGAATTGGGAAATTGTGACTTTGTTTCTGTTTCACCTGTTTCAGCTCCATTAAAGATGTTATATAAACGCAGTTGTTGATAAATTCCTTCTTTTCTCAAGCCCATGCTTGTTCTCTTCGGAGCGAGGCGAGCTGTGCCCAGCTTCTAATTTTATCTTTTACTCTTGTTCTGTGCCTCTAAAACCTCATTCTAACTCTTTAAAACTCTCTAACAACGCCTTAATGTAATTTCTCATAGATTTGGCCACACCCTAGCTGTGACTGTAACATTACATTCTGCACTCTCTCCTTTCCTTCTCTATCACAGTATGTTTTGTCTGAATAACCCGCAAGAAACAATACTTTTCACTGCATGTTAATACATGTGACAATAATAAATCAAATCAAATCAAATATTTTGTTTTACAATTCACTGCCTCCATTTTAATTATATTTTCTTTCTTCCCAACTCTGTCTCTCATTTCGTAAAAAGTTTATTGTCATTTGGTCCCTTTGCCTTTTGCACGGTCTCTCTCGCTCTTTCTCTCTCCCTCTGTTTGTGTATTTTCCTGTGGATCTGACTTGCTCCCTCTTTCTGCTTGTCCCTGGTTGTCTGTACATCTGTCTTTTTTCATCATCTCTATCTTCTATTATTGTTTCCCTTTCTCTATTAATTCCTTGGTCACCTTTGCTGTCAAAATGTATCTTTCTCTGTATCCATTCCCCTTTGTCATTCCACTTCTTTCCCTTTCTCCCTCACTTGATCCTGACCTCAGCCTTTCCCACTGTAGGTGGTCTCTCACCTGCCTTGATGTGGATCTGGGTGACAGATCATCTGGTGCCATTCATGACAAACTGGGATATTTCCACTCATGAACGGGGCAAGGATATAGCCAGAAGATTCTTCCTTTTGCTATCAATTGGCAACTTTGCTCACCATACAATCCCTACAGTGCAGAAGGAGGTCATTTGGTCCATCGAGTCTGCACTGACTCTCCAAACGAGCATGTTACCCAGACCCAGAATCTGCCCTATCCCCGTTGCCCCAAGCATTTACCTTGCGAATCCCCCTAACCTACAGATCTTGGGACACATCTCATTTTTTGCACATAAAACTGAACATTAGTCCTCTTTAACTCGATACAATCATAGAATCCCCACAGTGCGGAAGGAGGCCAATCGGCCAATTGAGCTTTAACCAACAACAATCCCAGCCAGGCCTTGTTCCCATGTATTTACCCTTCTAGTCCCCCTGACACCAAGGGGCAATCTAGCATGGCCAATCCATCTAACCCACACATGTTTGGACTGTGGGAGGAAATCGGAGCACCTGGAGGAAACTCAGGCAGACCATGGGAGAACGTGCAAACTCCAAACAGCGCTCCGAAAGCTAATGGTATTTGCTACCAAATAAACCTGTTGGACTTTAACCTGGTGTTGTTAAAACTCTTACAATGCAAAGGCAGCAGCATTGACTGTCAGAGACATGTCCGTTAGGCTGGCACCAGCATAGCTAGAGCAGGGTTGACCAACATATTCACTGGGCAAACACACGTCAATGTTTTTCTCACTCAAGGGGCCGATGAGTAAATTTCAGAATGATAAAGTTTGGCACAGCAGAAATTTCAATGAAAAACTAAACTGAGATATGAAAAGAAACAAGTTGCTGAGCACAATAATGAGTAATAAATAAATATGATTATTAGAGTTTAATCCTCATCAATCACAAATTGTTTCTCTCCCACATTTGCAGCAGATTGGCTCAAAAACCTATCAGCAGCAAACATGGGAAAGAAACGGGATGTGATTGGAGGAGCAGCTCCATGCAGATTCTTCCATTCAAACTGAACTGTGTGACTGAGATTCTGGAAACTCGCTCCGGGGGCCGCATTGAGGGGCTTCGAGGGTCACATTTGCCCCTTGGTCCACACGTTGGACAACCCTGGGCTAGTGCATGTGTTTGATGAGTGAGTAACAATTTATGTGTTTGGAAAGAGAGCAAACATCATCAGGGAATGAGTGAAGAAGAGTGGAGACATCCAGGTCTTGCCATCCTTACGCCAATGGAAGATGAAGTGCTGGATCAGGAAGGCCTGGGGGCAGAGTGGGTAATTACTGCTGGTGAGATGGGTTGAGTGGGTGGCCTAATGAATGGGCACAGGAGAGCGTCTGGTGAGGACAAAACATAGAGCTTGTGTATCCATCACTGGTCACAGAGAGCAGTCTGAAGGACGTATTGGGATAAGAACAAAATACCTCGGAGCAGCAGAAGGCCATTCAGCCCCTCGAGCATACTCCATCACGGCTGATCTAATTATATTCTCAACTCTTTTCCCCGTAACCCTTGATTCGCTTCTCAATCCAAAATCATTCTTAACTCAGCCTTGAATATATTCAATGATTCTGCCGCCACGAGTCTCCAGTGAAGAGAATTCCACTGACCAGCCACCATCTAAAAAATAAATTTCTCCTCATCTCAGTCTTAAGGGACTGACAATTACATTTTAAAATCTGTCCCCTTGTTCTGGTTTCTCTTACAAGAAGAAACAGCCTCTCAGCAACCACCCTGTCTCATCCCCTCAACGCGGTAACCTTTTAATCTTCTGAACTTTCATAGATATTGCTCCAATCTGCTCAAATTTTCCTCGTAAAATAAACCTCTCCATCCCAGGAATCAGCTGAGTGAACTTTCTCTGAACTGGTTCCAATACAATTCTATCCTTTTTTAAGTAAAGAGCTCAACATTATACACATTACTCCAGTTGTGATCTAATGAAGGTCGTGTAAAGCTGCAGCAAAACCTTCTTACTCTTACCTTCCATTCCTATTGCAGTAGGAATGTTAAGAAACAGGAGCAGGAGTCATCCATTCTGTCCTTCAAATCCACTCCATCATTAAATGTGACCATGGCTGATCCTCGGCTTCAACACCATTTCCAGCATTATCCCTGCATTCTTTGATTCACCAGCATTCTAATGGAAAACAAATACCCCTCATCTCAGCCTAAATAACTGCCCCTAATTCTCAGACTGTGTCCCAGGTTTCAGACCCTCCAGCAAGGGGAAACATCCTTTCGACATCTGGCCTATTGAACTCCGTAAATTAGTGTAGGTTTGAATAAGTTCGGCTGCCATTCTTCTAAAGGCCTGAGAATAAAGTATTTTTGTTCCTCATAATACAACCCATCTGTCCCTGGACCTATTTTAGTGAACCTTCTTTACATGCCAAGTACATCTTTGCTTCAGCCAGGAGACCAAAACTGTACACAATCCTCCAGGTTGGTCTCAGCAAGGCTGCATATAATTGCAGGAAGACATCTTTTTCCTCCACTCAAATCCTCTTAGAATAATGGCTAACATACCATGTGTTATCTTAACTGCTCTCATCTTCGCTTTCAGTGCCTCATCAACAAGGACATCAAAATATCTTGAAGTTGTCTTAATGTCTGTTTTTCCTACAAAATTAGATAACCTCACATTTTTCCACCTTGGCGTCCAGCTGGCAATCCTTTGGCCGCTCCCTGAGCCTCTCCACATCCCCTTGAAACATCTTTGCATCCTCCTCACAATTCAGATTTTCACCTAGTTTTCCAGTTTTTGCAAATTTGGAAATATTATATTTGATCCCCACATCCATATCATTGATATAGATTCTGAATAGCTGAGACCCAAACACTGATCCCTGCCGTACTCCACTAGTTAGAAGCTGTCAACCCAAAAGTAACCCATTTATTCCAACTCCTTGTCTCTGTCCACTCAATACACATTGGAGAGCTGGTGCAGACACGATGGGCCAAATGGCCTCCTCCTGCACCAACACTATTCTGTGAAATCTTAGAAAACAGGGAAATGCTGGAATTAAACTCAGCAGGTTCGGCAGCATCTGTGCAGAGAGAGAGAGAAACAGAGTTAACATTTCAGCTCTGTGACCTTTCCTGTGAACTGGGGAAAGTTAGGAATGTAACAGGTTTGGAGAAAGGGGCGGGTGGGACAGGGACGAAAGGAAGGTCTGTGAGAGGGTGGCCCCTGTATTACACACTCCCCCCTTTCAGCAGTGCTGAATCCCTCTGAATTGCCCCCGATTCCCTCCCTCTGCGTTCCTGGGCCTTTGCTGCTTGTGAACAGCAAACCCGTGATCTGGCCCGTCCCCCACGAGAGAGAGAGAGATAGAGAGAGACAGAGAAGTAGAGATGGAGATAGAGAGAATGCTGCTGTAATTCAGACGGAATGATTCACAGAGAGGGGGAAGCAGAGATCAGAGAGATGGAGATGGGGAGGATGCGACTGTAATTCAGACTGATTCACAGAGAAGGAAGCAGAGATCAGAGAGAGGGGGAAGCAGATAGAGAGAGTGAAGGAGATAGAGAGAGATAAGAGACAAATAAAAGCAGAGTTAAAGTTAAAATTGTATTTGTTAATCACAAGTAGGCTTACATTAACACTGCAATGAAGTTATTGTGAAAAGATATAGAGATGGGGAGTGAGAGAGAATGCTGCTGTACTTCAGACAGAATGAGTCACAGAGAGGGAGCAGAGATAGACAGAGGGGGGAGCAGAGAGAGAGAGAGAGACGGAGAGGAGGCTGCTGTGATTGAGATAAAATGATCCACAGAGAGAGAGAGAGATGTCCAGAGAGGCTGAGATACAAAGTGAGACGTCGAGATAAATAGAAAGTGGGGCTTTGGCAAGACAGAGTGACAAAGTTTCAGAGAGAGTGAAAGATAGAGAGAATGAGAGAAAAAGGGAAAGATGCTGCCATTGTGAGAGGCTGAGGTATAAAGGATGGGGAGAGACCGGGATTGGAAAGATGTGGAGAAACAGTTCTGAGGATGGGGGAGTTGCACAGACAGAGCTTCAGGGAGAGGGATTGAAATCTGTGGGATTACATTGGAGCAGGGATCACTGGGAATGCCCCCTCCCCCTGACACACAGACCACTAACCCTCCGTGTAAAAGCCCCACCAGTCTATCTGTGAATAAAAATGAACGACAAAGACACGGGGACTTTTATTAATATTTTTCTCTCTGGTTATAGCTGTTGTCCGAGGATTCCTCACGGCAAAACTATTCGCTCTCTGCATCGCCAAAGTTTCCAAAGGAATTCTCCTTGGAAGAGAGAAAGAGAAAATAAAGTGAAATTTGATTAAACACAAAACAAAAGCTGATTAAAAACAATAAAAGGCACAGCAAGATCCCAGGACTTGCTGAAATTCACAATCTCACTGGGGGGAGGTGGGGGAAACATTCATTTTCACCTCCTCATTATTAAACCCTGACAAAATGGGAACACGTTTCAAATGCAATGAACTTCCAACTGCCTCCTGACTGTCCCGATATTGAATTTATTAAACACGTCAAAGCATTCTGGGGGCTTTACTCCAGAGACAGGCCAGTGAATAAACACAGGAGGCCCCAGTGAAGTTCCCACTTCTATCAGTCACCTCTCCCCTCCCCGCACCCCCCCCCCTCTGTTTCTCCCTCTCCGTCTCTTACACACTTCCCCCAGATCTATATCTGTCCAATACCCCGTCTCTGCTCCTGTCTCTGGATAACCTGTCCTGATCTCTGCTCTGTTTCTCTACCTCGAGGTGAATCTGGATTGAAATGCTCTCTCTAAGTTTCTGTCTGACCGTTTAAAATAAAACTCACAATCAAAAGGGAAATGAGAGGGGGGCGGGGGGGCAGGAAAATCCACAATCCCACCCTGAAGCGGCTGCTTCACATTTTATTGAACCTTTGAATTCAGCCACTTAAACCCTGTTGGGGAATTAAGCAAATGCAAAAGTGCTCCTGAGATTTAGGCCGTGAAGTGCGGCTTAGTCACAGAGGCTGCATTATTCCTCAGGTGGAAAGAACAAACCCCCCTCTCTCCCACCCCCCAGTTAAACAGAACAATCTTCTCCATCCACACCCACAAATCCCAGCGCCCTGTCTAAACACACAAGCAGGACTCTGGGATTGAGAACAAGCCTTTCCCCCAGGCTCAGGAATTTGAATTTCAGCTCCCTCTCCCTCCTGAGTGCTTCACAGTGAGAGGGAGAGAGACTGGGAATGCTGCAATCAGGATCCCACAGGGAGTCCCACACTGCAGGAGGACACCTCCCCCCCCCCAGAGCCTCTGTCTCTATCCCCCTACCCCCCTCCACTGAGCACCCAACACTCCCCACCCCTTCTCTGTTCACCCTGTTTCTCTCTCTCTACCCCACCCTCCTTCCCCTCCATCTTTTTATGTTTAAAGCATGGGGCTCTGTCATAGTGTGAGGAATACGGGGCAGGGGGACGGAGCATGAGTGCACAGCAAGATCCCACACACACACAGCTTGAACACGGCCAGATACAAAGTGATTTTGAAGTGAGGATTGGGGTAAAGTGAGTGGGAAATGAGGGAACCACACGTCTCCCTCTCTTTCCCCTCCATCTCTCCCCCACCGCAAATGAAAATAATAAGTCACTCCAGCATTGGTGCTGTTTGTACATTCGATATGAACAGGGAACCTTCCACTTCGAGCAGAGTCACACCCTTCTCCCATTCCCTCTGTCTCTCGCTGTTTCTCTCTTTCTCTGCCTCTATCTCTGAACCTGTCCAGCCCCCTCTGTGTCTCTTTTGCTTTCCCCCCAGATCTATATATATATCCAATACCCCATCTTTGCCCCGGTCTCTCTTACTCTGGATAATCTGTCCTGATCTCTGCTCTGTTTCTCCGTCTGGGGATGAATGGGGATTAAAATGCTCTCTCTGATAAGTTTCTGTCTGACCGTTTCAAATAATGACGTGTTGTGAGCCACGTTTGCTATTTCTCAGTGATTTCCATGGGGAAATGGGGAGGGAAGCTCCTGCAAAGCCACATCTCTCTCTCACTGCAATGTGGCAGCAGCCACATTCCAATATCTTTATATTGGGAAAAAATCTATTCAAACACAACAGCCCAGATTCAGCCTCAGTCACACAGCCGCTGGTTACAAATCCCACCTTCTGGGAGGGTGTGAGTGAGGGTCTTTTCCCCAGAGACTGGGGAGCTGGGCTGTGAGTGCAGAGCAGAGGACCCCCCCCTAACCCACCCCCCCCCTCCAGTGTGTCTCCTCTCCCTGCCCCTCTGCCTTTGATCTCCCTCTGTTACCCTCCCTTTCTCTCTCTCTCCTTCCCTGATAACTCAATCAAAGGAGAAAGATGGGAGAGAGAGAGAGATAGCAGGAAAACCCACAATCACATCCCCAATCCGATGGAATAAAGCGGCTGCTGCAGGTTTTATTCGGCTGCTTTTCTCTCTCTCTCTGTCTGTCTCTCCTTCCCCCACTCCCTGTCTTTCTCTGTCTCTGTCTGTCTTTCCCTCCCTCCCTGTCTCTCTCTTTCTCTCTCTCTGTCTTTCCCTCCCTGAAATTAAATCCAAAAAATTCACATTGGTGTTTTCCATCACATTTTATTGAAAGATGAAATATAGACAGGAATGTCTGGGGAGAGAGAGAGGGGAGGGGTGCTGGGATTGGTAAGAACGCTGGAGAGACAGAGACAGGGAAATTATGAACGCCCCCCCATCCAAATAGAAATTCCTGGGAAAAGAGGGAGGAGAATCTGGAGTCACACAGCACAGAAACAGGCCCTTCGGCCCACCAGGTCTATGCTGGCCATCAAATTCCAATCTATACTCCCCCCATTCCCCAGCACTCGCTGCACAGCCTACGATGCCTCGGCGATTGAAGTGCTTTAATTTACCCGACCCCGTTTACTCTTCTTCCTTTGAACCCACTTTGCGGTCCGTGAGCGAGATTTTGTTTAATAAAGTGTGGTCACTGTTGCAGTGCGAGCAAAGGCCACAGGCCCAGTGTGTGCACAGCAAGATCCCACAACAACAGCAGCAGCAGCAACAATGTGAACCTGAATCAAATGGGACACAGTCCTCCCCAACACACCCCCAACACTCTCGCCTGCTGTGAGCCCCCTTCCCCACTCACTACCCTGTGTGTCTCATCCCAAATTCCCAGAAAGGGTTGAACTCCCTCTTAAAACGAAGCCAAACCCTTTTTAAAACACAATCTCTGTGGTGCTCTGGAAGATCCCAGAAGGTGCAGTTCGCTGTGTTGAGTGTGTTTTAATTTGGGAAATGTTTATACAGAGGGAGAGTGAGGCAGAGAGGGGCTGAGGCTGTGAAATCCACCCCCCCCCCCCCCTTCGCCCCGGGACCCTCAGAATTGAATCATAACGTGTAGGGCCACACGGGGGCACAGTGGTTGGCGCTGCTGCCTCACAGCTCCAGGGACCCGGGTTCAATTCCCAGCTCGGGTCACTGTGATCCTGTGTCTCTTCCCCCACCCCCTCACTGCACCCCCACAAACCTCACCTCTTGCTGTCTTTTCCTGTTTTCCTCCTCACTCTCCCCCTCTCTCTCTCCCACTCCCTCCATCTTTCTCTCTCACTCCCTGTCTGCCTTTCTCTCTCTCTCCGTCCATCTTTCTCTCTCTCTCTCCCTCCATCTTTCTCTGTCTTTCTCTCTCTCTCCCTCACACTGTTTCTCTCTCTCTTTCTCCCTGCCTGTCTCTCTCTCTCTCTCTCTCTGTCTTTCCCCCTCTTTCTCTTTCTGTCTCTCTCTTTCTCTCAGAGACTGGGAATGCTGCAATCAGGATCCCACAGGGAGTCCCACACTGCAGGAGGACACCACCCACCCCCAGAGCCTCTGTCTCTATCCCCCTACCCCCCTCCACTCAGCCCCCGACACTCCCCACCCCTTCTCTGTTCCTCTCTCTACCCCACCCTCCTTCCCCTCCATCTTTTTATGTTTAAAATGTGGGGCACTGTCACGGTGCGGGGAATATGGGGAGGGGAGGAGGGGAGACAGAGAGCATGAGGGCACAGCAAGATCCCACACACAGTCTGAGCAGGGCCAGATACAAAGTGATTTTTAAATGAGGATTGGGGTAAAGTGAGTGGGAAATGAGGGAACCACACGTCTCCCTCTCTCTCCCTCCACACGAGAGACCCCCAGATCCTGTGTCTCTTCCCCCACCCCCTCACTGCACTCCCCCACAACCCTGACCTCTTGCTGCCCTTTCCTGCTTTCCCTCACTCTCCCGTCTCTGTCTCTCTCTCTCCCTTTCTCTCTCTCTCTCTTTCTCTCCCTCTCTGTCTTTCTCTCTCCCTTTCTTTCTCTCTGTCTCTCTCTAATATGGTTATGAAGTTGCATATAGGGTAAAACATCTGGTGTTTGACAAATGTAAATATTGAAAAGAAATGCTGAGAAAACCAAACCGAACCATCCAGCGTTGTGTCTTTAGAAAGCCTGTGTCTTTGTGCTGGGGATTTTAAACTGCAGAAAGCAGGCTGCAGAAGACAACTTTACAACATTTGTGTCCAAAGCAGCAGCCAGAGTCCCAGCAGAGCAAAACAGGCTTTGAATTGCAGCAACAGCAATGTGAACCTGAATCAGATGGGACACAGTCCTCCCCCCACCCCCCACTCTCTCGCCTGCTGTGAGCCCCCTTCCCCACTCACTACCCTGTGTGTGTGTGTGTGTGTGTGTGTGTCTGCATCATCCCAAATCTCCAGAAAGGCCGGAACTCCCTCTTAAAAGTAACCCTTTTTAAAACTAAAATCACTGTGGTGCACAGCAAGATCCCACAAAGTGCAGTCAGCTGTGTTGAGCGTTTTTTAAATTTGGGAATTGTTTATACAGAGTGAGGGAGCCAGAGAGGGGCTGAGACAGTGAAATCCCTCTCTCAGGACCCTCAGAATTAAACTGGAGACCCTGTCCCTCACTGAAACCCCCCCTCCCTCTAACAGCCTGTGTCTCTCCCCCTGCATCTAACCCACAACTCCAGCTGTTTCCATCCCTCCCTCTTCCTCTCTCTCCCTGCCTCTCTGTCTCCACCTGTTTCTGCTCGAGAAGAGACAGGGAGAGAGAGAACAGGGAGAGAGAGAGACGGGGAGAGACAGAGATAAAGCGAGAGAGACAGATATTTGATAATTAATTGTGTATGGTCGCATTATTGAGTGGTTTAATTTGGTGATTTTTTTATACAGAGAGGCAGAGAGAGAGGTGAAGACAGTGACATTCTCTCCCTGGCACCCTCGCAAGTTCAAAGACACAAAAGCTGCAGACACTCTCACACACAAACTGGGTTTGGTAAGTTTCCCAATCTCTGCAGCTTCCCATGTGGCCCAGGGTTTGAATTGAAATTTAAAAGCAGCTTGGAGAGACTGCAGGATTTTTGAGTTGAGTTTCTCCCCCCCCTCACCCTGTAAATATAAAATAGAAATTCCTGGATTACAATATTCCCTTGGACAGAGCAGAGGGAATGTGTGAGTGGTGTGTGTGTGTGTCTGAGACCTAGGCTGGATTTGGGAATATCTGCCTGCTGAAGAGGGTCAGTGAAACCATCCTGGCTGAATATCTCATCGCTAAAGGGTCACAGAGAGAGATATCTGATCAATAAATGTGTTACTGAACCCACTCTGGATGCTCCCTCTATCTCTGTCTTTCTCACTAACTTCATTGCAGTGTTAATGTAAGCCTTGTGACACTAATAAATAAACTTTAAATCTTTCAACTTTAAAAACTCTCTCTTTCTGTCTCTCTCAGTAACTGCAGCGTTAATGTGAGCCTTACTTGTGACAGGAATAAACAAACTTTAAACATCCTCTCTTTCTCTTTATCTCTCTGTCTCTTTCTGTCTCTTTATCTATGTCTCTGTCTCTGTGTGTCTCTCTGTCTCTCTCTCAGTAACTTCATTGCAGTGTTAATGTAAGCCTTACTTGTGACACTAATATATAAACTTTAAAACTTTCAACTTTAAAAACTCTGTCTGTGTGTCTCTGTCTCAATTCAGACACTAGTTCAGTGCCAGGTTGAGAGGGGGTCAGTATTGAGCAGAATGGGAGGCAGTTTGATACAAAGTTTGCAGAAACTGCAGCGAGTGTTTGTAAACATGTTGGGTTTGTGGAAAGGTCAGTGTGTAACAAGCTGAGGGAAGGTGTTTCCACTTCACATGTGGCTACTTTTTGGCAATGGGAGTTACCTTTGCATCTACAGGGAGCTCTGAAGCCTCATGGCTTTCTGCCTGCCTCTGTTTGAACAGTTTAATATGTTTCAGCACTGAGACCTCTGGCCCTTGTTGGGAATATCAGTCTCCCAGAATACCAGTATACCTGACTGCCCACCTCCCCCCCGCCCGCCAACCCCAGCCCCCAACCCTGTGTGTGTGTTGTCCCAAGTCTGGAGACTTCCCCACAGTCCCCTGAAAGGTTTAAACTGCCTCTGAGAAAACACCCTTTTTAAAACAAAATCCCCAGCAAGATCCCACAAGGTGCAGTCAGCTGTGTTGAGTGTTTTGTAATTTGGGAAAAGTTTATACAGAGAGAGAGAGTGAGGCAGAGAGGGGCTGAGACAGTGAAATCAAACCCCCCGGGACACCCAGAATGAAAATCACACAGCACAAAATCCCAGGATTGCCCCTTTCCAGGTTTTACTGAGAGATTGTCCAACTAAATATTAATTCCTGGGAAAAAGAGGGAGAGAGAGAGAATAAAGAGAGGCAGATAGCGGAAGGAAATGGAGAGAAAAGCAGAGAGAAATAGACAGAATGGGGGAAAAGCTGTGGAGAGGATGAAATGAAAATCTGAACATCTGTAAACTGAATTGTAAAGGCCTCTGTGAATTTTATTCAACAATTAGGTTCATTGCTCTGTCTCCGACCCCTGTTATTTTAGATTTAAAACAAACTTATAGACAGTTTCATACATAATTTACTCTGCCACCCACCAAAGGGTTAACGTGTTTGTGACTAATTGCAAAGCCGGGATATTTTAACCCCAGGGTTTCAAACTCCAGCCCCCCCACACATCCCACAATCGAACCAGAACTGGTTCATCCGAGGAAGCGAGATTAAATTTAAACCTGGATCAGGGTAATAAAGAGACGACAACTCACTTGCAGCCTATAGAACAGGCCTCAGTCCATCCATCCTCCTCTGGAGAAAAGCCCCTTGTCCAAGGATCCCGAGTCATGTTGCAGTCTTCAAAATTCAAATTCCTGGGGAGAAGAGAAAATAATTAATTAAAGTACAAGAAAATGTTTAAATTAAATAGCACAAGAGCCCAGGATTCCCCCTTCTAAGATTTCACTGAGAGATTGTCTAACTAAATATGAATTCCTTGGGAAGAGATAGAATATAATTAATTTAAATACAAGAAAATGTTTAAATTGAATCCACAAGAGCCCAGGATTCCCCTTTCTCAGTTACACAATCTCTCAGTAAAATCTAAACATTAATTCTTGGGTAAAAGAGAGAGAAATATATTAAAATACCAGAAAATGTTTAAATTAAATCGCACAAGAGCCCAGGATTCCCCTTTCTCAGATTTTACTGAGAGATTGTCCAACAAAATATTATTTCCTGGGAAAAAGAGGGAGAGAGAGGGAATAAAAAAGAGAGACAGATAGAGGAAGGAAAGGAATGGAGAGAGAGAAAGCAGAGAGGAAATAGACAGAATGAGGGAAAAGCTGCAGAGAGGACGAAATGAAATTCTGAACTTCTGAAAACTGAATTGTAAAGGCCTCTGTGAATTTTATTCAACAATTAGGAGCAGCGGTCTGTCACCCATCCCTGTTACCTTGGATTTAAAACAAATTGAGACAGTTTCATATCACAGACATTTAATTTACTCTTTGCCACCCACCTAAGGGTTAATGTGTTTGTAACTAATTGCAAAGCCGGGATATTTTAACCCCAGGGTTTCAAACTCCAGCCCCCCCACACCCCACAATCGAACCAGAACTGGTTCATCCGAGGAAGCGAGATTAAAATTAAACCTGGATCAGGGTAATAAAGAGACGACAACTCACATGCGGCCTATAGAACAGGCCTCAGTCCATCCATCCTCCTCTGGAGAAAAGCCCCTTGTCCAAGGATTCCGAGTCATGTTGCAGTCTTCAAAATTCAAATCCCTGGGGAACAGAGAAAATAATTAATTAAAATACAAGAATTCTTTAAATTAAATAGCACAAGAGGCCAGGATTCCCCCTTCTCAGTTACACAATCTCTCAGTAAAATCTAAATATTAATTCTTGGGGAAAGAGAGAGAAAATAATTAAAATACAAGAAAATATTTAAATTAAATAGCACAGCAAAAACCCAGGATCTCCTCTCAGTTACACAATCTCTCAGTAACACCCAAACACAACAAGTCAGTTGTAAAGCAGAGACTAAAGAGTTAGGGTGGCACGGTAGCACAGTGGTTAGCACTGCTGCTTCACAGCTCCAGGGACCTGGGTTCGATTCCCGGCTTGGGTCACTGTCTGTGTGGAGTTTGCACATTCTCCTCGTGTCTGCATGGGTTTCCTCCGGGTGCTCCGGTTTCCTCCCACAGTCCAAAGATGTGCGGGTTAGGTTGATTGGCCATGCTAAACATTGCCCTTAGTGTCCTGAGATGCCTAGGTTAGAGGGACTAGTGGGTAAATATGTAGGGATATGGGGGTAGGGCCTGGGTGAGATTGTGGTCGGTGCAGACTCGATGGGCCGAATGGCCTCTTTCTGTACTGTAGGGTTTCTATGATTCTATGAGACAGTTCCCTCCCTGTGTGTTTCTCTCTCTCTCTCTATTCCACTCTCATTCAGATCTCGCTCCCTCTGATATGAAACATTAAATCTGGATCAGGTTAATAAACAGACACAACTCACTCAGGGTGAAGCCTGAGCAACAGGCCTCAGTCAGCCCTCCCTCTGGAAGAAGCTCCTCTCCTTCATCCTGGTCACAAACATTCCCGTCCTTTGGATCCTCGACACATCCCCAGTTTTCAAAATTCCTCAGGAGAAAAAGAGATAAAAATTGGTTAAAAAGAGAGAGAAAAAGAGACACGGCCATTTTAACAATAAGACACACAACATATCACAGCGAGGAGTCCAGCATTTCCATTCAAGTCCATTCAGCATCATGTCCACACAAGCAAAGCACAGGTCAAAAAGCAGATTGACACACACACTGACACACACACACACTGAATCAGAGTGGGAATGTTTTCAGTGCAGGGGGATTATTGGTGTGGGGACTGAAGGCTCTCAGATTCACATTTATCCTGAGTGTGCTGGATGCAAACCCCACCCTGAGTCTCTGACATGTCTGCAATGTCTGTCTCTCTATTGAGATGCTAATTCACCCCCCCTCCCCCTCTCACCCCAGAGGAGTTTGTGGCAATGTCAGACTGACTCTTGATATGTTAATACA